>NC_079362.1:63127586-63443326 GCF_029582105.1 Oenanthe melanoleuca | reverse complement strand
CATCCCTGAGCCAAAGCGACAGCACAGGTCACTAGCACAGGAACTCCCATGGACATACTTGCGGTTGCAGGTCTTGTGTGGACATTTCTGCACTAGGGACTACATCACCGTCACCGCTTGGGTGAAAGCTGCACACAGGCACTGCAGAAAGCGACTGCTGTCCTTCCACCAGCCCAGATAAGGCTGACTGTAAGTGTAGGGCTCTGCCAACAAGTGTAACCCTATTTACAATTCACACGCGATCGTCTCACGGTCAAGACCGAACAAGTTCTCGGTACAAACACACAAATGCATCCCCCGGACGCACACACGCCCTTCCCGCGCTCGGCACCCACGCTAACAGAGGCCAGGAACAGGCAATGTAGCCGACCTTCCGTCGGGCAGCGGGACATGCCGCCCCGATGCCACAGCACCGGCTGCCGCCGTCACCGCGCCTCTCTGGGTGCGCGGCCCGGGGGAGCGGGGGCGACACGGACTCGGCCGTGACACGGGCTCGGGCCGGCACAATGACAGCGGGACCCTCCCCGGGTCCTACCCCGGAGCACGGCGGCCCGGGCAGCCACAGCCCGGCCCCGCGGCCCTTTGGGTGCGAGCGGCCCGCGCTCCCGCCGGCTGCACCCGAGGGCTCACGGGCCGGCCGGCCCCACACACAGGTGCCCCCGCCGCCCCCGGCCCCCGCCCGCGCCCGCCCCGCGCAACCTGCCCTGCCCGGCGCGGCCAATGGGGCGAGAGGGCGGGGAGCAGCGGCGGAGCGGCCCGGGCCGCCCCCGCCCTCCGCGGCGAAACTCGGCGGGAGCGCCGCGGGGGCTGAGACGGCGCCCGCGCCCCGCACCGCTGCGCACCGCTCCGCACCGCCGGCCGGCGGCGGGGAGTGAGCCGCGGACACCGCGCTCCGGCACCTTCTCACGCCGCCCCGAGGGCACCTGGAGCCGCCGCCCCAGCGCCGCGCTGAGCCCTCCCCAGCGTCGGTGCGAGAGGCGGTGAGGCAGCTCCGCTCGGCTCCGCTCGGCTCGGGCCGCCCCGATCCCCCTCCGGGCTGGGCGCGGAGCGCTGCGGCAGGAAGAAGCAGCCCCGGCTCCCCCGGCTGCGGTCGGTGGTTGACGGACGGCACCCCAGTTCAGCCTCATTTTAGGACTTACGTTTTTGGTTTTTTTTTTTTCTTTAACTGAAAAACGCAACTTTTTTTTTTCTTTTTCTTTTTTTTTTTTTTTTTTGCTTTTTTTTTTTCTTTTTAATAACTTCTCTCACATTTGAATTTTTACTTTCGCACTATCCAACCCCCTCCCCTCTCTTACTCGGCTTTTCGTTTTCGGACCCGACCTTGCCGTCTCTGGGCTCGCCAGCTGCAGCGCGGGTACCATGTCATTCGACCCCACCATCATGCCACCTGCGAACGGCTCCGCCAACGGGACCGCCGGCGGGGCCGAAGGCGGGAAGCCCCCCACTATCCCCACTGTCATGTTCATCTTCGGCGTGGTGGGCAACCTCATAGCCATCGTGGTGCTCTGCAAGTCCAGGAAGGAGCAGAAGGAGACCACTTTCTACACGCTGGTCTGTGGACTGGCAGTTACAGATCTCTTGGGGACCTGCCTGGTGAGTCCGGTCACAATCGCCACCTACCTGCAGAACCAGTGGCCAGGAGGAGCTGCGCTGTGTGAGTACAGCTCCTTCATCCTCCTCTTCTTTGGGCTCTCTGGCCTCAGCATTATCTGTGCCATGTCTATAGAGAGGTACCTGGCCATCAACCATGCCTATTTCTACAATCATTATGTAGACAAGAAGCTGGCAGGGCTCACGCTCTTTGCCATCTACGCTTCCAACGTGCTGTTCTGCGCCCTCCCCAGCATGGGGCTCGGCAAATCTACTTTGCAGTACCCCTACACTTGGTGTTTCATAGACTGGCGAACAAACGTGTCCACCCATGCAGCATACTCCTACATGTACGCGGGCTTCAGCTCCTTCCTGATCCTGATGACTGTGATCTGCAACATCCTGGTGTGCGTGGCTCTCATTCGCATGCACCGCCAGTTCATGAGACGCACGTCTTTGGGGACAGACACCACCTCCAGCCGTTTATCTGACTTTCGCAGACGCCGGAGCTTCCGTCGGATGGCTGGAGCAGAAATCCAGATGGTTATTCTGCTCATTGCCACTTCCCTGGTCGTGGTCATCTGCTCCATTCCTCTGGTGGTGAGTAACATCATGCAGCCCTTCTTCTGTTCCATCACCCTTCTGCAGTCTTTTCTTCTCCTAGTCTGTGTTTGCCAAACAGATTCCTGTTGGAATAGGTGCTTATTTGTGGCACCTATAGTTGGTGTCACAAATTGTTATAGTAACTCAATGGCTGTTAGCATGCATGCATGGTAAAAGAAAGTTCAATAGATTTACATTTACACAAAAACAAGCCTGCTTATCCCAAGATCTGGAGTCGTTTACTTGATTAAAATAGAGCACCAGAAATCTCAATTATTTCACTGTTCAACTGGAATCCACGTAGTAGAATCCTGAGTTCACTTTAAAGTTCACCTGCAAAATTAATTTGTTGTAAGTGAGGCTTCGGTCTGTCCTGCATTTCTGGATGTTTAATGTGTTTTTAAAATGTGCATGCTGTTGCTGAAGGGTGCAACAGTCCCTGATGTGCAATAGGAGGACAGGGTTGTGTTCACTTGGCACTAGCAACACACAGAATTCCTCACAACTAAAACCTAAGCTAAGCTGTCACTCCTCAGGGATTCATGCACCATCTCTGGGGTAGATCCCACACAGGCATTCTTTCAGGGGTTCCCCACACAGTGGGAGGAGTGAGCTCAGTGGAACCACCTATCGGTGATTGCTCAGTGAAATGAGTTTTGGAGGAATCTGACCCACATAAACCTTGAGATCACACTGAAATGTCAGACAACATTACAGCTAACTGTTCGCTCATTTTCTGAAAAGGCTGATACAATTAGTGTTAGTAAATTGAGCACACCAGATCCACTTTTTTCTATTCCTCCACCTTATCTTCAGGAAAGACAAAAAAATGCAAATCCACCAGCTAGAGGCTCAGTTCTTGCTTGCCAACCGCCATAATAAAGCTTGTCAAAAATCCTGTTCTACTCTGGCTCAGAGACATTAAACAAATAGTTGGCTTGCCTTATTTGCCATCTTACAGAGCACAGTGGCTGTCAGAAGGTGTTTTTAGAAGGGCTTTCTTTAAGGAGATTTCTTGTCAGTAGGGTGAGCCCTCTATCATAGAGTTGGGGTGCAATGTATGTCAAATAGAGCTGGCCAGCTGGAGTTGCAAAACGGTGCATATCACTGTAAGGAAGTTTAGAGAAGTGCCTGTGAACAGGATCATCTGTCAGCGAGTCTGTCGCCCTGCTCAGAGGAGCTGTAGTGACACGGGCTGGCCAGGGCTGCCCCATTACTGACGAACAGGAGCTGGCGAGGTGTGGCTGTGCTGCAGCACCAGGGTCTGTCACCAAAGGCCATCTCCTGTCCTTCGGCGTTGTCACTTGGTGTGGTGGCGGGGCCTGGCCGAGCACCACAGCATGTGCTCGTTGCCTGACATCCAAAGGAGGTCGGGAGGTGCTGCCTGAGCTGCACACAGGGTGGTCCCGGGAGGAGTACAAGCCTTAGACTGAGGAGCTGCGCCAGCCTGCCCTGCAGTCCAGCTCCAGAAACCACGGGGGAAGCGGACTCGCTGCTCCGGGACACATCAGCCTGACAGTGCTGAGGCATGACAGTACTTAATTTGATTAATCGAGTTTCAAAATAGCTACAAAATTACAATGTTGCATTTTCAAAAGACATGCTGGTAAATGCAGAGAATGAGTTCTCTGAATTAAATAGTGTCATGATGTGATGGACTTAATCAGCTTCAGAAAACAAGCCAAGCCTTATCCTGTAGCAAAGCAGCTAGAGGAGTGCTAAGAAGTCTGAATGTGAAATGCAAAATTAAATAGCTTATATCCATTTTGAACCTAGGCAGTCTTTTACATTATACTCTAAGAAAAAAAGGCGTGGGGGGGGGGGGGGCAGGGGGCAGAAATCCACCAGGAGGGTTTACCGCAAAGTGAGCTGGATTGTTGAGAGTTAAAATTAATGAACCTGGGTGGGGCAAAAGGTTTATTATTTAAACAGTCGCTAGTGAAAAACTTGCATATAACAGAAGTATGTGAAGGTGCAGGTGATAAAGTTCTATAGCCCTCCCAGACCTCGATTTCATTTCGTACAAAGGCAGAGTGTTCCCCTGGGAATGTTCACATAAGTTAGCTTTTACCTGTTAAAACAGTATGTATATTCTCGATCTAAAATTACTCTCATTCCATTTAGATGGATGACTAAAAATAAAAGGAAGCTTTTTCTTTCAAACCCAAATAACCACATATATACACATCATCACAGTGCCCAGTGTGGTTAAATTTCTCCATTGTTAAGTAGCTTTTTTAAATCTTTCGCGTCCCTCTGCGGAAATAAGCCACAGCCACTTTTGCTGCCGTGTATGCTGCTGTGTTAAGCACTCTGGATGCACAGACACTGAAGTTAAGAATGGAAGAACTCAGAGAACTAACAGCTTTATACTAGAAATCCCTAGAAAGAGCCACTAGGCAAAATAGGTATATTATAATATCTTGACTTACATTTTCATGACTCCAGGGAGTTTCAGGGAGTCCTCAGCGTGTGAGAGGCTCACCTCTAACAGGTCAGCCTGGCAGTCATCAAGAACCATAAAAGTGGTGATGTGGTGGTGCCAGCATGATTCAGATACACAAAGCAGGCTCAGAGAGTGCTTTGTGACTTAATTTTTCTTTTGGTGAGCTGACTCCCCACTGATGATTTCAGCTCAATAAACCATCAAGACAAAGAAAAGCAACTTCTGAAAGAGACACATCAACCTCTAACCTTTTAGAACACTTTCACAAGGTAATAAGATAGCAGATGGGGGCAATCCAACAGGATCCACTTATTATGGTTTGATAGAAAAAAATTTCAAGACTTGAAATATTAAACAGCCCTGAAATAACTGAGTCACAGATAACAGCAGTTTTTAATAATGAGATGCTTCAGCACATGATTTACAAGTAGGATAGGGTAGTTTAGAGTTTTAGTGGTTATCCATAAAATCAGTAAAATTTTAAAGCAGCAAGTGCTGTAACCAAATTATTGCAGGTTATGCAAAATGCTGAATGAACCTGACAGAACTGAAGGCTGATCAAATATATCAAGGAAAGAAGGGATGAATGAAAAAAATATTTGTGAAAGGAAACTTTATATAACCTGGTGTGTTCTCAATGTGCAGAAAGAGGTGTGAAAGACATAAGTCTTACAATAGTTTAAAAATTAAGTAAGAAAAGCACACAACTTATGTGCTCACTCTTATCTTGACTCCAGACAGTTTATGTAATCTCTTAAAATACTTTGAGCTTTTTAGAAATTAGAATTGCATAGTGTGAAATATAGAGAATAAGTTATATTAGGAGAGATTTTGTCAAGAAGAGAGTAGAAATTTTTATCTGGCCTTTCTAATAACACCAAGCTCTTTTAAGAGTAAACAGGCACACACTATTCAAAGTCTATTAATTCACTCTAGCAGTCTGTCAGATACTCTTAAAATTTTTAAGTGTGTGATCTTTTTCTCATTCTGACCGCTGAACATTGTTGTTAAATTGTGGTGATATGAAAAATAAAATGTAATGCTTCAGGGTGTACATCTTGTTGATTGCATGAAATGATCAGGATTTTCTAACTTGATGTTCAATTGATCTAAAATTGGATTTTCTTTTAGCTTGGCTGGTTTCAACTTTTAATATCAGGGACTGTCCATAACCAAGGACACTGCAAGGTGTCAGGCATGATTTTTTTGCAGTAGAGTAGTCACCAAGCAGACAGTAAGACCTTGAAGGGCAAAGGTTACTGGCTTGTGGAGCTGCAAAACTTGTTCCTGCTTACTACCGTATGTTTTTTAAATTTATCCTATCAGCATGTGGGGAGATTTTGAGGGCAGGTGGAAGCTGTGGAAACAATTACAAGTGTGACTGTAACTATAATGCTTCATAGTGTTAGAAATCATGACTTGCATCTGTAGTTAGTAAAGAGGAGCATGTGCAAACAGCACAAGGACTCTGATCCTACAAGTGCCTGTCTTGAGCATAACTTGATGCACCTTAAAGCTGTGTACTTCTTAATTGCAAATAACCTGCTAGTACTTTTAAGACACTTTGTCTGAATTCTAAAGCTAATATACAAATCCTACTTTTTAGAGATCTGAATTGTTCTAGTTTGCTTTCTTCTTTAATTAGGATTTCAATTTGCACAAATCCAAGCATCAGATTAGATAATTTATTTAGTAGTGGATTCCACTTTCTTGGCACTTGCTTAGAAGATGACTGGCAGTATCTTTTATCATGTTTCCTCCTGCAGCAGAGGACTTGTAGCCAAAACAGGGGTACATCTCTTGCTGTTATTTTAAGTGATCCTTCACAAAATATTGTTTCATTAGTAAGTAAAGAGAGCTAGAACTTACGTTCCTATACAGGTAAATTGTTACCCTCTTGTGATTAATGTAAGACAACGATAGGTCTGAACTGATAAATACATATGACATTCTGGGCACTCTTATGGGAAGTAGAAACAGTTTTATACAATCAGAGTTTTCACTGACTAGGTCCACTCTGTGAATTGTTAACCTCCACATGCTGCGTAGCTGTCAAAAGGACATATAGCATGCAGAGATAGCATAAAACAAGCTGTCCTGTACCATTAGCAGTAGTCCTTTTCAGCCACAGAGTGAACACTGGGAGACATTTTCATCTTTCCATGAAGTCTGCCAGGTAGCAGAAAGAGGTAGAATAGGTACCTCAATTTCACGTGCTGCTTATCAAAAGAACAATCCGACTATTAAATCACTGACGTGTAACTATAGCTCTGAGTTAAAAAAAAAAAAAAAAAAGGCAAGCCAGGTCTCCAAGCTGAGCTGTGTATTTCTTCATCTGTCTTCAAAGTGTGCCTTCTGGTTGTGTGGTCCGGGTGGATTTGTTATACACATTACACATATACTCACACACACGTTATACACATACATATTTACATATACACACATACATATTATACCTGTGGGCATGTGCATGTTGTAGGTATGTACACTTTATACACATACACACATACACATTGCACGTATACACATGCCTGCTGTGCATATGTACACGTTATACACATAAACAAATGCATGTTATACGCATGTACACACACTCCTCATACATTTATACATTTTACGCATAGCTCCACACCCGCCGCGGGGCAGCCGCGCCATCTAGCGGCGCGCCCGCACACAGCAACTTATTTATCAATCTTTTTTACTAATCCTTTATTTACAGCATAAACAGGGGAAGCTGCTCACAGATCAAACAGTCAAAATCACAAATAAAACAATAAAGTTGTGATCTTATAAATAAAAATATAATGAAATTATTTATAAATAAAATTAATAATGGTAAATGAAATTATGTCTAAAATAGTTTAAAATAAAGCCAAATAAATATTAAAATAAAGGAAAGATTCTTAACATTTTATTTTTTAAAAAGCCATAAAAATAAGTTCATCATGCACAAGAATACTCTTTGAAGCACCTGAATGGCATGTTTGGCCTAACAGATCAATAAGGCCAAGAAATTAGTAGTCAGAAAGATATCTGCAGTGTTATAAATCATTAGTAAAGTAACTGCAGATAAAACTGTGCCAGATAAAGCTGGCATCACTATATATAATGATGAATATATATATATTTTTTTTTTTAATTTTTTTTTTCAAGATTTTCGCATATCACTTGAGTTCACTACGTTACCCATAAACCTAGAGAAAAGTACTGAGGAAGGAAATACAGTACAGAAGGAAATACAGAAATCATCAGTTTGACAGACCCTTTGAGAGAGACTGTAGGCACAGGGCTTCCACAAAGGGCCCCTGCATTATTCTAAATATACCACTGGTAGCTTTGGAGAACATGCCATCCCTGAATACAGACAAGGCTGAATGCCTATCACATTGCCCCCCTGCAAGAAAATTTCTCAAGAACTGTGAAATTTTCCACCAGACTTGGATGGCTTCACATGCAGGACTTGTAAAAAAATTACTTATGAGGGCTGTCCTTATTTGGCTCTTCTATTTAAATGCTTGCTTGCCTCTTTGTCTGTGACCTCATAGCTAGGAAGGCCTTGATTAATTTCAGGAAGCCAAGGATGAGATTATAAAAACCTTGTAATTTTGCTACTAGATTTTTACTGTAGTCAGATAAAAATATTATTAAGAGATCTATTTTGACTTACTTTAAGGAACCTGAAGAAAATAGAATCTTCCATTATCCACTTTTCAGTGGTTTTCCTAAGCCTTTCCCTAACTGGACACTGCATAGGTCTTGCTAAAATGGAGTAGAACTATTTGAAACACAACAAACACCTCTGACGCTGTGGTGGACGGTGCCTTACAGCAGCATTTACAAAAGTGGCTTCTAAACAAGGGGAGAGACCAGCTGAAGAAGAAACTAGAAGAATATGCTGAACAATACATTTCTGTGTAGAAGACAGAGCCCTTCTGTTTTAAAATTTGTACATGATAAACCAGAATCACTAATCACTAATTAAATAATCACTTCACACATCGACTTCAGCATCTTAAACTCTTGACCACTGCCTTAGTGTTTTTGTAAGTAAAACCAAAATGCTGGCTTGTTCAGAAGAACAGAGTACTCTAGGCCCAGCACTGAAATAATCTCAATATCTTGGCCTATTAAAACTCTCCTAGCTGGGCAACCTGTCTTTTTGGAGTTTTTTCCCACCTCTTCTGTTTTTTTACATTTCTGTTTTTCTAAACCATGCTGCAGCAAGCAAACACTTGCGGTTATATAAACAGTTCCAGTAAGGACAGGTGCCAGGAAAATACATTTCTAAACTTGGGAATCGACAACTCAGGACTTGCTTACAGACTCTCGTGTACTTGGATTATCGTGTGTGTTTCACTTCATTTCTAAGTGATTATTAGACCTTTGCTAGAGGAAATGGTCAGGTCTCCCCAGTCCTTTACCTCTTTGCATGTTACATGAGGCCTGAGGTATACCAAGGAAGCAGGATACAGATTTACATCTTTGTTCCTGGGAAATTTTAAAGACATCAGACAAAATTTGGAGGTTCAGGGATTAATTATGAAACGACAGAGAGAGGAAAAAGCCAGTCTTTTTCTACATGTAACAAAGGTGTTACAGATTTAATCTGATTTTTTTATTTGTTTGCTATTTCCAAAAATGTATTCATGACTGCCGATCTGAGATGCCTAACCTTGCCAGCCTGCTCTTCTGTCATAGCTTACAAGTCTGCAAATCTACGTCTCTGCTTTGAAGTGTAAGCTTTTCTGTCCTGATGCAATGATGTAATTGCATCTTCCTTTTCCCCCTTCTCCTTGGGTAGGTCCGTGTGTTTGTGAACCAGCTGTACCGGCCGGAATCAGTGCAAGACGTCAGGCAAAACCCTGACCTGCAAGCCATCCGCATTGCCTCGGTGAACCCCATTTTGGACCCGTGGATCTACATCCTCCTCCGCAAGACTGTGCTCAGCAAAGCCATCGAGAAGATCAAATGCCTCTTCTGCCGCATTGGGGGCGCTCGGAGGCAGCACTCGGGGGGCAACTTCAACTGCGCGGACGGGCGCAGGACCTCCTCCGCCATGTCCAGCCAGTCGCCCTCGTTCATCTCGCGCGAGCTGCGGGAGATCAGCAGCACCTCGCAGACGCTGCTGTACCCGCCGGAGCTGAGCGAGAGCAGCGCCGGGGGCCGAGTGCTGCTGCCGGGGCCCGGCGCCAGCTCGGCTCAGTCCGACACCACGTCCGTGAGGACGCTGCGCAGCTCCGACACCTCGGACTCCTCACAGGGACACGACTCCGAGAGCGCCTTCCTGGTGAGCGGAGTCAGCCCTGGTGGCGGGGCCAGCTCTGCAGCCAAGAGTGGCCCTCTCCAGGTCACCTTCCCCACAGAGACATTGAATTTGTCAGAAAAGTGCATATAGATAGCCATGAAAGGCATCAACCCTGGGGATACTTCCTGGTACATTGGAAAAACTGGTGCAATAGATAGGTGTTCTGCTTATTCGTGGGAAGAGGGGTTCAGCTGTGCTTCAAAGGGCTATTTTTCTCTTGCTGTGTGATGGGTACATTTCCTTTAGACTACTGAGGACCTGTGTGAAACAGACATTGCACTTGGGCCCTGCCATCAGAATGGTATAAAGCAGATCTGATGGGACTGGAAGCATGAACTGCCTTGTCTTGTTGTGGGACACAGGAGAGCTACTGTGCCTCTGGAAATAGAAAGACCCCATCACTTGCTTTTTTTTTTATTTTTTTTTCCTTTCCGTTTCCAAGTCTGGTAGAATTGTTTTTGCTCCTTCCCTGTGGCTGCTCAGCTATCAAGAGTTTATGCTTCTGGTACTAGAGCTGAATATGAGGCAGCTGCTAGGAACTGGACACAGCTCTGAGAGCTGCCTGCAGTAGGATTTTAAAGTGTCTCACTAAAGCATGAAAATGTGAATTTTTATGATTGTATATATATCAGGATTGAAAATATTTAAAAGTGTATTCTTCTCTATGAGAAGGTTTGTTATGAATACAAGGTATATGGAAATGATTGCCAGCCTTCTCTTCCCTCAGTATTTCCTGCTGATAAGGCATTCTTGGCTTAGATTTGTTGTCCATGCTAGATTCACAGCTAATGAGGTAATTCTCGAGCTGAGAATACATAAGCACTTTCTGAGTGAAATGGGAATATATGCCTTTTTAAGAGAGAAAAAGAAAACACATCCTTCCAATTAAGAATATCAGTTTTCAGTATATGTATATACTAAAAATCAAATTTTATTTATGTTCTGAGAATGTTTTTCTGTGTAACACACACGCGCCTCTCTGAGTACTGTGGCCCACAGTCTGCACACCTTAGGCACACACTTAACATTGCCCATCAGAGTGGTCCCTCAGCTGCCAGGGAGACTCCTTACATGTAAAGTTAAGGACATATAGAAGTGCTTTCAATATCAGGGCCTGAAACTTTCAACTCCTGGTTAATAGTCTTAATATTCACTTTAGTTAAAGCATCACTGATGTAATAAAGGTATTTTTTCATAACATTTATCATTTTACTTTAAATAGTAAATAGAATTTTATGACTGTGTAATCTGATACTCCATCAAATAAATGTATGAAACCATGGAAGCAGAATCTTCATTTAAAGTATAGATTATATAGAACTGTATCTCAGTCTTAAACACCTTGAAAAGCATTTGTTGCTAGAGTTTTGATGACAAACACATCACCAAAACCAGCTGTTAACCACTGACAAAAAGGAGTTTGTGTTTTATGTTGTAAGGGTTAGATCTTGTTCCAGAAATACTGTGTATCAAAATAATTCTGTACAGATAATTGGGGGATGTTTTGTCAAATACGAAGCATGTTATGCTGCTTAAAGTGTTTTCATGTGAATGCTACATTGTAATGAAAATCTTGAGCCTTATGTTGATGTTTAAGCAGTTGTACCGACCAAAGCAACTTTGGGGATCACAATTAAATGGAAATGTTCTGCTTGATCTCAGATGTCTGTCTACATGAGTCTGCCATTCAGTGCCAATTCTTTGCCTTAACAAGCCTCCCATCTTGGAATGCTTTGCGCTCAGCTACTGCCAAAACATACTTTGTCCTGCAAGTTTCCAAAACACCACAGCATGATCACTGTCAGCAAGAAGCAGCTGTCTTCAAAACTGTCCCCAAAAGCACTGACACAGAGCCACAAAAATTATTTGAACAAAGGTGTTTCCCTTTAACAGGGAAGAAGTTGAGCTTGTTTGCCTTCTTACATATAGAAGGTGAAGTTAAATCTCTACACAAATATTTGCAACAGCAGCAGCCACTTTTCACCAGTTAAGCTGGAGAACAGTATTACCCAAGCTCCTGCTGCAGCTGTAGATAAAGATCTGCCTGAATTCCTTGCAATTAAAGCACCTCACTATGGTCTGTTGCTTACTGGTGACCAACAAATAGAACAGACTTGCCGTACTTCCCAGGACAGGAAACAGCACCTGGCAGAGCAGGAAGGTGGGACTGCCATTGGCAGATAACACCAGTTGTACCAATATGGGACCACACCTTTGCAGCTGGCCCAGAGCAGCACAGCAGTATTATTGGTACTTCATGCAATGACAGAATTAAATATCTACAGTGTGGAAGTATTTAAATAAGCAAGGGCTCACTATTTTTAAATTATTTCATTAATATGCTTTTGTTACTCTTTATCATCATTACTGATGAGAAATAAACAACATCTGAAAGAGCTTTAAGCAAGAATAGACCATGTTAAGTAGCTTCCCTCAGCAAACATGGTAGGCCTGAGGTCTTCCTCATTCACAATGTATCAGCAGTGGACTAGACTCATCATCAACATGAACTCCCTCAGAGATGAACTCCATGATTACCAAACAGCCCACAAAGTATTCTGAGCAATACTGGAATTGTCTGCCACAGCTCATGGTAGCGCACAAAGGCAAAGTCGGAGCACTTCTGTTGTCTAGCTGCAAACACAGGTGAGGTTCAGGACAAGCTGGGCAGAAGACTGGGCAAGGCCTTTTTTTAGGGTGACAGTAATATCACATGTCGCTCCTGCCCCACAGTCCTGCTCAGGTTTAGCACCTTCCTCCAATGCTTTCCACAGACATTACTGAACTATAATCCTCTGCTTCCCTAAGCTTAACGAGTCTTCTTAAATAGGGCTACAAATTTGAAGAGTCTAATTTGCCACATGGAGGTTAAAATGTTATTTTCTTGCTAGGTGTTATGAGTAGTTACCATATATACAAAAGGGTTTCCTTTCTCACACATTGTATCTCCCTATATTCCCGAACCCCAGAGATCCATATCCCTCAGAAAGGCCTTTCACATCAGCATCCATGTTCCCCAGTCCTCCATGCTCACAGAAAATGTACTGATTCAAAAATTTCTTACACCGGACTTGTATCTCAGTCACAGGGCTGGCAGTCCCCCTCCCTCTCTTGCAGCTGTCTGTCCTTCCTGCACATCCCAGATCACCTGCTGTCCCCTTTCGGTGCAGACACTGCTCGCGCTCCAGCCCCACAGCACAGCCCAAGCCCAGCCCCATCTCAACCCGAGCCCCTGTCCTGCAGCAGGCCTGGAGGATCCACCCACCACAGGCAGGACAGGAGCCACTATCTCTACCAGACAGTGGTTTCTGTGAAGATCTGCAGATTGGTTTGAGTCTCTGATCCATGGCAAGTTAGTCCTTATGAGCGGTTTAGGGAGTGGGATGTGCTGTCAGAGGACTTGGGCTGTTTTAAATCAGGCTCACACATTCTTGCTGTCGGGAACACCCGTGCTGCCTGACCCGAACTGGTGCTACAGGCCCAGCGCCAATGCACTAACAAGATCAGTGTAATCTGCCATCTTCAAATGGCACAGCCAATATCCTAAGTCAGGAAGCTTTTGAGGCTTTATTGCTGCTGCCAGACACAACAGCAAGCCTGTTCCACTTAAGGCAGATTTAGTATTAGAGCTACCAAATACCACCAGGCCTTTGCACTCCAGGCCCTATTCTAGACCTGCCAGCTTTACAGAAACCCAGAGAATCTCCTGCTTTGTGAAACCAAAGGCAGCTCAATCCCCACATCTAAACGTTCCATTTGATCATTTATCCTTTAGAACCCTTACAGCTCCTAGCCTCATGGCTCTTAGGAAACCAGCCCTCAAAGCCAGGTGCAGGAGTCTATGTGTCAGGATAGACGATTTTAAGGGACAAAACCCATTCAGTCTGTATAAGCTAAAAGCTACTGTTACATTTATTGTAAGAGTGAAAGTACATAGAGTCGTACTGAGTGTTGCTAGTTGCAGCACAGAGTAAGACAAGGAGTGGGAGGAGGTTAGAGAAAGAGCAATGGGATAAAGGGGTGACGGGGTAAGAGAAGAAGGGAGACAGTAAGAGGAAGAGGTAATAGAGGTAAGAGAGGAGCAAG
The DNA here is from genome assembly GCF_029582105.1 of Oenanthe melanoleuca. Taxonomy (NCBI): domain Eukaryota; kingdom Metazoa; phylum Chordata; class Aves; order Passeriformes; family Muscicapidae; genus Oenanthe; species Oenanthe melanoleuca. Next base: position 63,429,296 of record NC_079362.1, on the reverse strand, counting down.
AGAGGAGAGAGAGAGGGCAAAGGGGTAAGAGAGAGGGAGAGAGGAGTAAGAGAAAGAGTAAGAGCAAGAGAGAGAGGGAGTAAAGAGAGCAATTTCCCAGTTTACAATACAATAAAAATTCTTCTATGATGAATATTCTAATTTCCAAGAACCAGTCTAACACAAGATACAAATTTTATAGCATTTACATACAGCCTATAAGAATCCTTACATTACCATAGTGTGTTACACTTTAAACTCTAAAAACTACTCTTTGGACCTTAGCAGGGATGTTCCTGACCTTCGGACCCACTATCTAACAGAAGGCATTGTTCTGTCAAGAGGGGATTACTCCTAGCTGGCTATCCCATTGTTTCATGGTAATTCAGTAACTAAGGCTTGGTATCTCAAGTGTGGCTTTCATTTCAATCTCATTCATGATTTCTATATTCCCAGAATCTGAGCATTCATATTTGTAAGATTTTCCTGTTTCATCTTCCCCAACAGCCAGGCAGCGCACCTGGCAGGAGATTCAGCAGTCTCCCATGACCATCAGCCCCTCCAGCTCCAGAACCAGCCCCTCTGGAGATACCACAGCCCAAGGACGCCAGCACATCTGGGAACACCATGTTAACATTAGTCACCTACAAGAAACACACAGTTCCTGCAACCTGCCAGCAAACCAAACCCACATGCTTCTGCTTTCCTGTGCTCCAGTCCTAACCACAGTCATTACAGTTTTTTTACAGCAATTCTGTGAACTCAAATTTAAGATAACACCTCAACATTAGTATTTTACCTCCTTTCCCTTCATTTTAGGATTGGGAGGGAACTCACCTTGTGTGGGCAAGCAAGTTTCCAATGCTGCCTCTCTGATCTTGATCTCTAAACCCAGAGTAAACTGTTCCATTTGCTTTTTATCCCTTTCCATGACTACTTTTAAAATCCAGTATCTTATAGTATTATCAAGTAAGAGTCACTGTTGTGTTATCTGATCCTTATTCCCTTTTTTACCCTCTAGTATTGTCAGAAAGGATTTATTTCTCTGTCAGTACATTTAAGGTTTTTAAAGATACTTATCTCCATCTATGAGAGTGGAAGTCACATGCCTGGTTTCAGCATTCGAGGTTAACTGCCCGTCAGTCACCTTGAGCTTCCTTTGTAGTCAAGGGAAATAATTAGGCACCTTGGGAGGCTGATTCAACTCATTCTGATACTTATCTAACACAAGGCATATAAATGGCCCTGTGAGGCTGTATATTTCTTTCCACTGGATTCCAAGGGATTCAAAGGGAAAAATATGTTTGAATGCTTAACTGTAGGCTTTTAAATCAAGCAAAATTAATCCATCTAACCCACTGTTGTTCTTGAGCTTTCCTCTTGAATGCAACAGTTGAGCATTTTAACATGTGATTCATATGGAAGGCAAACACATTCACTGCCATTAATGAACCACAAAAGTAATTATCTAATGTCAAAGGAGGAGTGTATTTCATTAGTATCCTGTTTTGGATAACATCTCCCTTTACTCCATCTCATGTGGATATCTCTGAAAAGTTTCAAAGCTCTAAGCGTCACCTTTTATTAAATATTTTTTCTCCTAGATGTCTTATTTTCTTTTTTACTAAAACAAATCAGTATGTTCACCAGAGACAAAAGCCAGTTATTAAATGAGGAACATTCTGGAATGGGAAATACTTATTTTTGTTATAACCCAAAGAATAAACAGGCATCACTAAGCAACAGAAGTCAGTATTTTATTCAGATGGCAAACTGATCCAGAAAATTACATACATGCAAAACATGGCATGCTGTACAAAAAACAATGTTGAAATCACCAATATTTGAACTTCTCCGCAGTTTGAAAACAGTGTCCCAGGAACTTAACTGCTCTACAAAACACTGTGGTTCTGACAATACCTAGAATTCATAACCTAATCTAATCAGAAGGAAAACACATTCAGTACGTGGGATGGAAACCACCACCCCTGGAGCCCGGCACAGCCTGATGGTGCAGATGTGCACCCCTCCAGCAGTCTGGCCCTGCAGTACTGAAGTCAATAGGAACTTTGTGAATCATTTCAGTGGAAACAGATTCTGTGATAACACAGGCCTCTGAGAGAAGGGCAGCAGTCCTTCCTGTATGAGTAAAGACAGAACACTGACGCAAGTAATAAAGCACAAAGAAAGAAAAGATGAGGTGGATACAGCCAAGCTCCTTCAAAATGAAAACACACCTTAGGGCATCTCACATATCCTTTTCCAGCCAAAGAAGATCTCTTGAAGAAATGTGTCCAAACCCCTCTCTAATGCTAACTCTTCCTATGGCTGCCTAGATTGTATCAAGTTGATAGGATAAAGAAGATTAAAAAATCCTTCAACTCTAATAATTTAAACTATCAAACCATATCTTAATCAAGTGCCTATCCAGTAAGCATTTAAAATCTTTCTGAACTTAATGAAGAAATAAAAATATAGCATGATGATGTTTTACATTTCTTAATATATTTAGGTCACTGTAGTTCTAATTATTTTGAATACTCAGTAGATAGTAAAAGGTGTGACTTTGTGTGAATGTGTGCTCATGCAAGCACAGATCTAAAAATTCACACATACAAAAAAACATTCAGGCAGAATCTTTCAAAAATTAACGAAAACTTAATACATTAGGGCAATTACATCTTTTTTCAAAAAACTGTATGTATCCTCTTAAAAAAAGATATTCTGATATCAGATAAATAGAAAGTATCATTTGAGACAGTTTTTCCACAATGCATTTTCCACTGCAAAAACACTATACTTCTCAAGCAACATTTTTTTTTTTTGTGTTATTTTGAAAAGTGCAAAGATGACTGATTTCAGAAGTTTCACTTGTCTACAAAACTATCTATTATCATACAAATTTTTTTCAAACTCAAGTAAAATTACATGTTCCCAAACGGAATTCCTCAGGAATTCCTCAGCTGACCATTTTTTCCAGTACTGTTATGATGTGATTGTCTCTATCATGTCTCCAAGACAATGAAACAAGGTCTCATCACGGAGTACATAAAAGAAACAGCATGATTTCATTTCTCTGAACTGCCTGTGAGAGGAACCAACTGCCACCTTTCCCTGAAAAAAAATCAACATTAAAAAAATTTCCAAGGGTATGCCTCATTACCCACCACTGTATTCAAAATCCAAAAAGGATAAAGGGAGACTCTACAAGTGCTCTCCTGAAAAACTGTTTTTTTCCTGAGAGCATAATTTTAATGGCAGGTCGTAAGAATTAGGAAAAGCAAATTGAGTGCCTTTATCAGATTAGCCTCACTAGGAAAGAGAAGCCTCAAATACAATACAATTCAGCTATATCTATTTCCTACTCCCACCATTCTATTTTTGGTGATATCTGTAGTACAGTGCACAAGATAAGGAAAGGCCAGTTTCAGTCACAAATACTGTTCTTTCTTCTGGTGAAACATTTAGGTGTAACTAGGCATTCAGGGCCTTGTTTGGTAAAGCATTTCCTTTCATCTAATCAGAAAGTGTTTAACCCACTCACTGAGGAAAGCAACTTGATTTGGCTACAAATCAGATCTGTCACACACAGACATACAAAATAATAATCCATCCCTGCTTCATAGGAAACTTTCTCATAGAACAAGTAATCTTAATGAATACAAAGACTGTCAATAACAGAAAACAGGTCAGACTTTTACTGGAAGAAAAATAATGTTAATTACTAGTGATTTAAATAATTTTTAAATGTCCTTTTTTCTTTTTGTGCTGGTTTTGGCTGGGATAGAGTTAATTTTCTTCAGAATTGCAAATCAGGGTCTAGGTTTTGATCTTGTGCTGGCAAATGTTGATAACACACAGTTGTTTTCATTATTGTGAGTAGTGCTTGCACAGGGTCAAGACTTCTCACTGGTGGGGTGGGATGAGGAGCAGGAAGAAGACTGGGGGTGCACAAGAATCTGGGACAAGACAAACCAGAACAGCTGACCCCAACTAACCAGTGGGATATCCCAACCCATAGCACAACACACAGAACTGGGGAAAGAAGGAGGAAGAGGAAGAGGAAGAGAAGACATTCAGAGTGTCTTCCCAAGTCACACGTGATGCAGCCCTGCTTTCCTGAGGTGGCTGAACACCTGCCTGCCCATGGGAACTGGTGTGTGAATCCCTTGTTTTGCTTTGCTTGTATGTGCAGCTTCAGCTTTCCCTATTAGGCTGTCTCCATCTCAGTCCAGGAGTTCTTTCACTTTTACTCTTCCAATTCTCTCCCTCATTCCACCAGGACCCAGTCAGCTGTGTGGGTCTGAGCTGCCAGCTGGGGATAAACCACAGCACTTTTACAGCTTAAGTAAAAGTTTCTTAATAACTGGGAAAATGTAGACATTAACTTGTAAAATTATGAAATACACAAGCAGATGTTAGAATGCAGTTTTAAGCATTTCAACATTACATTTGTTCATAAAAATTTAGAATTTCTAGAATCAACTCTTGGCTTTCTTTTTGAAGAACACGGATGGAACAACTCAGATCATTGATTTTTTAATTAGCCAAAGAAAGATAACTTCAATTATTATTATTATTATTTTGTAGGCTATACTACCACTTAATAAAAAAAAAGAACAAACACAAAGCAAGCAAAATACAATAAATAACAATAGTTCTTAAACCTATGGGTATGACAACCCATGAGGCTGCCCTACCGGGCCCTGATGAAGAGGGTTTCATCAGGAGTTGCAGGACGATTGTCCTGCTCAGTAACAGTCTCTACTGTGCCTGAAGCAGACACAATCACCATTGTTTTAGCTGCTGAAAGAGCTTTCTCCTTCTCTGCAATGGCAGCACAGACTGCCACAATTTCATCACTTTCAAAGTCATAGTCCGGGATTGACTCTTGTACAAGCTCTTTTCCTCTTGCCAGTGCATGCACTGACTCAGTCTTTGTGGCCTTCTGCTGTTCCTGTAGTTTTCTTGCCCAGGAAAGGTCTTCTTTCCATACTTCAGGGTTCATTGGAAAGATGTGTAAGGATACCTGAAAACTTCGGATTGCCTATAAGCAGAACAGGAAAGAAACAAAGATGGAACACTTTAAAGCCTATCTTTTTAATAAAAATTGACAACAACAAACAAATTATATATATATATATATATATATAATTTAAGCAAAGACAAAAGTCATTTTACTCCCATCTTTATTGGGCCAATCTTCCCTCATCTTGGTTCAATAGCAGCCTTACCTCCAAGAAATTTTCTCTGAATGGAAAAAATGCATTAATAAGATAGCTACCTGGAAAAAAGGGCACAAATAAAGAGTTCATATACAAAAAACAATACTGTTATTAAAAAGGTAAAAGGAAAAACTATGTCTTGGATGACTTCCTATTCCACTTTCCTCTCATCATCAGATGTACATAAATGCAAAAGCAGACATACATGGTTTAAAGAAATACAGAAAAGGGATGACTGGAATTTGAAGTATTACTGGTATTGCTGCCTTTAAATTAGAATGCAGTCATTTCACATGCAGACCTAATACTACACTAATACTAGCCACATGGTAAACCATTTCTGGAACAGGTATGTGGTTATAAAAAAACATAAATAAATGTACAGAAGGAGCCAAATAAACTCAAAACTTTGAAAGAACTTCTATAATCTTATAAACAATTTAATATTAGTAGAAGTAAGTGTAGCTAGTGATGCTTTTCCTTTCTTTCAGTTCAAATGTGAAAACACTCACAAATACAAATCCTCAACAGAGAAGTTGTGAAATTAAAAACAAAGAAGTGTGACCATCTAAAATAAGAAGAGGTTGCTACAATTCTAGAAAATAGCTACGCCAAGAATTACAACTGTATTGTCTTTTAGTAATATTAACAGTGGTCAAGGCTGAACCTACCTGCACAAATTCAGGTACATGTACACAAAAGCATGGGTGTATTTCATGTTTATGACTGCTCAGTCATGAGTTATGAAAATGGGTCACCTTAGTGATCAAAATCTTGTCATGATGTGTACAGACGCCCTCCTGTAAGATGGGAAAACTGTGATGGTATAGATTGGGATATTTGGGAAGAGTTCTGGCAATTTAAATATTAAAACTTTAAAGACATATGGTAAATCACAGTTCATATTCCTTTGTAGTTTGTAAATACTTAAAGCATGCCAATTAATTCAGAAAAATCACAACTTTTCTTCTGTATGGACAGAAACCGATAGTTCATCCTTCTGAAGGCACAGATGAATATATGGACTCCATATTATGGGAACTCAGAAGAGAGATACAAAATCAGATTCAAGACATGCTGCCTATGCTATCAGTATTACTGCTGTTTTAAGAGGCAGCCTTTCAATTCCAGATAGAAAAAAAAAGCTTGATTATTGCCCACAGCCAGCTACAAAGCGTAGGAGCACACTGAACTTTAAATGGAAGAATAACTGAAGTTTAGTTCTTGTAAAACAGTGTCCCATTATTCAACTTTGTTAGGTTTTAATTTTCAGGGACACATGAACAACAAGTAAACACTAAATGCTCATTTTTACATTTCTGTTGAAAACAAAATATAAACAAACACCATCTGCTTTTAAGCTTTCCATGAAAGAGGTCCCCTAATTAAAACCTGTTTTGTTCATGCACAATAAATAACATTTGGTAAGTGTCAAGGCTGCTTTGATGATTCATACAATACAGCACTCAACATAAAAAGATCATCTTAGTAAATCTATTAGAAAAGGGTTTTTGTGCTTGACATTTTTATAAAGAAATAACAAAATATTAAACTAAATTTTTAAGTGCTGCAAAAGATCAGAGGGATTAACTTTAAAGCAGCAATGTAGAACTGAAAACTTGTCATCCATTTAAACTGACACACTTGTCATCCATTTAAAATTTTATGCTGCCACTGGAACAGTGCCCAAAGCCACTAATTTCTACTAAGACAGAAGAAAAAACAGTGCTACTTTTTATTCTTCTTTTAATGCAGATATAAATCTCCTCCAATTGCCTGTTGCATTGTAGGAAAACACACTGGCACTGCATTAAATCAGCATTTCTAGCTTTATTTTAAAGAGAGCTGTAATTTTAGAGACCCTGCCTATAAGGATTACAGGACTTTAAATCAGCAGTCATGTATCTGCTTTTGCTTCTGTGGAGAAGCACAATATAAAACCTTCTGCGAGACTTTCTTCCTTGTGGAATTACAGTATTTGAAAAATCTGTATTTTTGAAGTAGCTTACATTTTGTCTCACTACATAGTATTCTGTAGCAAACAATCTTCCATTGTCCTATGAGTACAGTCTCCTCTGCTGGTTTGCAGTCTTCAAGTGTGAAGGGCAATTCTGATCAGACTGCACTTTTTTTACAAATTTCTGTAACACACGGACTTAGTAACTGTCAGTATACAGAAAACCCCCAAAAAAGCCAGGTGAGACTTTTAAGAGACTGTATCTGCTACCAAAGTATGCATCAGGCATTTGTTACAGTTGGCTGACACCTTCTGACCTGTTTCAAAGGATGTCTATCAGTGAAGTAAGTAATCTTTTTCTGTGTTAAATTATCTTTAATATGGATTTTTTTTGTTTGTGTGTTTTTATAGCACTCAGCATAGTCCTGGGGGTGCCGTAGGTGAGAGACTACCCCAGCCATGGCACTCACAGCCCAGAGAGCCAAACGTGTCCTGGGCTGCATCCAGAGCCCCGTGGGCAGCAGGGCAGGGAGGGGATTCTGCCCCTCTGCTCTGCTCTGTGAGACCCACCTGGAGCACTGCAGCCAGAGCTGGGGTCCCTGCACAGCAGGAACAGGGACCTGCTGGAGCCAGCCCAGAGGAGGCAACAAAGAGGATCAGGGGGCTGGAGCACCACTCCTGTGAGGACAGTCTGGGAGCATTGGGACTGTCCCGCCTGGAGAGAGAAGGGCTCAGTGACACCTTACAGCAGCCTCCCAGTACCTGTAAGGGACCCACAAAAGAGCTGGAGAAGGACTTTTGTAAGGACATGCAGTGATGGAACAAAGGGCAATGACTTTAAACTGAAAAAGGGTAGATTAAGGCTAGATGTATGGAATGTTTACAGTGAGGTTACTGAGACTGTAACAGGTTGATCAGAGATGGTTAACGCCCCAACCCTGGAAACATTTAAGGCCAGGCTGGACAGGGCTCTGAGCAACCTGATCTAGCTGAAGATATCCTGGCTGATTGCAGGGGGTTGGACTAGAGGACCTTTACCTTCCCTTCCAAACCCCTGCAAAGTTGCTGCATGTTCTGCTGAAGTCACTGCTTCAGGCTGTCTCTACCACATGGACCTCTTACACTGTGCTCTACCAGATGCAAGGATATGCTCCATGATGACCAAGGAAACAACAACCACAAAAATCAATCCCATCCTAGAAATTTACATAGTTAGCCTAAGAAAATAAAGCATTATCAGTACTTTCACCTTGCAAATCAGGAAAATCCAAGAAAACATTTGGTTGTCTACTACCAAATTATACTGCCAAAATTATTACAGGAATTTTGAAACAATGGTCAAATAAAATTTCTTCAACATCCCTGTTTGTCTTATCCTGTGCATCTGATTTAGCTAAAGCTTTCATTACAAGGTCTTGATGTTGAAAATACACTCCTCAAAAGTCCTGAACATCTTACAAAGGTAACTAAACAGGAGGTGCCAGCTAAATCAGCCACAATCATTTGCAAAAACTGAGTATCCCTGACAGAACTGTAGCTGAAAAGGGCATTTAAACTTTTGGAGACTTGCTTGCCCTTCAGCTTTCTTGACGGAAAATAAAAATCACCTCTGACAAGAAGATCTTTTTGTGTATTAACAATCACAATCACAAAATATATTTATGATTTCCAACAGTGGTTAAAAAAGAAAAAAGGGTTATTCTATAGCAGATGGAGAGGACAGGACTAACACAGGACCTTCCTATGGAAGCTTACATTACTGGCTATTACCTCAATACTCAGTTGGACTGATTAAAGCTGTTGAAAAGAATTTAGAAGAGCCCCACTTTAAATGAAAAACCATGGTACTTTCTCTCTTAACTTTTCCTAAATACTTTGACTTCAGTGGAAGGCCAACTACCAATTTCCTTTTTATTACCAAAATACCCTGTTTCTAAATGCTAACATTTGTAACATGTCGAAAAATTATCTCAAATTCAGACCAGTCATGTTAATTAGCTGCATTCCAATAAAACACAGACATTTCTCTCTTTGGTAGTACAAAACTCCCATCATTATTTACAAGACCTAAAACTATTTCTTTCAAGAGATGAAAGGAAAAGGCTGATCTGAGGATTCATGTTGTCAAGGCATAATTCTCTGATAAAATGTTGTGTCACATTTAAAGACTGCTAAAGCACTAACTACTTAGCAGGAATACAGGAAACCCTATCCTTCAAAACATGAAACAAAACCCATGCACAACTGGAGCATATTTAACATCTACCCTCTCAACTTTGTGATCCTTAGTTTCCAGATGTGACAGGGACCCAGAATGGGGTAAAGCTGAAGTCACAGAGCCCCAGAGTGGCTGAGGTTCGTCAGGGCCTCCTGAGGTCACCTGGGCCAAGCCCCTTCTCAGCCAGGGCCACTTGAGCTGGCTGCCCATGACAATGTCACAGGGTTGATGAACTTGGGGACACTCAGTGCTTTCAACTGGATCTTGATGTTTTTGTGATTAGTTTTGGTTTTTCTTCTTTTTTTTTTTTCTTCTTTGATTAATCAAAGCATGGGGTTCACCCTGTCTCATGGGAGGAACTGCTCCAATGAAGCTATTAGAGAAATTTTAACTAATTAAGATGTCATTGGCAGTACAGGAAATGTAATTTTCAAAACCAAGTATCTGCAATGAAATGAGAGATATACTGCAAGCCTGACTATACTTCTACAGTTACTACATTCACATTGCATGTTTACTCTGTTGTGATCTGCACATTGATTTGTAGAATTTAAGGAATTTCTGCCTTTACATAAATAAAGTTCTCCTTGCTCACATTATTACTCTTGAACTATCCTATTTTGTAAATTCAGGGGAAAAAAATGAGCAAACAAGTTACCTTATTCTTTTTGTCACAAGTTTGACAAAAACTAAATCCAAGCAAATCTATCTTTCTTTCATATTACACAGCTCATAATATACATTAGATTTGATTTGGGAAACTTCAAATTAAGACAGTAAATTGGTTTTTTCCCTACGAAAAAATGCATCATTCATTGTGAAGTAATAAAAGTACTCACAACAGATATTTGGCAGGATGTGGGTAATGAAGACAGATGTTGGTGGGGAAGAAATGAAACAACGTAATAGAAGAAGCAATTCCCAAAATTAATTTTTCAAAAAAAAAATTACTAAAAAGCCTTGATATTTATGCTTATTAACTTTTCTTTGTAAAAAATATGACACAGGGAAAAATAGAAAATCATGTTAATGAAAGACTAGTGGGAAAAAGGATAATTATGACTTAAACCACTTGGTCAAGAAGACTCCACAAGTTCAATAACTGTGAATTCATTTATTATTTTAAAATTCCTTCAGTCTTAACCTCTTAATATTCCTTAAAAAATAGCTTGGTTGAAAAACAAATAATGGACATTATTTGCATTTTAGAACAACTCCCCAAGTTCTCTGTATATGAGAACATATTTATCAGAAGGCAGTTCAACCTACAGACAGAAAGGCAATCAAGTATGAACCCGCAGTACCACAGCACTGGAGACACCAACAGGAGTTTCCACACCTCAGGCTCCCTATTCAGAGACAATCAAAAACACTAAGAGGGAAAACTACTCGTGATAACCTCTCCTCCCTCCCTCTTCACCACAGTAAGGTCAATTTAACCATTACAGGAGCACCTAGAGCAGTGTTTCAGATGAATGAAGTGCTTTGATGCCAATCTCCGATTGTTCCTGCTTAAAATGCTTTGCATCACTGAATAGTCTCAGATACATAAATTAAAAGATCCCTTTCTGATTAAGCTCAACAATGCTCTCTAAGGGAGGACCTGAAGTGCTACTCTAAAATAAAACAAAATTAATATAATACGAACACTAGGTCCCCAGCACTCAAGATATCCAGTCCCACTGGTATTTCATGATTAGTCTATGTACAAAAATCTTATAGGGTCTGTGCTGGGTGTAACTAGCACAGGTACATTACTATTTTTAACTGGTATTGCAACAACTGCAGCATTTTCTACAGAATAAAAAGCATCAGTTAATTAGGATCCTTGAAGGAAATAAAACTCTAACTTTCCTGAGACTAGTGCATTTAAAATTCTGAGGTATAATTTACAGTGACAGTTTCATACACTTAAAAGGAAAAGACCAGACCATCTAACCTTACCCTCTACACCACGGAAAAGCCATGGAATGTTACCACTGTTAAAATGCAGATATGCATGGATTTACATGAGATATTTCATATTATGGTACTGCACCAACAAAGGGAACACACTGCACATCTGTAACACGCAGCTTTTGTGTTAGGTTTTGTCTAACAGGACTGGAGCACCTCCCCAGTGAAGGTGAGATAAAGTTGGGGCTGTTCAAGCTGGAGAAGTTTGTGTGCAGACCTCATAGCAGTCTGCCAATATCTGAAGGGAAGCTAGAGAAGCTGGAAAGGGACTCTTTTCAGGATCTATAGAAACAGGACAGGAGTAATGGGTACAAATTGAAAGAGGGGAACTTTGAGTATTAGGAAGAAATTATTTACTGTGAAAGTGCTGAGGCTCTGGAACAGGTTGCCTAGGGAAGTTGTGGATGCCCCATCTCTGGGAATGTTCAAGGTTTTGTGCAACCTGGTGTAGTGGAACGTGTCCCTGCCCATGGCACAGTGGGACTGCAATTAGATGATCTTTAAGGATCCCTCCAACCCAAACCATTCTATGACTCTGGGTGATTCACATTGCTTGCGTTTGTTTTAGTTGGTTTGGAGTTTTTCACACTGCTCCTTACTACATTTTAAAAATTAATTTTGCAAAAATTCTTAATCTCCATCAAGAAAACACTATAATTTTTTTTTATTTCTTAAAAATTTTCAGCCCAAACATTGTAACTTTGCAAAAAACACTCTAAATTACTAACAAAATTATTTGTATCAGAAAAGCAGGCAGCTACTTTTATTCAAAATAAAATCAGTATCTTTTTTCATCTAAGAGATCATGACACATTGTTTTTCTAACAGACCTCTGTGAATGTGTCTGAATTTGAAAGTTCACCTGTTGTGTTTTCACAGAAACTAGCAGAAAATTATGATACTCCAGAAAAAAAAAAGATGCAGAGCGTCCCTCCAAAGCATCCCTGGCTTTTTGCTCTCTTATTAAATGAAGAAGCAACCTCAGCCACAATTTGAGGTCAGGGAGGCAGAGGAAAGCAGGAATGAGCACACATTATTTGCTGCATAAGCAGGACACAAGGAAAACAAGACATCAGAATTTTATCAGCAGACATGTATAAAAACTGAGCCTGAATAACCAGCTGATCCTTGGACTTGGCACTACCCTAATCTTTAAACTATGGTGAGCTGCACTGTAGCAGAACAACACACAGAATCCAGTATGTGCAGTTATGTCAGCATAATTGTTCTATTGCATAAAGCCACCACATAAATATAGTATATGACACAAAAGTCTTGGAGCTAGACAGGTCTTCCACAAGTCCAGCAACAAAACCACACAGGAAGCATTTGTGAAATACAATAAAGCAGAGGGAACACTGGAGATAAATAATAATGATCTTTTTCCTTGTCTGTGTTCAAGGATATACATAAGGATATACAGCAACCTTGGTATTTCTGTACTTTCCTTCTCACACACACATAATTCTGTTATCCTACCAGCGCTATCTCTCCTAATCCAAGCTGGGCACGTCCCAAAGTCTGCCAGGCATCCCAGGAACGTGGGTTTCTCTGGACAGCCATTTCTGCTGCATGCACTGCTGGGAACATTTCATGTAAAGACATCAGGACCTGTATCGGAAATAGAAAAAGAAGGAAGAAAAATAAGCAAAACTGAAAATAAATTTAAGTTTTCTGGGATTACCAGGCAACAACCACTGCTTCAATAACTAAGGACTGGATTCATCTTACCCAGTTTTTTTTTAGTTAGAAGTTAGTTGTCTGACCTCAGACAGTCACCCCAACTCATTCTGATTCCCACAAAGAGAAACAAGCATGCTAGAGGATGATTCACTCAAACCATTTAAGCAACTCTATTAGAAGTATATTAACTGCTTCTGAAGGTGTCTCCTTGTCAACAAACTCTACACCCTATATAACCCTGTATATAACAGAATACTCAGGAAGACAAAACACATGGAGAACTAAATATAGTAAATGTGCAAGTACTGTTTAAAAACTCCTGGACTGTATTTATTCTTTTTAATAGAGAACTGGAATCTACCAGAAACAGTGCAGTGCACATGATATAATTATAGAAACAATCCCTGTAACTCAGCATGGAAACAGACCTTAACAATGGCTGCTGTATTTAGAGAAAAAGCATTCTGCAGAACCTAACTTAGGCATGAAGTCACCTACATTAAGTAAGGAAAAAAGTGGTTTCAGAATGTGAAAATCTCTGTTACTCAGCAGTTACCACAGGATTATTCTTCTTGCATTGAAACTCCATAACTAAGGCAATAAATCACAGTTAGCAATACACAATGTGGCTCAAAGCTTGCCTTATGTCTCCAATACCACCATGAGATTGGCACATCACCTGAAGACCTGCATCACTCTGAGATCATGATTTCAGACACCCACATGCTATGGTGATAGATACCAATGTAAGAAACAAATGACAACTGCATTCCTGCAGTATGATGAGAATGTCAACCACAAGGGTTAGACTCATGTGTGGGCAACCACTTTCATCCCAACTGACCGCAACTATGATGAATAATATTAGAACACATCAGGACTATTGCTGAAGTTCAAAACAGATTCATTTAACCTTACTGTTTTATGATATATTAAATAGATAAATATGAGTGTGGAGTAGAGGAGGATTCAAATGTGATGATCTTGAGTATTTATTCTAATTACCAAATAGTACATGCACAACAAAGAGGTGAGCAGTACATTTAAAAAAAAAAAAAAAAAAAAAAAAAAAAGGAAGAGGGAAAGGGGAAGGCAAAGATTTACTACAGAAAGCAACCCCGGAGTGAAAAAAAAAAAGAGCATAGCTTCTGAATAACGCTTTGGATTGATACTTCTGCTGTTCTAGTATGACTAAATTTTTCTAAAGACTATTCTTATGGCTTCACTTTAATTCTTTTCAATGGACTGTAACTTTGAATTCAGAAGTATCTAAAACTCTTTCGAAAAACTATATACAGAAGTTTATCATCTTCCCTCTTTTTCCAGCTCAACAGTTCTCAATAACTGCATTTTGTATCAAAGTCTGGGATGAGTGTGTTTTTCCAAAACTTTCAGATTAATTACATTTGTATGGGAAGTTTCCCTTATGCACAGCAGATGTGTGAAGCGAATCAAACTCTTACTAGTGGACAGGTGTACATCCCACCAAGATGAAGGGATTCTGCATCCATCTATATATATATATATATATATATATATATAATATCTAGCTATATTCTACATCAGTGTCTTAATAAATTTATTCTTATAAGAGAAAACAAATCCAAGTATACAGTCACAGGAACATTTTTATGCATCCCAAGTATTATTTCCTACCAGTACTTTCTACTGCAAACTAATTACAAAACATCAGTGTAAGTGCTTAGGAAATCTTTGGTAGTGCTTAATGAATTTTACTGTTTTTTTTTTTTTTTACTGAATTATTACCTCACTGATAAAGGCAATTATTCCATTTTCAACTAGTTATCACTATTGTGTGTATGAGCACAAACAGCTGCTTTAAAAACGCTCTTCCAGATCATTTGCTCCTAGTAACTTTGGCATCAGATTCTCAAAGAACATTCAAATCAACACATCTTTGAATGTATATGCATTTTTATCAAATACAGGCAGTTTTTTCAGTTATTAATAAAATGACTCAGCTACATGTCAGTCAGTATAATGAACATACTTATTAATGCACACTATTTTCCTACACTTTTTTTCAGGTGAAGGTCATCAATATGAACCTACAATAGTAGACATGAATGTGTGCAGCGTTGTCTTGGGTTACTCTACCTGTGTATCATTATAACTTCAATAAAACACCTCTGCATGCTACTTGGAAACTGAACCAGCAAACCAGCTATTCCACATCCAAAAAATCACACTGAACAAGGAACAAAAAACACTGCTAGCACAAAGATTTCCTGAGCAGATTTGACAGGTGGTTCTCTGTTCTTTTGGGGTAGGGCCACATGGACAAGACAAAACCAAACAGAAACCACATGTGTCTGTACATATACATATATATACACACGTACACACTCAGAACATATATATGTAGTGTACATATAAACTGATATATATATATATATATATATATATATATATATATATATATATATAGTGATATATATATATATATATAGTGATATATATGTAAAATGAGAATACTCTATTATAAAACATTCTTAAAACTAATCCAAAAATTAGGAAAAAAAATTTACAAAGCAGAAGAAACATCTCAAGACTCTCACTGCACACACACACAGATATATATGTGTCAAAAGTGACTGGAGGGAAATGTCTTATAAAGATCGTTCAGTAAGTGGATTTTCAGGACTTGCTTTATTCCAAGAAATTTATCTTTATTATATGCTTTAAAACAAAGAACATCCATGTCCTATAATAACTTAGTTTAACTGATCTAGCTTCAGAAAAAGTCATACAAGAGAGTTTCGAAGAACTAGAAGAACTTAGAGGCAAAAAACTAATTAAACACAGCAACTCTCATCAGGAAACTGACGAAGTATTAGAAATCCAGGAAAGAGACTGACCCATCCTGTTCTGCCCACAATATTTTGGAAAGGTTATGAATCTGTGTAAGTTCTAGTTTTAAATGAGCTCAGTGGATTGAGGCTGAATTGCTATATATAGACACATTCCACTTCCAATGAAACTGATCCAATTCCTTTTTCCATCCAGTAACCCCTTTCAAAATACAGATAAATAAAATTCATCCTACCCATAAGTAGTTTACATTTATCCATGCTCTAAAGCAATTACCATTGCACCACACAGAAAAGTTTTTTGGCAACTTAGATTTCTGAGTTCACGCTAACGTTTTGACAGTTCACTCTTCTCAGTATGCATCTCAATTTAAGAAAAACTAATTAAATATAATCAGCACCTACTAGATGATTTAGAATCCCAAGGTAAGATGAAACCAAGTCTGGTCATGCCTTAGAAACCTTGTAATTTCTTAGGCAGGAAGGGAGATAGGTAGAAGTTGGTATTATTTCTTCACTGAGTTCAACATTAAGAAAACCTTTAGAAGAGGGGAAGTGGAATAATTTGAAAATGAGTTTCATATATAAAAAACAAAAAAGAGACTAAGAAATCCTGGTCCTGTTCAATGAATGCAAATCGACAATGCAGCCTTGTAGGAAACTAGATTCTCATACAGCTGATAACAAAACATCCAAAAAATTATTAAAAGGAACTTGATGGTTTACATTTAAATTTACTTTTATCTAAAAATATAGTTATAAAAACTTATTGTCTACTTTAAAAATCCTGCCAGTTGTATAATTATCTGAGATCTGAGGTGCAAGTGTCACGAGATAAGCAATACGAATCAGATGAATTCTCAGTAGTACTGAATAGCAGTAAGTCTGAATCCCAAGAGGGTTTGTTATATAACATCACAATACATCAAGTCCTTTGATATCCCTCTTCATCCAACAATGTCCCATATGGTCCAGCAACAAAATGTTAAGATAAAAAATCAAAGAGTCAAAGTCTGGTCTTCCATCTTCGTAAGTCAAAGCAGTAACAAAATAATCCAGTCAATATTTAAGGAATTCAGCCCACAACTAATTTCATGGAGTCTTAGTGGCTGCATTAATATAAGCAGTCTTTATACATTCCTTTGAATATACTTACAATACTACTTACTTAATACCAGAATCAACACTAGGGTCCTGTTCTTGGGTCTTTAAAAGATTTTTGGTTTTCAACAAAAATGCAGAAATGAACTTGCATAAACATTTACTTTACATTGTATTGCCCAAATTATTGTTCTTGCAATGGGGAAGCAGCTTAGGCTGCTGATTAAAGTATCAAGCATGTATACTGACAGATCTTGCATGCAAAGAAAAGAGCACCCCTAACCTCTCAAAAACCATAAAAATCTGTTTCTAAATGAATCAAAGAGTAGCTGAGAGCAATGGAAAAAAATCTCATCAAAGTCTATATTTTTTTGAAGCAATTGAGCAATTCCAGAGTTTCCATGTGATTTTCTGGAAATACACTTACTTCAAGTGTCTTTGACAACTAGAAACTTTAAACACTATTTCTGCTCTTCAGAAGTACTGAAAGACTTTTGTCCTACATCTGTTAAAACACAGAGCTTTGAGAACTTACCACAAGTACTTACAGATTCGACAGTGCCATTATCATATTTATCTGAGCTGCATATTAAACAATGCAGTATTGAAAATGTTAAGTTTGCTGTGGAGAAAGGAAGTACTAAAGAATGGAAAAGCTGCTGTGTGACCCAACGTAAGGTTATCCTAATAAATGTAAGGATATAAGACAGATGCTTAAGTCTGTGCAAAAAAACCCCACTTCATCTTCCAATGTTAATTCTCAAACAGAGTTGCTTCATGAACAGACATTTTCTCACTGATAGAAAATTAATATAGCCCATAAAGAATCTTTGCATAGTGCACAAAGTCATTCCCAACATGAATCTCCTCCTCTAATATGTGACACACATAGCAAGACAGGGGGATTTGTATAGACCCAGTGCTAGTCAAGGCATTGCTGAAGTTGGTGTACAGTTCTTCCAAAACTTTTCACTGACCTACACTGTAATAGCTGCAGAATTTGTGCTGGTATGCTGGACTGGAATAACACAGTCAGCTCTAAGACAGTATCCTTTAAATATTGGCCACAATATTTTTTGAATGAATTATGCATTTATATTTTGGCAAAAAGTGGATTTTCTACTGCTCTCATCAGTGCTGTTAGAAGTACAAAGGTATCAAATTACACATTCTACTAAACAGCTTCCAGTAAGCATAAGTCATACAGCAAAAAAACATCTGCAATAATTATTCGTAAGTATGAAAGAGATGTTAGCAACTGAAAAAACATATGTTTTATTAAAAGGATTCAAGAAATAGTTTTACAAATGTATATTTTCTACACCAGTTTTTCATGTATTCTCATTCACATTCTCATTAACAAGTGTTATGCAACACAAGAAAGTGAAATCAAAAAGAAATGGTGCAACTGCCCAGAACAGGTCTCTTTTTCCAGAAAGAAAGTAAAGGCATGGTGGAAGCAGAGGCCTGGGCTCCTTTGTTTTTTCATCTTTCTTTACTCTCCAATTGTTTCATTAGACAAGGACAGAAAATTCACAAGATGAATCAGAGTCACACAGCTGTTTCTCAGTTCCTCTTGGTCAGCAGAAAAGCTGTGTGCCTCTAGCTCATCTCTGCCATTTTGCTGAAATACAGGGACTGGGTAGCCAAGCAACCAACAACCTCTCAGTATTAGATATTGCATCTGGAGCACAGACCAAAGAACATTATAGTAAGCACCTCTTTGGATAATTCACCGCATCATAGCTCAGATCCAGGTAAGCTTACACACTATAAAGTTCTCCTGCTATTTTCAGTGTGAAAATACCTAATTTTGGTATAATTTCAATTAAATAGAATTCTTTTGGGGACCTATCCCAATTCTTGCATTCACATAAGACTATAATAAAGAACCATTACAAGGTTTTGTCTCGCTGAGCAGAACTGCCCTGAAATTTTTAAGAGCTTTCTTCAAAACAGAGTTAAATCTTTAAACTATGATAATAAAATTCACCAATACCATCTTCATGTGTTAGCAGATTTTCTTTACTAGTTAAATAAAAATTTAAACATATAAAGGAACTGCTACATAAGTTAACACCCTTTACAGCAATCTGGGGTGCTGCTAATTAAAGCAGAATTATACTATCCTGCGTCTTCCAATAATGCATAATTAGGATTTGAAATTCCTTCATACCTAGCTCCATAGATATTAGAAATTTACATGGGAACAGAAAGCATTGAAACAAATTTCAAAAAAGCAAAAGCTTGCTGGAACCTGGGAAAAGGATCAGGAGAGTAGTACTGCTACATGCTTGTGCCATTGGTGCAACTCTTTTCCAGACATTCCACTAGGCTAGACAGATCTGTCCTTTAACACTTAGAGAAAGACAACATGACACTTCTCCCAAAACAGTTTAAAGAAAAACCTTTAAGCCATGAAGTACCTCTCAAACCAAATGCAAAACCCAGAAAGATCTAAACCTTCTGCAGCTATATAAAACAAAAGCATCCTTCATTATTACTGCATTGAAATGAAGTCATGATTATTCTATTAATTCTTTTGCAGAATCAAACTTTCTTCACTTCACCAGACAAGATGGAGCAAATGTGATAATATCCATTAGAAAAAGCAGCCACCTTGGAAAAGAACCAGCATTGGTTCTTGGTGTTTGTTGATGTTTGGTTTTTTTTGGCTTCTTTATTGGGGAAGTGGAGTTGTTGGGGTCTTGATTGGGATTTTTACACAATAAAATAATTAGAGTAACAACAAAGATTTTAAAACTAAACAGTTCAGCAAACTTCCTACAAATTACCTTATACATTTACTGATTTTTTTTCTCTTCCTCTCTTCTTCAAACATATTTTTTTGAGACCGCTTGCTGAAACTAAATAGGCACAAGTCTATAGGGCCTGTGAAAATGCTTCCTAGAATCTTCAGGGCTCCTATGGCAGCCACAAGAAAGCTGGAGTGGGACTTTTAACAAGGGCATATAGTGATAGGACAAGGGGGAACAGCTTCAAACTGAAAGAGGGCAGGTTTAGATCAGGTATTGCAAAGCCTCATACATGACTGATTTATCAGTAACACTTAATGCAAAACCAGACTGAAGCAAACCATTTGCATACAGTACCTGAGTTAGTATTGACAGTAGACAGTACTCAGCCCAATCTTCAGAAAGAGCAGGCAGATTTTTAATGGTCAGATTCACTAATCTATCACACTGAGGCTCTCCTTGATCCTTCCAATATAATTTTAAAGTCTTTCCATTTTTTTCCCCACAATGTAGCATCCTAATTCACAACCCAACAAAGATGTTTTCTGTGACTGGCTGGGATAACAGTATTATTCCTTCTGTTAAAAGACACTCTGCTGGTTGGTAAAAATAAAATACCTGAATTGTGTTGTAGTCCCTGCACACAACAACTAAACAATTTGTTTACACTATCTGCTCACTGTATCTGTTCACAAACACAATGTTTTCTTTTCTAATTTCTGAACAAGCTAAGGATTGTTATACTTTACCTGTGATTTCATCTCATAAAGTGTAGCATCCTCTGGAGTTAACTGAAGTGCTTCATCCCATTTGACAAGAGCTTCTCTGTACCTGTAGTTAAAACAATATTACAGTGTCAAAATATTCAAAGGGATTGGATATTTCTTTTTATATCCTGAATGTTGTCCTAAATAAAATGCCATGGCATATGATTAATATTAATTATTTTTTTAATTACTTCCCCATAAGACATTTTGAACTGTTTCCAGGAACTGGGTGTTTTCTGTTCTGATCAACTGGATGCTAACTACCACTATAGAACAGACCTCAGGTGAATTTACATGGCAACATTGGAAATCTGAGGCAAAGCTTAATAGCTTAAAACTAGAAATCTTGAATTGAGTCCAAATTCCCTCATTGCAAAAAATCATCCTTAGCCAGGCATAAAGAAATATATTCTGAACTCAACATGCCATGGTACAGTCATAATTTAAAATTTATTTTCATTCTAAACAGCCTACATTTCTGTACTGCAAGAATCTAAAGATATATAAACAACTTTGGTATGTAAATATAAGAATTAAGCTGAAAGTAAACAGCTGAAATCACTACTGAAATCACTATTTGGGAAAGCATAAACTACATTGCTCTTTTCTAGGAAATAAAAAGTAGCCTTTTGTCTTGAACAATGAGGTATAAATTGAACCACAATGAAGAACTGTAACAGAATAGTGAAATACAATTACAGATGTGCAGTCTTTCAGCAATAAAGGTGGCCTCTCATCAACATCAATGAGTATGTGAGGTTATCACATTTTCTCTGAAACTTCACAATATACATTTGTTATGGAACTGTGTGGGAACACCTGTATTTATATTAATTACATTGTAAAGGTATGAAAAGTTACTCTTGGAAGATACATGTGCTTTAATCTTAGTATAGTTAAATTGACTTAATATAGTTAAATTAACTACAACAATTTTCATATGCCCTTCTTATGAAACAGTTTTCATCTTTCCCTACTCCCCATTCTTCCTTCCCTTTCCCCAGTTTTCAGTCCTTTGGATTTTCCAGAGCAAGTTTTCCAGAGCAGTCACATAAAGAACTCAGAAACTTCTGAACCAATTCAGAACAGAAAAACAGACTGGAAAAGCAGTGCAACTGAAGTAAAACTTTCATTGCGATTCAGATATTATTACTTTACAAATTACACTAGTAAGTCTGATGGTTGAGTGCTAAGCAAACGATGTTTCAATGAATTTTTCACATGTCCTCAAAGTTGAGGCACCAGCTGCAGACTTTTCATCTCAGTTCATGCTCCGGGGCAGGTGTTCACCCTAAAGTAAACGTCATAACATTTTCTACATGCCTCAGTAGAAGCTTTATGCTGCTATTTACTTAGTTGGGACTACTTTTGGACAAGAAGATTATAATTTAGTTCAAGACCTAGCACAGACCTTGCAAATAAAGCCTACATGAGTAAGGCCTCAGCTCAGTTAGGCGGTGTCCTGGCCATGCAGAAAGGTGCAATGTTGTGAGTACAGAAAAAAAGTTTAGTAAAAAAAAAGTTTTGGAGAACAGAGTAATTACAGTAATAACATCAGTAATCAGAAAGAAGGAACAGCACTGGCATTCTGCATGTAAAAAGATTTAAGACAAAAAGTTTCATTTCAGGAATCTTCATTTTTACTTCTATGAAGGGAACATCATTCCTCAAAGCACCAATCTGAAGGTGATAAAACTCATAGCAAGAACCTGCTACCTCTGAAAGAAGGATCAAATATAAGCCAATATCCCCCAAATCCTGATGGGTTTTGTTGCCAATTTGTTAACAGTGTGCCAAGAGAATAAAAATGGACAAGAGAGAAGCAGTTGCACATTCACAGAAACACTATGCTACGTGTGTCACGTGCGTGAACAGTAAATTATGTAACTCTGCCTGTGAGCCTCAGAAAGCACAGTCCAGGACAAGGAACAACAGAATGCCAGAATCACTTCCCTGACTAAGAACACAACAGCAGAGAGCTAGTGAAGGAAAGGTTCCACCTGCTCAGGAGACTGACTGTTGACTACCAGGTTACAGACTGCAGATACCCATAGGCCAATGAAATAGTATCTTTTCAGTGCCCATATTTCCTTTAGAGGAATAAAATATAAATAAATATAAATATAAATATAAATATAAATATAAATATAAATATAAATATAAATATAAATATAAATATAAATATAAATATAAATATAAATATATAAATATAAATATAAATAAAATATAAAATATAGCTCTTCTATTCCTTTAAATATTCAAAAAAAAAAAAGATGTTTCTATTGCAGCTCCAGGAGGAACTAAGGATACTGTCCTTACTAAGTGAAAATGAGTTGCTTGCTCTAGAAATGCAAATTTAGGAAAAATTATTTATAAAAAGGTCCATTAATCCATTAATCAAAGAATGTTGTACCTCATTCTTCTGAAGGAAAATATAAAAGATTGTATTAAATATCAAACACCTTGCTGAAAAAGATTCCTAGAGATATAAGATAAGATTATAAAGCCAGTGTTCCAGTAAATGCTTTATGAAAACCATAAACCTTGGCTGAAATAAGAAGGGAATTAACACAGGGGTAGTGTTGCAAAATAAGTAATTTTAAAAATAGGTCATCTTACTGTTTCTCAGGATGTTTTTTTGAGCTGAACTGTACAGCTTTACCACTGCACTTTACCATCATGAGGAAAAGCAGTTTTGAAAAGAAAAGCTTTGGTATAAATATGACATCTGCTTAGGGTTTGGAGCATCTGTCATATAAGGGGAAGCTAAGAGAAACAGGACTGTGCAGCCTGGAGAAGGGAAGGCTCAAAGGAATCTTACCATGTTGCAAAATTACCCAATTTGGAAGTGGGGCAGGGAGTTCAGAAGACGGAATCAGACTCTTCTCAGTCATGCCCAGGCACAGGACAAGAAGCAATAGGCACAAACTGAAGCACAGAAAATTCTGTTTAAGCACATCTCCATGCTGGAGGCATCCAAAACTCAACGCACCAACAGCTGAGAACAGTAGCTGACCTTGCTTCAAGCAGGAGCCAGAGTAGAAAAATCGCCAGTTCACTAGGACTGTATGATACTAAGTTATCAGCAAAACCAGTGATAGATGATTTAAGGTATTATCATCTCCTGGCTAAATGAAAACCAATTTTAAATAAAATATAAACTAACAAAAAATAGATGCATTAATTTTTAGATCTCTGAGATGGCTATAAAAATTTGTCTATTGTAGTAGTAAAGTTATAGAATACTAATAAAGGACATATCTTGTTTCTAACAGTTTATGAAAACAGTATTTCCAGAAGAATTAAAACCCTTATGCAAATGAACATGTACATTGCAAGTCAGCACCTAAAGAGTAATGTATTTATAAGATACATTTTTAAGATAAGACTGTATTATTTTGAAATATAAATTCTAATTATATGAATACACAGACATAGTATACTTAATCTACCCACAGTGATTTCAGCCAAGTACTATATATCACTACAAAAAAATTATACAGTTGCAATCAGAATTTAATTAGCATTTTCTCTATTACAAATAATTTTTTTTATTTCTTGTAAAAAGAAATAAATTAATGACAACTGGATACATCTGGAATGGCTTCAGGATACAAGACCTGATGGATTTAGACATATTTTATTTAACAGCCCATTAAATCCCATAGCTCCCCTAGAGTACTAAAACTGCTCTCTTCAGATGTGCCCCTGACCATCTGCAAGCTGCAGAAACTTGGCACATTTTTCTACAGCTTGCCAAAATTTTGAAACAAACATTTTGTGCTTACACTTCACTTTTACAACACCACTTCTGGGAAAACAGGATATCTTGAACTCTTAAATAAAATCTCTAAAATAAATTTTTAAAAAATGTTTGAGGCCTCTTGGTAAAAAGCCTAACATACAGATTACACAGAGATCCATTTTTGAATCACATATATAAAATGCTAAAAAACAGCTCCACAGCTCATGCGGGATTTAGAGTCCTATATTTTTACTCAGGCTTGCTGCAAGCTGATGCTTCAGGAACAGAATGAGGCAGGACATACTCAGAATGACACTGAAAATATCTGCAAATATACTAAAAAGAGGAGATGGTACCAAATTCAGACAAAACGAGACTTATCTGCAAGAGAGAGGCACAGTACAGGAGTACAGTGTTAGGAGAAGGCATGAAGAAACTTAAGTCCTGGGATTTCTTTTAGACTTAGATGAATACTCCTACAATCAAATACTACAGGATAATGAGGAAAAACACAAAAAGGGACAGCAAATTTTAAAAATAATATGCCTAATTGTCAAAGATTCCTGTCACAGAGGAGGAACATGAATGATCTGTGGCCATCAGCAACACCATCTAGAACAACTTTAACCCAGTGCACAGTCAAATTCTGAATTTGTTAGGAAACCAGAGGAAAAGAACACTAGTCAGTAATTGTAAAGACTACATAAAAAGAGAAATGAAAATCAAAGCAGAAATTGGTTACAGGAATAAACTTCCCTTTTTAAGCTGGGAGATGATGCAGGGCTAGACTCGAGGAAAAAAGATATAAACAACAGGTGAATGAGAAAACTAAGAAGGAAAAAGGAGAATGAACATAACATGACTTTTTTGTGTTTAACAACTTCAGATTTCTCTAACACATCTAGGTTTTCACAGTGAACTACTTCCTCTGCTGAGGCTGAGGAGGGAGATGTACAGCACTTAGTAGAAGCATTTAGACAAGAATAGTTCATAAATAAGTGACAACACACGCAGAAAATTCATGTCAACAGCACATTTAGCCTGGTAACAGTTGTAGGATTGTACATCTTACTATCGTGTTTCACGTGTTTAAAATGTTCTTTTAAGTCTTAGCAACTTCACAGTTTTTGGTCACACAATTCTGACAACTCTTGGTGAATCATGATCACTGCAGCATAAAAGCATGGCTATTCTGTGGCAAAGTGCTGAAGGTCACTTCTGATTATGCATGAAAAAAACCACCTGCTTTACTATCCGCTAGACCTTTCAACAAAGTTTTAATTTAACAGTCTCAGCTAGGTGTGGTTACACAAGAGGTGCATGGCAATTCTTCAATGGCACCTGACCATACACCTGGGTCTTACCCCATAGTAAAAGAGAGAGAAACAAACTTACTGCAGCTACCCTTCAAAAGGACAAACTCTTAGGAGTTGACAGCAGGGCAAAACAGCATGCACATACCTGAAGTATGTAATTTCAAACCCCAATGTATTCAGAGTTACTATTCTTGCACGTTGGACCATTCAAAATCAAGGCATTGACTCTTGGACACTTGTAACCCACAAAGTGATAGTAAGTCTGGTTTATACAGTGAACACACAACTCTGTTACATGAAAACAGCTGAACACACCATAAAATTAAATAGCTACACGAGTATTTCAAAGAGACCTCTCTCTCTCAACAGCTTCTGCAGAAAAACAGATGGGAATTACCATTTCATCATGTGCCAAAAGTAATTACCATCCATCATCACAATGAACTACAAGATCAAATTTTTGATTCAAGTTCCCCTCACCAGTTTCCTAATTTTTATTACAGCTATACATGTAAATATGGCTAATTTATATCACTGTATTTATTAGGCAAATGCAGTTTTGAAATTACCTTTGTCAAAGAAAAACTATGAAATACAATACTGGAGAAAGAAGAATCAGTTAATGCAAAAAATCAAGTGCCCTAAAGCAAAAGTCACAAAATCTGTCTCTGACAGATACCCTCTCTCACACACTAACAACATTTAATTTCCTCACATATGATATGAACAAGTAGTCTCAAAAAATGACTCAGTACTATTTCATAATCACTTTTTTGAGACACAAGAATATAATATATTGCAGTAAATAATTAAAGCGACAAGTGACAGAGGAAATGGGGAGCTAGCAAACCTGTCTTTCACAAACACATTTAATATTGCATTGTGAGCTGAGGGCTCTGCAACCTTTATCTTACTTTACCCCATTCTTTACAACCTGGTCAACCACTGTTTCATGGTCCACCCCCCTCAGATACTGCATTTATCTGTAAACAGACAAGAAAATTCGCAACACAAATGCAAAGCATCTAGGTGCTAATCAAATATCTTGAAGCTAACTTCCACAACCAATTTCATTCCCAGGCCATCAGTGTGTGCAATTTCAGGGCTTTGTTCACAAGGGACACTTTGGGAAGCATGTATGCGTGTGCCTACACTTGTGTTTAGTCTTCAAAAATTACATCATTACTTAAGCTCTGACTGAAGAGATTTATACAGCTGGTTAACAAGCAGGTTCAAAGCACTTTTTTTTTTAAACCCTTTCTATTCAGGGAAAGAGAACAAATAAGTTGCAAATTATTAAATAAAATCCTAGTTAAATGACACCCATCATGTGCACAATTCTAGATACTGGACATTATACAGCTCTGTTTCTGGCCTTGCTGCAGATCCTCCCTGGACTTGGCACTGGTACTTCAGATTTTTTTCTCAAAATAGGGATTTAACAGAAAATTTATATAACACAGAGGAATTTACTTACCTGCAGTAAGATTACATCACGCAGATTGTCAGAAGAGCTAAATATACACTGCTAATCATTTGCAGTAGTCCTGAGAACTCGGTACTGTATTTTTAAAGTGAAAATACCTAATCTATCAAGTTCTTGCTACAAGCTGTTTACTCAGACACCAGAACATTATTTGGAGTGGAGAAAAGGAACTCCCAGAAATTACACTTCTTTCAGTTAAGCAGCGGTTTTGCTGGTTTAGTTTTGTCATGAAAACCACAAGTTTTCAATCAGAAGTGACTACTGTCACTGACTGCACACCTGATTAACAACAGAAGTATTAACAGATAGACTGTGGTGAGAAGTATTTAGGTTTTTACCACATGAAGTATAGATAAAGGTTTGACCTTCAGGAAGAGGCAAAAGAAATAATCTATTTCTACCTGTATTCTATTAAAATTAAACTGTCAATTACAAAATAGAACACAAAGATGTGTAAAAATGCACAATGAAATACCTTAATCCACCAGATAGCATGCAACGTTTGAGAACTTCTCTACAGAAAGCAAACCTTTTACCTGTATTTCTCTGATGTCCATAGCAGCAAGTTAGGTAACATACCAATTTTCTACTTAGAAAGGCAGTGCTAACCACAGTCTTGTTGATACAGAGGAAACAGCTATTTTCACATACTGAAAGTCATATTAGAGTGCTTAAGAACAACAATCATCATGACATTCCACACCACTGAGAAGTATTCTCACACAGAAGAATATTTAGTATGTTGTATAACTAGTGCTCATTTACAAACTTTAAAAAAGAATAAATATATGTTACATTCATATAGTTAAAATTCAGTTTCAAATGCTTGTATGTTCAACATTAGTATCAGATTAGACCACAACAGATAAAAAAGACAACACCTAAGAATCCCTCTACAGGGTCTAAAAGCTGCTTTCCAACCATCTATAAACATGTGGGATGCTCTGTTAAATACCAGTCTTGTAATTTAATGTAATTAAAATCAGGTATTGATCGCCATTTTACAGGTGAGAGCTCTGTAGAAAGCCCAAACTAGCAAGGACAAATAGGAGAAGCATGGAAATACAAGAAGGAAATCAAGTTTTATTACACCTCAATCTGCTATTTTCATTATTTAAAGAGTAAGAACTGACTATCTGAACCCTGCAAGCTTCAAACGAGAATTAATTGCATTGTTTCAGTTAAATCAGTTCACCATTTTAGTATTCTAAACAAAAGCTGCAAATTAATATAAATCAAGTATTGGACATTGCTGTAGTATTTATGTATTCACAGAGAAGTAACACATTTTTATTGTCGAAATGAAATTTTAAATAGAAAGATTTAGTTCCTCAAAATATTTTCAACAGCAATTCCTCTGGAAAATACAGCAGGAAGGAAAAAACCATTACACTGCATTTAAAGCAATACTTTGGTCTTGAGAATTACTTGTTCTGATACCCTTTAGACACACAGTACTAGAAGCCAAAATAGTAAGTGTAATCTCTTTTGCTCATAGGTGTGAAGACATTTATTCCTTTTAAACTTTCAATTATTTGTCCACAAATAGCAGACAGATGTCTCTTACTTAACATTATGATCCTAACAGTTCTCAGAGATCTGACACAGAAATTAAGGCTTTAAGTCAATAGAACAAAAAAATCTGTTAAATGCTGGGCTTTAAATACCAGCATTCATCTATCTTTAT
This sequence comes from Oenanthe melanoleuca, assembly GCF_029582105.1. Lineage (NCBI taxonomy): Eukaryota > Metazoa > Chordata > Aves > Passeriformes > Muscicapidae > Oenanthe > Oenanthe melanoleuca. The sequence continues at coordinate 63,400,589 of NC_079362.1, read as the reverse complement.
CAAAATTATTTACTGCCAAATTATGATGCTCAACAGTAGGGTATTAACATGACAAAACATTTTGGGAGAGATGATGCAAGAAAAGTAATAGTCTGCTCACATTGTGTTCTGATCAGTTCCATCTCATCTAGTTGATATGCTTTTGTTACCTGTGTTAAAATAATGTAATTTTGCTTCATTTTCTTTCTTTCTATTACTTACAGCCTCTTTACTATGTTTGCTGATGAATAATAATGACAAAAATTATAGACAACAGAGAAAGGCAAAGGGGAAATGTATTCTTCTTTATTGTATTTTCATAATTGAAAGGCAATTTTATTTTTTCATCAAAATTCCAGTAAGTTAAGTAGGCAGGTACTCTATAAAGCTCCCACACAGCTGAAGCTATTAGAAAGTATTTCTAATTACTATAAAGTACTAATACAAATACTAGTCAACAAAAGCCATGAATTCTCCTGAAATAAGGAAAATACAGATACAATACAGAACAATCTATCTGCAAAGACACAATATACATATATATGTATATATATATGTTTGGAGACTGGGTGTCACTACCTAAAATTAAGGAAACTATCACCAGGATGATTTCTAAATCTCATCATAACTAAGAACTCATCCACATGAGAGTGGCAAGAAGAGCAGCAACTCTTGACTACCAGCACTAGAGCAGCAAGGAGTGGTTGCCTTCAGTGTCTCTAGACAAAAACATTCTGTAAAGAATTAGATGAGCTACTTTTGTGCTTCAATACCCATGACAGAGCTGCTTAATCACTTAGAACGCTGCTTCTACTGAAATACAACCTTACAGGAACCGTTCAGACTGATGGTTTTGGCTGGCACTGTCATTTTGCACAATAAAGCAACGCATGTCAAAAGAGAGGAACAGCAAGAACTGTTACAACTTTCTATTTCAATGTTTCTTCTCCATAAGACAGCATGCAATGCAAAAGAAAACATTGAAGATTCAACAGAAGATTAACATATCAGATGTTTTTATCTGCACTGACTTCTGGATAGGAATACTTCAGTGATTTGATCAGATTATCCCATGCTTCTGAATTCAACTTGTAAAATTTATTCTCCCTCTTGGTCTTAATTTATGACTCAAATCCTACACTCTATTAAGCAGGAAACATCTACAAAGAATATTTTGAGCTCTGAAAGATAGTGCCATCAACAGATTCACAAAACACTTTCAGAAAAGGAAACAGGGCAACAGACATGAGTTTGTTGTGAAAATGCACAGGACTGTAAAGCATCTATAAACTGGAAGATCACTTCTGGGGGAAAAAAAAACAGCAAAAAGGAAGCAAAACTTGATAGCCTCCTGCATCCTGGAGAACAGATTTATGTCTCAATTATAAAATTATGCCCTTTAATATATACTCTTTACTACCTTCTCTCTTTTCACGTTAGGTTGCTTACACTGATAAGAGGAAAAAAAATAAGTCTCACTTACAGAAATCTCTATGATTCCTTTTCCTGAATTTATGGAAAGCTCTCATCTGCAAACTACAACAGCACCAATGAATGTTCTTTAGATTTAGACATACCACCTCATCTTGGTGGTTTCTTCCCAGTTTTGCTTAATATTTACGATTTTTCTCTCTCAATCTCAATTTATTATCAGAATATAAAGACTAAAACTGAGTAACCTGGAAATCCTCACAATCAGTTAAACTAAATAAAAAACAATAAATTACGCAGAAACAAAAGGGCCAGCTTAAACATTTTTCATACTTACTCAATACTCAATGTAACAATACCAGTAATTTGCATAAAACTTCCTTAGTTTTATTATAGCAATTCCATAAATTAATTAGGACATTTTAATTATTATTGTTCAATTTTGGTATCAATTTATTTCATTCTTTATACCAACAGCACTTCTAAATTTTTTTCAGTATTGCCTGCAATTCCTTTGTCACTTTTGAAGACCACAAAAGAAATCAGCAACTAAAATAAGTAATTTCTGAAACATCATTCAATCAATTCCACCCACAATAGAGAAGTATCAGAATTCTGCCATATTTCTGAAAGGCAAACATCTTCCAATGACTCTGCAACTTTATTAAAAGTTGTTCTGCACTCTCCTCACCCCCCTCAGTTTACTGTCTTGTCCCTGTATACACCAGTATAAAAGTTTTTGCTCCTTGAAGCAAATCAGCAGCCCAGTCAAGGTTATCACCAGCACAACAGTTTGTTTTAAAATACCAGGCAGCTCCCCTGTATAATTGTCCATTTGGAGAATTACACTGGGGAGTGTTATGCTGGAATTACACTGGAGAATTACTTTACCAAATAGAACAGCTGTTGTGATCGTAATGAAATTCAATGCATTATAAAAAATGCATTTTAGCAAACAGTGTCCCATCACCTTCATACTCAGAGCTTTGCAAAAAAGATTTTCTAAACCAACAGTGACAGAAAGATGGTCCAGCAGGGCTGACTAAAACAAAGTTTACTTTCTGGACAGGAAAACTTTCATTTCAATCTCAGCATGTGATCCTACCCCCTGGAATGCTTTATGTACACCTTTTCTTTATCAAGTCCCTATTTAAGCCCTTTTTGAGATCTCAGTAAATATTAATCAAATGAAAATAAAAAATGCTCTTTGAGGATTGGAAGTTGAAATACTTAATTGAATGATAAATCTATTTTAAAATATACAATATTTCAAATATGTCCAGGAAAATAAATTATGTGAGCAACACCAGGAAAGGTTAACCTTCTGACAAACAGATGACTTTCACTCACAGCCTAGTCTAAAACCAATATAAGAACATCTGTGTCAACATGCAAATTCACTGAAGATAAATTTATCATCAGAAGAGCCAATTCCCCAGAAAAGTTTGTATTAAATCTTCCAGACAAATACAGCTTACTACAGAGAAGTCTGAGCTGCAGACTTCTTTCAGTAAGTTTATGCTATTCAACATATTTAACACGTCTCCTATTTTTAACAGTAAAAATAGGACTGTGGAGCCAGCTGAACACAACCCATTATTCACTGCCAAGATCTCTTATCCAAATACTGTAGCTGAAATAAACCCCACAACTATGAACTGCATTTTGTTTAAATGTCATTTCCTAATTTTTACAGAATACAAAACGCTTAAGCCATGCACTGTCTACTACACTACTACACTGGATTTCTATTAACAGCTGACAGGTGAAAGACAATACCTTGCTTTAATATTTGTCATTCAGTCGCTAGAGCCAGCAAAATTCCAGAGACTGGCATCAAAGTATATCCAATTCATGCTAAGAATGGCAGCCTGTAAAAATTACTAATTAGTTTGAAGTGACTGCAAAATAGCATACTTCAGCTCTTCATAAAAACAAAATTTCTGTGACTCTTTTTCAGATGGCAGAAAAAGGAAGAGAGGAGGCTTGCATTTACCTCTCTCACTATATGGTACAAGTGTAAGCATTCACAGGTGGAAAGGTATGGTTCCTGTCTAAAATGTCTGAATTTCAGTATTCAAACACAGTAGCATAAAATTGAGGATGATACTGTAAATACCAAGTCTTCTCTTTGAGATCAGGACAAATGTACTGGTCACCCAAATGACTCTACTAAGAAAAATGAACAATGTCTATCACCCATCTCATATAGGTCAGATTATTTACCAAAAGTAGTTGACAACATATTTTACCATTTTTGTTGAGTTAAGCTTCTCTCTGCACTCACCCCCCAATTAAAAAAGTGTACTTTAGCTTGTACTGCTAAAATTGAAGAAAAGAACTGCTAGTGAAGTCCCTATGAACTAATCAGAAGTAGTTTGCTCACAGTCTAGTGATAAAAGTGCAACAGACTAATTTGAAAACAGATGAGTATTTTGAAAGTGTAACAACTACAAGTGCAAACCAATTCACAGCTAACTATTTCAAACTTTATGTGCAATACAATAACATAACACAGGCAACTACTAGACAACAATACAGCATAAATGAAATAACTTCCCCTGCTGTTTGCCCACTCACTCCCAATTTTCTGGCTATTTTGTTAAAATATAACAAAATATTTGTGAACCAGATTAGAAGCAGCAACCAGAAAGAAACTATTTCCAGCCAGGCTTCTTCTGCAATGCTGTGACTAACTGTACTTTAAGCTGGCTTCCCCCAGGGTAAAAACAAAAAAATGGGACCATGGCAAAGTAGTGGAAATGAAAGGATAGCAGAACTGGGTCACACTGACCCCCAACTCAAATCAGTTGACCCAGTGTTAGAGCTGCAATCTGGCTAGAAACCAAAGCTAGGGTGAACACACACACCAGCCCTTGCCTTTGGTTAACTCAGCCCTGACGTAACTGAACAAATGTCTACAAAATTACTGCATTGTTAACTGCCACATAAATAAATCAATGGGACAAAAAATAATAGAGGAAGTCAAGATACACAGTAAATTAGATTTATATAAATTTGATGCCACATGTCACTATACAGGACTCTTCCAAGCAGCTATTCTTGTGGTAGTTATTAATGTCATGAAGTCAACTCATTAACAACTGTCAGTCCTACAATATGAAATATTTCTACAGTGTAAACAGAGAATGCACGAATGTCAATTTTCCCCATTTGCTGTTTGAATTAACCCTTCAAAAGGCTTGGCTGAACAAGATGTTGACAGAGAGTCTTTATTCTAAGTCTTTACTGCCAAGTATCCTCTTCAGTTTAAGGACACTTTCACAATATGCCACCAGAAACAGAGGACACCATTTAGGAAACAGAAGGCAAGCTGACATATATAAAGGAACCAAGACCTTATAACAAAGTACACTGCTATATACTATTCTGTAGAAAAACAATGAACCAAATGGGCAATTACAACCCTTAAAATCAGTACATTTCAATTTTGGAACATAAGGACAACAAGCACACGTTATATTCAGTAAGGATTGGGCAAGGGATACTAAATTACTGTTTCAAAATTAAATTCCATGAATGACAGTGACAGTTAAAACAACAGCAGCGGAGGAGGATATTATCATTGTCAGCAATAATAACTAGACTTAGAGAGTAACTGGCCAAAGTTATTAAATTAGGAAAACACTTAATTTTTTCCCTGCTGCTTCTCCTATGAAAAGAAATAATATCATGAAAAATTATTTCTAAACAGAAAGGTTTCATTATTCAAGTAAAAGGAACTAGATGTATCTAACACTAGATCTGGACAAAAACAAAACAACAAAACTGTCACCTTAAAAAAATGAGATATGATCACATTTTACAGTATCCATGTTGTAATGCATGATATCATTAATACAGGGGATCCGATGAAGGATATGGAAAAGGCCCCAGTTTGTATTTCTCTACAAAAACTGCTCAGATTATTAATGTAATTTACTAGGTTTTGCTAAATTGTATTATACTAGGCATATAAATAATAGAATTGCCTACATTTAAAAGCTGCACCATTAGAATTCCTAACTATTTGCAAAATCAAGCATGTTCTTTAACCTGACAGGAAGACTTCTGCACCCAAGAGTTCACATGAACCTCTAGCTGCCATTTATCAATACAGACCTGCTAGCAGAAATTGTTTTTTGCAGGATGGCACTAGTGCTGCAGGATGCCAATAGTGCTGGCTATACTGCCACCACATCACCTATTAAAAGATGATCCCTGTCTCAGACAGGCAGGAAAAGGAATGAAGACAGTTTCAGAAATCAAGCCAACTGTGAGAGAAACTCACACTGAAGCACTTCACCTCAAAACAGCACCTAAGAGGAGAAAAAAATGCACTAGTAGAACTCTACTACATACATTCATTGTCCCTCACATGCAGAAGAAGGTTGTGAATGTTCATGTGAGGAAACACCACCTCAGACTGGTGGCATATACACATCAGATTCAGACTGCCAGAAAAATTAAGTAAAAAATGGTAAAGTTAATTATTTTGCCTTTTTATACTTTACAAGCCTAGAAATATGCCAGCCCATGTGCTTTCACATAGTTTAATTTTTCAAGCACAGCTATGATAGTGAGTGATAAAAATTAAATGCAAAATATTATCATAATGAATAATGAAAATAAAAGTAATGCAATATCAATAGTTATATTTTTACGGGGTTTTTTTACAGTTCATTATGTTATATAGTTGAGAAGTAACACAGAGGTATTCTGGGATGAAATGCAACTGTCCTACTGGGTCATAAACAAAAGTTGTCTGGAAAGCATGCTAGGAATGGGACAGAAAAAGAGGAGCAGCAAGTAACGTAAAAATTTAGAAACTATTGATTACTGGCTATAAAAACCTGAGACAAGTATTCATTAGTTTCCAATAACTTCATATATATAAGAATAGAAAAAATGAACTGTAAAGCACAAATACTCCACACAGAGATATTAACATATATATTAAAAATTAATACATACTGATGAAACACTTAAGAACCCTTTTTTATGCTTCTTTGGTTCCAGTAACATTCTCTACACATATAAATAGGAGATGAGATGTTAAGTATACAGACATATTTTCAAAGAGTTTATTTAAAATAAAAAACTGCATAGGACATACCCATTGAGAAACATAGCTTTTCACTTATAAAATTCTGTAAATTATACTTCATGCACAGAAGGAACAGATCCTCTAGACATATATACAAAGGCATATATACAAACACAAATTACCCTTCTTTCACCTCCATAGAAGTGCTAATAGGCCCAAATTCCTCTCACCCCCTCACCTAAGTTTAGATACCCAACCTGAGGTGTTTACAGGAGGACTGCAGTCACCCTGCAGTCACCTCACAGGATGTACCTCTCTCTCTTCACACTGTCAAGAGACTATGAATGAACACTGATTCTAATCTTGGCTGACAACAATAACTCCTTATATATACGGAATGACAAGTAGGCAACAATTAAATCATGCTTTCTCTGAAGGAAAATATATCTATGAAGACACATAAAAATTATTCCACAGTCTAGAGCTGGCATATGAATATTCCTTCTGCTTCTATTTACAAATACGTACATACAGAAATATGCACACACTGAAGTACAGATGGCTCGTATGGTGTCGCATTTCAATATCCTCAGGGAACAACAATTCTAACAAAAAGATACTCTCAAACCTATTCAAACTCTGGGTACAGCTTAAATAATCTACAATTCTTGCACTCACTCTCAGAAAAATCTGCACTAAATTAGTAACAATTTCATAACTGAACTCCTACTTTGCCAAATAATAACCAGCTGCTGGAAAATAATGTTTCCCAGAACAAAAAGAAAATAGCTAATTTAAAGATAAATTACAATTTAAGCAAGAATAAATACTTAAGCAGACTGCAAAGAACTTACTTCTCAATGAAAGGGGCCAACTAGATGTATCACCAGGAAACAGGAACTCTATCAGTAAGTGATGAAAAAAATAAAGCTAGCAATAAAAATTAACTTAGATGAAAAAACAGCTTACACAACAGCTTACAGGAGGGTTTTAAACACTGCAAAACACTCTCTGCACTTCTTAAATTCTGTAGAAAGGTTACGAGTGCTGAAAAACAATCCATACGTTCTGACTAATAAGAGAGAAGCTGTAACATGCTTTCTCCAAAAAACAAAGGTACAAAGTCTGTACTTGTTCAGTCTTTTCTGTTTCAGCTCATGTGTTCTGCACCCAAAACTTCCAGCTTACACACCCTTTTTCTCTTTAGTGAGGATATGATGTGTAGAGCATTCCCAAGGAACCATAACAGTTAGGCAGTTTTACATAGACACAAAATAGACAGTAATGCTAAACACTGAAAAACTTTAAAAAGTGATCAGGTACTTTGACCAGAACTCATGACAGTTTTATTCAAGTCCCTACTTGTACTGAATAATTTTACCTACACTATGAAATCTACTTACATTCTCTGCATTTTTGCAAGACTGACCCAAGAAAACTCTCAACCAAATAAAATAATTACTGATACTAAAACTTTTCATTTTGTTTGCAGAACACCAGTATTGGTAACCCACTCTGACAGACGTAAGCAGTATTTATAAAAATTATACCTGCTATGCAAATTGCATCCAAACTGATACTAAACAGTTATTTTCAGCCTACAAGGAACAGTAGGCATGAGTACTTAATACATACTCCAGGTTTCATTATAAGCATTTTCCAGCAATTTCTCCAACACTTAGTCATAAAAATGCAAGCTGTGTAGGACTTTCAGATTACTCTTACGGAAGAGTCAGCCTAACATAACTTTAGACTTTATTCTTGAAGCCAGACACTAAAGCTCATAGACTCCCAGATTACCTACTTAATCAATCCTTTTAACTTTTCAACTTTCAAAACACATCTTTGCTTTAAATGACATCAGTTAGCAGAGATAGTAAGAAGGCAGACCAGTTTTTTTAAATTTGTTTTTGCATCCATAGTATTTCACCAAAGACACCTATACTAGTGAATCAAAATTTTAAAAGTCTCAGGAACTACTTTCTGTATTCTATACATGCCCGAAATTTTAATGGGATATACTTACAAAAAGGCCAAGATTGGAATGAAAGTCTAGAGATCATCTAGTCCAATCAGATGCTCAAAGCAGGGTCAGGTAAAGGAGGATGCTCATGCTCCTCCTGAGCAGATGATACTCATCTGGCCTGAGTATCAACACCATTCCCCATCAGTCTGTCAACTCCCAGAAACCATGCCCTGCAGTCAAAACATTTCAAGTGCAGTTGAAGATTCTTTGCGATGACATCAACCAGCTCCTGCAGCACTTTGGGATGGACTTCATCAGGTACCATGAACTTCTATACATCAGGTTTATCTAAACATTTCAGTCTGACTCACAAAGGAGAAGTCTTCCTTGAGCCAGACTTTCCCTCAGTCGGCTGGACCTGGTGTTCCTGAAGGCAACACTTATCTGTAAAGACCAAGGCAAAGCAGACAGCGAGTGCCTGTTCTGCATCTTTTGCCACTAGATTCTTCACCTCATTCAGTAAAAGACCCACATTTCTCCTTGTTTTATTTTGTTGTTGATACACCTGTACAAGCCCTTCTTATCCCACCCCAGATTCAACTCCACATGGGCTTTTCCTAACTTCATCCCTGCCCCTGCATACTGAGTCTCTGTGGTCTGATTGAGTCAGACAACTTGCTCTTACCTCTTGTTTTACATCTGGATTTTGACAGGACCTTCCTATATATCCACACAGGTCTCTTATTCACCTTTGCATGACTTCCTCTTCATAAGAATTACTCTTGAGCTTAGGGCAGAAACGTTGAAATAAATGCCACCTGCTCTCCCCGATGCCTCTTCTCTCTAACACACCCTATTTTTTCTAGGCTACTTTACAATGTAACTCAGTTGATTAAACTGATGTTTTGATGAAATGTTTTTGCCAAAGACAACTGCTGGGATCTTCTGGGAAACCTCTTTATTAACAGTGTATTATGTAAGTAACACCAGTTTTATTGACTGAAACTTGAAAAGCAATTTCAACATAATTATGTCTATCCTTTGCCATCTTAGCTGCATCAAAATGAATTAGTAATATAATCTGAAAACAATTTTTTTATTTCCATAACTCATTTTAAATCACGTACTTACCATAATCTAAACCTAAAACACATAGGTAAATGGAATAAATACATCTGTTAAAATCTGGTCCACCTGAGAGACATATTTTTTCCAGTACACATTTGACTTACCACAACACTAAGCATACTTTTTAAAGGTGTGTGCCTCATCATCTGACAACTTACAATATCTAGGGAGAAAAATAAACTCAATTACAGAATATATAGCTAAAGAAACCCAAACTACACATCTGGGAGTCATGCTGGCACTCATATCAGAGAAAAATGTCTCAATTGCTAAAATATGGAAAAAATTACCCTTTAGAAAAGTTCAATTCCTTACAATAGATTAGAAAATTAAGCAATTCTAAAAAATTAATCCCTCTAGAAAAGTAAACAGTTTCATGAAAATTGGCCTATTATCTGGTCTACTCACTGCACTTTGTCATGTCTTTTTTAAAATTTGCTATTGCAAAAGCTAAGGGAAATAAAAAGTAAAATATTATTAATCAGTCTAATCTAGACATCAGGTGACAAAGTGAAAGAATTTTTTTATTATATAGAGGAACCTCTAATACAGGAGTGTTCCAGCTGAAAACATGACCTTCCCAATCAAGATGAAAATTTTTACTCTTTTTTAGCACAATAGACATCATCAGAATCAAAAGAGGTATTAACTTTTGTTTGACAAAGCTTAAAAAATGTAAAGGCATTCATTGAGAATTTAAACCCGACAGGATCTACTCCCAACAGAAATGCTGCACCTCTTGAGGGCACACTGAGAAGAGCTCTATCGCCACTCACTGGGCAGCTACAGAAGTCTAAGGTTTGAAAACAGCACAGGGTTGATTGCAGAGCTACTGCATGGACAGGCAACTCAGTTGCATTGAGAACACAAGTCTGACAGAAATTTTTCTTCCTGCTTTTAGCTCTCACATGCCATATATTTAAGGAGGTCATACTTCACTGTTTACCTGCACCTCAAACATTTCCTAACTGTGTGCCCAGAGCCAAAGGCTTACCTCTCACCCAGTCAAACAACACTGGCAAATCGCTGTGTTCAAAACACTAAGGCAGAATATGTGAACTTATCCTGGATTTAAAAGAGTGTAGGACTATCAATACAAAAACACTGGATAGGGGTTGCTGGGTTTTGGTTTTGCTTTCAGTTGTCTTTCTTTTTTTTAACTCCAGTGTATGTGGGCACATCCACACTCCGATTACACCAGTATTTTAAGTTTCCTAAAAGCAAAAAAAAAGTTCTCCTCTAGAATATTCTCTATACTTTCCACTGACAGACAATATTCTATTCATAGAAATCACAGAATACCCTGAGTTGGAAGGGATCCAAAGGGATCATCAAAGGCCACCTGCACATGAAAGCCTGAAGAATAGCACCATGTGCCTGCTCCCAAAAGACTGTGTGTATGCTTGTACATATTTGTTTTCACTGATCCTTCTCACACATCAAAAGAGCATAAAATTGTGGTACTTCTTCCACACATCTGCCTTTTCTTGCTGTTCTGACAAGATCACCCATTTACAAGCCATCTTCAACACTGCCTACTTAACAAATTTCTAGGTCAGAGTCTCATTAACAGTGTTTTTCACAGTAACCACCCACTGTGATGATCAACTTAGTTTAACACTTTTTTCTGGTAGACTCCTAATCCTTTTTCCCATTCCACAAAAAATGCAAAATATGGATCAGAAACTATCATCTTCATCACTGTTTTTCTTCTGCATGTCTATATCAGCTTATCAGGTTCATGCACACACATCACAGCAGGTACAAATACTCCTCAAACAGTTCCACAAAAGCTGAAAACCCACCTCCCAAACAATCACCTCATGCCATTCCCAACTTTGACAACCAGCAAATAAGGCAGGCTGCACAAATTCTGGTGCCTGAGAAGCTCATTCATTATTCCCTCCCCCAGAGAAGCATTGAGATCCCACCTAACAAACATCAAACAGTGAGATCTCACTCATCCACACAGACAGACTTACAGGGCAGACAGAGACTAACAAAACCATGGTGGGGCTTGCAACACTATCACTGACTCCCTTTAACAGAAAAATATGCTTTTTTTTATAATAAAACATAAATGTGTCAATGACTATTTTAGCTAAGTAACAGTGGGCCTGCATATAAAATTCAATCAAATTAATTTCTGCCATGCACGTTACCTCAGAGTCTCTCGACCGTAAGAAATGAAGTTGAATTAATGACTTTCCATCCTTTCTTTTGTTCAGCCCCCTTGCTTCGTCACAAGTTTTTCTTCACTCTATACCCTTCACACTATCCCCTTCACTCCACAGGTAACACAAACCAAGAACTAACCTTTGTTACTTTCTAGTGCTAGGTCTTTGCTTTATTTCTAGAACCCTACACAATCCAACTCAGTTTTGTTTTTTTAACTGTTGCCACACTTTGATATTTCAGGAAACAATCCACCTTAAGTATTTAATTATTTACAGGAATCTGCTTATGCTGTACAAATGTATATTCAATAGACTAAATAGGCCTGAACACTACCACAATAACCACTTTCTACCTATGTGATCTATGTGATATTTTTTTAAAAAGAGAAAAACCTGTCTGAAAGTTATGTACCCCAACAGCACCATATAACTTCCAGAACTGTAGTGTGCTGGAATAACTGATGGAAACTATAAGTTCAAGTATGAACTTCTATTGAGCCTCAGATATGAATCCTAACTTCTTTAGCATACTTGTTACAAGCCATTCAGTTTCTCAGTAGTACTTATAACCACTTTTGATGAGAGATAGTTCTCCCTAAATTCATAAAAAATGCTTCCATTGCTACTTATGGATGGATGAAGCTTTTGTATTGTTTTCTAACCAACAGATAACAGAGAACTCAGCTTCTAAGACCAAGTTAAGATATTAAAAGCATAAAAATTACCTGCTGTTTAGTATGTCCCTGCCCTGAACCACATCTACAACCAAATATTTGCCACTGTTCAAAAGACAATACTGCACTTTAAAAAATACACAAAAAAAAGTAAATCAAAAAATAACATAGAAAAAATACAACCAAAGTAATCCAACAACATCCAAAGCAAAATACAAGGAAGGCACATGTATAACAGAAGACATATAAACAAAAAACAATCTGTTTAATATATATAAGTACAGGATATATTAGAAATACAAGATTAAATAAAAATATTTAGTGATTTCTATATTCCTAAAAGGACAGAATGGATCTACCTTTCTGTAGATCAAACTAGGATTTATTTCTGGTGTTAAAAATAGAGATGTTAACTGACTGTTAATTTGTACATTCTGTGTTTTCAACTATTAATATTAACATAACCCACTTATGTGACTACTATTAAATGTATTGATTAATACAATGGCAGGATGCTCAAAACCTATTAAGTTTAACTTGGTCTTAATTTCAACTCAACTTTAAAAGGCTTCAAAATTTTATTCAAAAATTACAGGCCTCAGGAACACAGAAGAATCAACTGAAGTCATTCACTGAACAGTGTCACTATTTGAGTGACCAGTTAAAAGAGGAAATTGTATTTAAATATTTGAAAATAGGCCTTTACTCAAAGAGATTTTGTATTTATTCATTACTTTTTAAAAAATCAGACCAAACAATGCACACAGTTATTATGATATATAAACTTGCCTGCTTTAAACCTCAAAGTTGTTCTCTTCCACATAGCCCAGGGAACCCTTTTTTAGCATGACAAAAAGTTTAATAGCACAGGAGCACCTACTGACATCTTGGCAATATTTCTGCCAGGAAAATAACATCTCTGATCTGGGACAATAAAGCAAATATGTTCTTAAAAGTAAAGAAAGGATAAAAATTCATATGTCAAAGAATTCTGAAGATTTTAAGGGGGCTACTCCCAGAACTGTTTCTTCCCCCTCCAGTGAAGATCTGGCCAAATTATTTAGTTAATACCCAATTTACAGTCCACCTCTTCCTCTTCTACTCCGAAAGGACTTCCTGCCTGAAGTATAACAAGGTAACAGAACCACTTTTGCAACATCCTTCCAGAACTGCCAAACTCCCAATTCTCAGGAGGCAGTCGCAGCAGCTCCCCGGACCTGACCTAACAAAGCACTAGGCAGATTCGCAGTGCATCAGCTGGTTGGCAGTATTCCCCAGGGCACTGTGTGCAGGCAAACAGGCTTAACAGGGAAAAATGACACATTTTCAAGAGTGGCTAAAGCATTACTTATGGTATGGCTTACCATCCTATTTGTCCTTTCAGCTTTCAAATCCAGTCGGTTTACAGTCTCTGGACTTCTGCAATCTTTGTTGTTATGAGAACGTTCAAAGACACGGTGGAATATATACTTTGTTTCACAGCTGACAACACCACCAAAGGCAAAAACTTATTTAGCACCAGACAATAAAGACAGAATGAAAAAATTTTCACTTTCCAAATTCCTAACAACGCAGATAATAGCAAATTACTAGTGGTTAGAGAAGGGATTAAAATATGCAGCAGCTTTTCAACCAATGAAAAAAGAGTAAAACAACATTAGTACCTCCTATTTTCAGCCAAATTTGCACCTTCATCCTTGAGCTCCTTACTCTTCCTTACACAATCTTCTAAGAGAACTTCCTTTCTTCTCTTAGCTGCAAGCACCCAGTTAGCATCATCATCGTCACCCAGATCCTTGTCATCCGCAGCTTCTGCCTCGAACTGCTGAGAAGTAGCTTTTGAGACCTTCTCACCAATCTTTCTCTTCCACCCAAAAGAAGCCATCTGGAGAACTAGGAAAAATACATTTTAAGCAGTTAGGCAATTTAGCTTTTAAGAACACAGCGGCGAAATCACACCAGGCTCATCTGGAAGCTAAATCAGTAATACCGAGCGGCACTCTCCCACACACAACGTATCGGACCGGCTGCACCTGAGCAGTCCCTGAGGCACGCTCAGCCCCCGGCGGTACCTGCAGCTGCCGCCGCCGCCGGCCGCCTCTCCCGGCTGGAAGCGCCCCGCCAGCCCCGGATCGCGGCAGGAAGCGGAAAGGGAAAGGCGGGGCGGCAGCGCAGGAACCGGGCCGCAGCAGGAAGGAGTTGGAGCAGCGGAGCGTCCGAGCTCAGGGTGGCAGGGCCGGCCGGGAGCCGTAGTTCGGCCCGGCTCAGGGCCGGCCGGGAGCCGTAGCTCGGCCCGGCTCAGGGCCGACTGGGAGCCGTAGCTCGGCCCGGCTCAGGGCGGCAGGGCCGACTGGGAGCCGTAGTTCGGCCCGGCTCAGGGCGGCAGGGCCGGCCGGGAGCCGTAGCTCGGCCCTTCTCAGGGTGGCAGGGAGCCGTAGCTCGGCCCGGCTCAGGGCGTCAGGGAGCCGTAGCTCGGCCCTTCTCAGGGCGGCAGGGAGCCGTAGCTCGGCCCGGCTCAGGGCAGGCCGGGAGCCGTAGCTCGGCCCGGCTCAGGGCGGCAGGGAGCCGTAGCTCGGCCCGGCTCAGGGCGGCCGGGAGCCGTAGCTCGGCCCGGCTCAGGGCGGCAGGGAGCCGTAGCTCGGCCCGGCTCAGGGCGGCAGGGAGCCGTAGCTCGGCCCGGCTCAGGGCGGCAGGGAGCCGTAGCTCGGCCCGGCTCAGGGCGTCAGGGAGCCGTAGCTCGGCCCTTCTCACGGCGGCCGGGAGCCGTAGCTCGCCTCTTGCGTGCCGGAAGGCGCCCGGCGGCTCCCGCACTTTGTGCGGATTGAGGCGGGGGCGGAGGGGACAAGAGCAGGCGACCCTGGCAGAGCCTCCGCCCAGGTGCTCCAGTGTCTCACAGGGATGGGTGTGGGACGGCGGGAGCGTCTCCCGAGTGCGGACTGTGCCCTGGGACAGCAGCACCCGCCACAGGGAGGCGGCTGCGGCCGCGGAGTCCCGTAGGGAGAAGTGACCCAGGCTGACAGGGACGCTGAACGGGAAAACCCACTACCACAACTAAAATACAAAGAAACCCAAAACAAACAAACACCCAAAAAACAACAACAAAACCAAAAAGCCCAATACCACCACCCCTCAAAACGCTCCTCCCCAAAAAGAAGTAAAAACCAACAAACAAACAAGAAAAAAAAAAAAAAAACCAAATTAAAAAAACTCAACTTCGCCAACAAAAGATCCAAAACCCCCCCCCAAAACCAAACAAAAAACCTCAGCAAAAAGAGAAGGCAGGGTTTAAAGCTGCTCCCTACTTTAAGGGACCAATACCGAGAGACAATTCTGCCCCAGCCGTGGTGCGAGGGGAAAGCTGAGTGAAGGTGCGAGACGAAGCGTGCCACCCGAAGGGCACGAAAGACGTGGTCAGGCTTTGTTCCGTCTCAAATTCCTTTTCTGCAAAAAGAGTTTACAGGATCGAGGGGGAAAAAGTCAGTCGGACCAGGCGAGCATGGCTGGTGCACCAGCCTGTCCAGCTGGAAAATCTGCTGTAATTTTTGTCACGTTGCTGCTTTTTCTGTAATTGTAATAGCTGCTAGTTCTAAATTGAGTGTAAACAGTTCTTGTCCACTTACATATAGCACTGGAAAACAGCAAGCACACAGTTTCAAACAAGATGGTTCACTATTTCATGTTTACTTAGTTTTTAGTTTTGAAAGTTTAAAAATTGTACAGTTAGAAACAAGCATTTTTGCCATTCAGCTTTGTCAAAAGAAATTAACAGGAAGTAGGCACATCTTTGTTAAAGAACAGGACTTCATATCTTACAATGGTAATCAACTGGTAAAATAAAATTTAGCTCAAAGTTTGTATTAAACACTCATAACAAGACAAACATGAAAGGTTTTCTTTCTTCATATTGCACCACCAAGATGAATTTTTATCCTTTACCTAGTGAGTTATATTGCACATGGACAGCCCAGGTTCATCCATGTTACTGAAAAAATTACCATACAAAGACAAAGTAACTCACTGTACTCCAACAGGAGTAAGTTTGGGATTACAGAGTAACACACTTTACCAGTTTGTGTATCTGCATAAGCTGCCTTACAGCTCTGGCAGCTCTCTTAGTGAAGTTTTGTTTCACAGCCTATTGGCAGCTTCTAGTGCAATGCTAAAGGTCTGCAAGATCAATAGGAACATGTGAAGAAAGCAATTTCAACAGCAAGATAGGAAAATCACAAAAGCATAGGAAAGTCACACAACAGGCAACTGGGTTCAACTGGGTTGTTGGTGCCTTTCTACCCCTCCCCCTCCCTAAAAAAATCTCAATTCAATCAGAAAACCTTTGGCCATCAAAATTGATCTACCATAAAAATGTACTTTTATTTACAGCTACATATATTGTACATGTCTCCCAGAAATTTGCTGTAACCTCCTGACACCAAAATTAAGGACAAACCAGGGTTTTCTTAAAGAACAAGAGGGCTGAAAAAGTATATAAAATTAGGAACTATTTTGCATCTTTAGACCTTGCATACGTGGTAAGCATTACAAGGAGGAGATAGCATTTACAAATAGTTTAATATATGAAGTGATCCCAAACCAATTCCAGATGAGGAATTACTACAATTTAAAAACCTGTGCGTTTGTAGTGTTTATACAAGTGCAATACTTAATAATTCCAAAATAAAGGGTAACAAAAATGAACACATTGATTTATTCTGTACATTGGAACCCAATACTTCCAATACTAAAGACAGACTTTTTTGTAGGATTTGCAGCTGGTCCCTCATGTTGGCATCTTAAAGTTTGGGCTTCAACTTCTGATATAACTTCCACTTTGGAGAAATTTTCTACTTTAAGGTACTGTGATACAACCAATGTCCCTACAAGGACCATCACATGAGGATAAAGAAATTAAGTTGTAGCTTTTACCCACCTATTAGATCTCACAATCACCCAGTTCAGAACACAGTTACAGCAGTTCAGGGTCTTAAGAGCAGCCTTATGTTTCTTCAGATTCTGAGCATGTGAACTTCTGGGCTGCAGCCAGCTGGCTAGGATTTAAACTGTTCTTGTGTCTGTAGCTAACAGCTTCTCATGGACAAAAATCTCAGCCATTGGCAAGAATTTCCATCCATGTGAAGAATCCAGGTTCCACTGTTTCTAGTAATGCCTGGAGTTCCAGCCTCTTCCTAGGGGAGCAACCTTTGAAAAGATGTAGGTCATGAAAATTATTTTGAAGTGAGCATTTAGTCTTGAATGCAAAGCTAAGTATTTTATGACTGTTCATGTCTAAGTGCCAAATGAAAATGGAACCATGGCTAATTATATCCAATATAAAGAGACTAAAGGTTTTCATGCAAATACTACCTGTGATTTTAACATATGAAGCTCAGGATTTTTCCTGAAATGCTGCAAAAACCATAAATGCAAAAGGACTTTTATTACAGGTAACTGCAATCTACTGTTAAAACTCTAGCACTCAAGTTGTCATGATCAGTTTTCAATGCTCAACTGAAAAGTTAAGACTCTTTAATTCAGTTACATTAAATAGCAAAGTTTTCTATAATGGTCACCTGGGAAAAACTAGAAACTGTGTATGTAGTTTTCACTTCAAACTGAATACTATATAGTATATCCTAAGTTAACACGGTAACCAGCTGTATCAAAGTATTAACATATACGTTAAAAACCTGTAAATTTCAGATTCTGGAACAGCATGAAACAGCCCTCAGGCTCTGCTCTTAACTACAGGGAATGTTTCTAAGAAAAAGGATTCTCAGCCTGCAGCAGTAGTGGGGAGCTACCACACTAAGATAACATGCTCAGACCAGGAGCTTCCTCACAGTTTCTCCTCAAAGCAACATTTTGGTTTAGCCCATGGGATGCCACACCTTCTCAGCATTAAGTCTCCTGCCATTGACACGGACTCAGTCATTCTGCTCACTGTCCACAGAATTTTCATCACAGAGCACCTATATGCATTTCCAACTGACTGGATTTGCATGCATTTAGTAACATTTTTTGATAAAAGTAGTACATTGTAACACATCAAAGCATTCTTTATTTTTTTCTGTCAAACAGGGGGGAAGAAACATTGCAGTTTTAACACATTACTGTTAGGAGATGCTGATCATTCTCAGTCACAACTGTAGAGGGTGACCAACAAGTCACACTGAGATCACTGAACTACTATGTGTATGTTAATTTACAGTGCATCAGATATATGTATAACCAGAGGAAAAAACAAGGAGGTCCATCTAGCTTAAATGTTATAGGCAGCTATTTTGCACTCAATGTAAAATGTTACAAACATTACCCAAAGGGCATGTTATTTCCTGTACCTGTGTTATGCTATTGGACAGCAGGCAATCAGAATTCACTCTAGCTTCAAAATAATATATGTTAACTGCCCATAATAATTTTTATCCCCATGCAAATTGCATTCTGTGGCTAGCTTTTTCAGCGCCATAGTTAATTTCACTTGATTATAAGTGGAAGCATCTGACTATGATTTAGGCATGCTTATTGCTGTAAAAGAAATAAGCCCATCTTCAAAATTACTGTGCAAGTAGTTTAATAAGATTTGCACACATCTCAAAAAACTCAATTGTATGACTCCCTGGTCTTGGAGTTACATCAGCTGTAGAAGAGTCAAGCGAAGAGTTCACTGATGAGGTAAGTGATGTATCTGCAGATTTTCCTTGAGCATCAGCATCTGAATCTTTTTGACAAGATCTATAGTTGCTCACAGAACCTGATCTCTGTGGAGTTGCAGTCCCAGACTTCGCTTCAGTAATTTCATCTGGGAACAAGGGAAGAAAATAGGAAAATTTGGTATCAGCATCAAATCAGTTCTAGGAAGAGAAAATATCTTCCCTTTCTCACAGTTCTAAATCTTGTCTTTTAAAATCTTGATAAATAAGAAAACAGCTTTTGCAAACTGTATTTGATACAAAATTAAAGCTAGTATACACAGTAGCACAACAGAAAATGTTTTTATGCTAATTCTTTCTGTACTCTGAACTGTCCTCTTGTACAGTTGTAACCTGCAATAGTTACAGTTTTAACTGTACAGCAGTAAAGAGATGTAAACTGCATTTACATCTTGTTCAGACCAATACTAATTGTATTTTTTATTAACTGATTTCAGCAGCTAATTGTTCAATTTAGGTTACTTGAAACAAAACCAGGCCAGCATCATAAGATTGTTTGATAGCAGTTTGTAGATTTTTTTCTATCATCTACTTTATTATTATTCTATTTTTGTTATCTTTTGGGTCTTTATATATTATTTGTATTTTATGATAATTCATTAGCGTATTATACTTGTTAGCATCTGCATCCATTTAGTCTTCTCTTTTAAAAGTTTTTCACCAGAGACTGTTGTATGTTTGAGCTGCAGCAATTTATGTTTATCTTCAGTATGAGAAGAAAATAGTTTCATCTTAATAGTACTGTTCTGGTGAAGCATATCAATTCTTATTTTAAAGAACCAACATTAACTTGGTTCTAAGGTGACTCAGGAGAAATGAGTGATAAGGTAATTTCTCCTGTTTACACAAAGCTACTTTAATTTACAAATTGTTAAGAGGAACAGAGAACAGTTAACCATGATGAAGAGAAGGAATGTCAAATCACTTTAACTACTTGAAGATATACAAGAAATCTGCACCATTGGGTTGTATTTCCTCAAAAGTGGAAACCAGGATTGTAGCAGGCTCCCTCCCCCAGCTGCACAGCTTCAAACAGTCAAAAAAAAATTTCTTTTTTCTATGCAATGTTTTCTAGGCATGTCATCTACACTACTGCCTGTAGGTAATTTTCCTTTAGTCTACTATGCCCATAAACAAGCATTGTTTTCTGTCGCTATTAGCTCTGTTAACTTCATCAGGCTTTGTATACTGTGTTACTGTCACTCCAGAAAATATAATTTTCTACAGGTTAAATTTAAGATTTATGCGAGCATAAAATTCCTACCTCAACTTTTAGTTACTAGTAGAACTGGTGGGTTAACTTTGCCTTGCACCTGATATGTCAGTGCAAATGGGAAGAAAATTGGAAGGGCAAAAGTGAGAAAACTCATGGGTAGAAATAAAGAGTTTTAAATAAGGGGAGGGGAGGGGAGGGGAAGTGATGCAAAGGCAACCACTCACTATCTCCAAAGCAGATAGATGCTCAGCTGGTCCCAAGGTTACCTTCCCTAAAACCCCTTTTTCTGCTAGGCATAACATAATATGGCACTGAACATCTCTTTGTTCAATCTGGCTCAGCTCTGCAGAGCTATTGCTCCCCTCTCTACTCGGCAGCGTGGAAAAAGAAAGGCTGGATACTATGCCAATGCTGCTCAGCAACACTCGTGTGTTATCAATACTGCTTTAGTCACAACACCATGTAGGCTGCTAGGAAGAAAATTAAATCCATCTCAGCAAGACTCAGTACAGCAAGGTACAGTCCAAGTCAATTTTAAATGCCTAAATGTCATGCTTTATCTTCGAGAGAAAACACTGTTCACATGCTTACTTCACATCTAAATTAGTATTTAAATTTGAGGTGAGGCTCCAAAGACACCTTAAGTTGGTCTCCATCTCACCTCCAACAAAGCCTTTTGCACTACTGGTATTAGTTCTGATGCAGACACAAAATGGAGCTCCTCAGAAGCTGATGTAGCAAAAAAACAGTTATTTAAGGGATGCAGCAGGTAAGCATGCATCACAGGAACACTAGTCCAGGAATACAGGTTATATTGGTTTAAAATAAAATAATACTTTTAAATAAGTAAATGAAGACATATTTACAAGTAGAATGATTTCCCATACAGCACAATTAAGTAACTCTTCACATACCATCGATACTACGGAAATCCAGTAAGTATGTTCTGCTGTCCACCTGATACAACTGGAGACTCATTTTGGAATATGCACTTGTTACTGGATTCTTCCTCCGAACACGCAGATAATATGGATTTACAACCTAGTACGAAAGAGATTTGAGTCAGAACTGCTTGAAAATCACTGTGCTGTTTCACTACTACTTATCAAGTGACTTCAGATTTCATTACCTCTTGGATTTGAAGGTTGATGGTGGGGCGGGGGGCGGGTTAAGACAAGAGAAATACATTCCTACAGCCCCAAGGGAAAACTAGCACAACTGTTTTTCCTGTCAGCATGTGCAGTCTCCCCCCAAAACATAGACAGGACAGGCACACGAGATTACTGCCAGAACATGAAAACAGTTTCAGATGTCTCAGCTATGTAACTACACAGCTCAAACCAAAATACATTGTTGTTTGATGTAAAAGTCTTCTATTTTGTTACCTTCCATTCATAATCCAGTTGTTTAATTGCTCGACAAACTTCAGCCATTATATCATTTGGTCGACTCTGACTCCGGATTCCCAAGTGCCACTTAGCCCGTCTCACACCTTGGTGTTTTGATTTCTGTGGATTCAGCTCATCAAGGGTGTGGCGAGGACGTGGTGCTTCAGCTACTAAAAATGGCACTCGTTCAGGGTGAGGGCGAGACAGGTGGTGATCATCCAGAAAAGAATCTGGTGGACTTGTCGCCAAGTAGAAGTCTTTGGCCTCGTTCATTATTCTTCTGTTGTCTATGATGAGGTGGTAAGCAACAGCTAGAGGGTCCTGATGATTTCGGCTGTATAGACAACTTAGCACTTCCTCCTCAGTGCATTCAAACTTCTCACACACTTCTTTTAAGGCTTCGTCATCAATCATAGTAGAGCTATAGGATGGGTCTTCAGGAAACAAGTATTTTGGAAGATCCTGCTTAAACCACTCATGTTCCCTAGATTTAAAAGTAAAAAATTCTGAGTATATGCAAGTAAAGAAAACATTTTAAACAGGAAATTCCTTTAAAATATAAAATTAATTTTAGTCTGTGCTGGAAGAAAAAATAATGGTTGCCAGTTCAAGACCTCTTGTAGCACAGACAATAAAAACAGTTCATAAAGTAATCACTGCCTGCACAAGATTTTACTAAACATTTTGCAGAAAACTGAAAAAAAACTTTTTGTTATCTCACAAATTGCTCAGGGTTAGGAATCAGGTGGTTATTTTCTCATTTATTATTTCAGTCCCTTCCTCCTCCTACTCTTGTGACTGTTTTACTGCAGAAAGGGCTGATCCTTCTGATTCCCTCTCCTGTTCCTTCCTACAAGTTTCTTCATTCCTGACCAAATAAGATTACTTTTGCTTTGGTTGTTTATTTTTAATATAGGAGCTAGTGATACAGTTGAAAGCTGGGTTTCTGGCTTAGCCAAAGTGCCTGTTGATGTTCCCAGACCCACAGATCCCCTTTCCTTGAGAGTGTTGATTAGTATTGAGCAGTGTTCAATAGGAGCAGGCCAGGTCCCAGCATGATGATAAAAGGCAGGCCTCCTTGCAACAGCATCTTTCTTTCAAACATTCTATCACTTCATGATAAAATTACTCTTCTTTTGCATCCTATCTGCACATTTTCTCCCCCATGCATTACCACCCATAACCACACTACTGTGAGGCCTGGGAGATGTTCCAAAACAGCTTTTTAATCTTCCAAAAAGCCTAAACTATGCTCTTAAGAAATACCAGTAGAAATATTTTGACTGCCCAAGGATGTTCAAGACACTGAAGTTATGGCAATGAGGGAGAAAACATCACAGAAGAATGTAGTGAAGATGCCTTTCTGTATTGCTCCACAGAAAAAAAAAATAAAATCTTGGACAAGGATGTATAATAGTTAATTGTCACCCTGAGATAGTAAGAGTAACAGGACAGTAATAGCTTCAGTACAGAGCCCAAATAGCAGATTAAGCTCAAGGCCAATGTTCTAATTTAAAAAAAAGTCACTATCACTACAAAGCACAGCAAATTGCAAAAACAACCCAAGTCTTCGACATGTACAGCAAAAAATAGAACATGGAAGAGATCAGATAAATCAATATTGAGAACAGAAAAATAAATATTCTGACCAACAGCCATTATACAGATAGAATTTATAATTATCTTATGCTCTATTCAAACCTTTTATTATCTCAACACCTTCAAAGCCCACATTGGGTGTCAAATAGGACTCTTGTCATTTAACCCCAGCCAGCAACTAAGCATCACACTTGCCACTTGCAAATAATTGCTTGGTCCTCTTCAGTGGGATGAAGGGCAGAATCAGAAGAGTAGAAGTGCAAAAAACTTGCAGGTTTGAGATAAAAACAGTTTAATAATTAGAATTTTTTTTTTTAATCTAAGGAAAAAAAAAATCCAAAATCACAAGAGAGGTGACAAGGAAACCCAAGAAAAATAAGTAATGCAGATAAAAACAATTGTTCATCACAAAATGTCTGATGACCAGCAGACCAGTCCCATCAGCCTCCCTCTTATTTTTACTGCAGAGTATGGTATGCAAATATGCCTGTATGCAAGTATGGTACTGCAGGCATATGGTATGGAATATGCCTATGGTCAGGCTGGGGTCAGCTGCTCCACCAGCCTCTCCTCACAATTCTTTGTGCAGACCCAGCCTGCTGCGTCGGACAGTGTAAGAAACAGAACAGACTTTGGCTCTGTGCAAGCCCTGCTCAGCAGTAACTACAACACCCACCTGTTATCAAGACTATTTTCAGTACAAATTCAAAACACAGTTACTATGAAAAAATTCAACTCTATTCCAGCCCAAACTAGCACAGTACACTAAGCTCTACTCAGTGTGATCCCGAGAACACTGTTTGTGCCTCAGCTAAAACATACTGAGAAAAATATAGTTTAATCAGAAAAACAGTTAATTTGGAAGCAGAAAAATGTTTTCCCATACCATAACAAAGGCTCAGCTATAGCTGGGATGATTAAACCCACAGAAATATTGTTACTGTTCCTGGCACCAGGCCTTTCCCCTTGCATGCACATACATTCAACCCCTAGAAGAATTAAGGTATCCAGCTAAGCTCAGTTTGTGCTTTAAACTGTGAGGTGACACGTCATATGGATAATAGGACTGTTATAATATGGATAATAGAGCTTTTTCAGATTCAATTTCCTTCCATGTTCTGTAACTAACATTCTTCAACATCTGTGTTGCACCACTTCTTTTCCACACACTATTTAACACAACTGAGGTAAGTTAAGTTCCCAGCCACTCAAGATTTACAACACTTAGCTCTCACCGTGCTTTCATCTCTGAAAGGAAGTACTTCCCACTGTAATGAAGTAGTAAGGGATAAGTGTGCCACATTTTTGTTTCACTGAGAAAAATCAACATTACTGATTTCCTAACTTCTGACCCTAAAAGGAGCAGTATTTTCACTATGGTAGTATAGCAACATTCTCTCCTTAGAGCTTCTTGCAAGAAAATGTAAGCTGCTGCACAAAGTACATTTCTCTCAGCTACCTTTTTTTAAATTTGATCCAGTGCACATTTGTCAACAAAATCAACTTCTCCAGAATCATCTCTTGGAATCCAGGATCCATGATGCCTCTCTCTACCTACAAACTTTAACTTATCAGTACTTGCTGAAGTGATTACCATTCATACACAAATTCATGCCAGTGCTTTGAAGCTAGAAATTGCTGCCTTACATGTGGAATACTCACAATTTTAACAAACAACTTTTCAGAGCTATGAATAAAAGCAGTAGTTATCAAAGAGCTTCCTCAGACATTTACAGTAGAGAGCACTGGTTCCTGACAGCAAAGACAATTTTCTTCCCCCGGAGAAGTTCAATAGTGTAATTTTTGCAAACTATTATGCAAGTACACAGCTTTGCTATGGCGGTCTTAAACCTAAAGTGTTTCAAGATTTCCATACATAATATAAATAATTTGTTTTACTATGAACTCCCATAGATAATTCATTGTCCTGCAGATCAGCACAATCAGAGCTAAAACCAAGCCATCAGAAGCTGAATTTTTCATCTCACTCTAGAAAGCAAGGACAAGCTCTATGAATAACTTTTTTGTTCTGCATATTTGCACTACTGTAATTCCAGCATCTTGTGATCAGACAGCAGCAGGTGTTTTACCTAATGTCTCTGATTGTTGCTCTCTTCATTGGATCCACTTGCAGCATGTGCTTCAAAAGACTAATTACAGATGGATTCAGGTACTGAGGGGTATAAAAGATACCATCACATATCTTCTTAAAAAGGGTTGGCACGTGATCATCATCAAATGGAAGCGTTCCACATAACAAAGCATAGAGAATAACCCCACTGCTCCAAATATCTACTTCTGGACCTGCATACAACCTGTGAAAAAAAAAAACTATTAGTGATTTATGTTTAATACATTTAAGTATGTTTTCTCTCATTTTTTCATTGTATCACAGTAATTAAAACCACGTGAACTCAGGATAATTGATTTTGCAAGCACTATACCATTTCAGTTCTATGCCATGCATCCCTTGAACTTCAATACCCCTCCCTTTCTTATACATACCAGGGCACAAGTACAGTTTTTCCTCTCTAATGTGTAATAATAATCCACAGTGCAATTTCACACAATGGCAAACTGAAAGAAACATGCATCTACTACTAAGAAAGCCAATGTTATATACTCTTATTGGTGTTTTAGAGGAATCCATGCAAAGTCAGCTCTCCCCCAAATTGTGGCTGAAAAGTTTAAGACAAGTCCTTATAGCAGAACATGTCAGGTATACTGTGCCACTGCTAGAGTAAAACAGACATCTGGCCTCCAATCAACAAGAGACAATATTGGGGCTGGTAGCTGAAAGAAGACTTGACAATTATAAGTTTACAAAAAGGGAAGTCACCTCCAAAATTAATATCTACTCTGCAGCAGATATTTCACTGCTATTCAGCTTCACAGCAGACTCTGCCTGTAACTCTGCACCTCAGCTTCCGAGATCTGAGTTGTACATGAGATTTTTAAAGCAATTAATGCAGAGCGCACACAATGGATTTGGGACATTAGACATCACCTCTACCTTACAGAAACTATTCAAAGCTAGTTCACAGAAGCTTTAAACATTTTAAAAATTATCAATACAACTAACAACCCTCAGCTTCTCAGCATCAAGCTTGTCAACTGAATTTGTTTTGTACCCTTTAGAATCAAGCAGCAACATGACTGAAGTACATGCATACATGTATCCAATATAAAAGAAACTACCTTCCAGAAATTACTTCTGGTGCAGCATAGTTAGGGGAACCACAGCTCGTTCTTAAAAATTCTCCATCTGACATCATATTTGATAGACCTGAAAGTGTATAAGAGTAACTACTAAAAATTCAGGGAGCAAAATTAATTCACACTGCATATACCACTAGAACAAATGACTAGTGATTCAAATTAGAAAATTAACAAATTTATTCCAGTTAAGAAATAATATTGTTTGGAATTACAGACTTTATATATGAGCATGCCACATAATCCTCCATATATTTTAACAGAAATCTGAGTAACATCAATCTATTACTGCCCACAGCCTAGAGATATTTGAGAACATATTCATTCCTAGACTAGAATTAGATAGTTAAATTCGGATGACACAGGAATGGCAGAGAACAAAGTGCTCTGAGGGAGATGAAACAGCAAGATAGGATTTTGGTCATTAACAAGAAAGTACTAAAAACCTCAATTTGCTTCTAAAATGCCAAAGTGGGAAATGCTACCACAGAATTCCCTAAAATTCTGTTAAGAGGTTACAAAGAAGAAGGGAACTGAGAAGTAAACATAACTTTACCACAATTTACACCCCTACACTATGTACCTGATTCCTGCATCACTGCAGTTTAGTTTGCTTTTCAGATACTCTGTAAGCAACAGAAGTGTGCTTTAGAACTAGGCCACCTGCATTCACCAGCACTCAGTATAATAGTCTAACAGCTGTAACAAATTTCTTCTCATTTCCTCAGTGAGTCTGCATGATCAAGACTACCAAAGAACTCAGTCTCCAAGAATGAATTATGCCTTTTCGTGGGTCAGCAGGGAGCGTGGAAAGGAAAGAGTACAACTTGGCTAGCTTCCATATTCTAACATACAAAAGCTTTTATTAAACTCTTGTTTAATACACTACTCATGATTTGTGGTTTTGCTGATGCTAAATTACTGTACTTCATTTCTTCACCATGCGAGCCATTTCACCCAAATAATTTTCTTCACATGTCAAACCAGTATGACTCCCACACAGCTGAACACCATACTTCTAAAACATACTTAGAATACTCAGCATTACCTAACACCTTTCACTGGAGACTTACATAAGCAGGTATTATCCACTATATCTACAAGAGATCTGTCACGACACAGCAGTATGGATACATTACTATGCTTATCTGGTGAGGTTTCCTGACTCTGACAAACTAGCTTCAAGTTTTCTTTGCAACTGTGCCATGAACAGCTGGCACAAACATCAGGAGGACTAGTGTATTTTTTATAGCACTGTAGATTCTTAAAGATGATGAATTGCCCCTGCACTGTTCTTCCTAGAGAGCTAAGCATCTACATTTAACGAATGGTGAAACAGACAAGAAGTGAGTTTTGAAGAAGAAAGGTCAGAAAGTAAGTCTACTTAGCATTTTAGAGAAAATATTGTTAAGTGAAACCAAATTAATCAGTTCACAATTTCAGCCAGTCACAGAAAATACCTCAAAAGAAAGCAAGAAAGCTTGAGATGAAGACAAGTTCAATAAATGTGCAAAAACATTATTTTGCTTTATATCTATTTTCTTCATGTTCTTCTGTTGTATCCCACCACCAGGATATTAAAGTATACATACTTTATTTAATATTTCCTATTGCTATGAACAGGATCTAACACCAGAAATGCAATCAGATAGAAAAATAAAGCAATACTTACCAAAGTCAGCTATCTTGGCATTCATGTGTGCATCAAGAAGCACATTTTCAGGCTTCAGATCTCTATGTACTACCATGTGCCTGTGACAGTAATCCACACCAGAAAGGATTTGCTGAAACAGACGTCTACTTTCCTTCTCATCAAGCTAAAACAGACAAAGATTTTAAATAAGTAAGAGACAGCGGAAGCTAACTTTTTCATTTTTACTTCACATGACCTAAACTTATCAATTATACTTATCATGTGATACTTTACACAGCAGATTATCAGAACTTGTAGTAAGCAGCTTCATATCTTACATCATTTTGTTTGTACCACAGCTGTAAAGTGACACAAACAAAAAATACCCACTTACTCAGAAAGTCACTGAAAGTTCCTAGTCACACTTTTGAAAATGGGTTTGGCAGATGTTACATATTCATTAACTAGAAACATTAGCTCTCAAACATTTAACTTCGTTTAACTGGAATTATCAACAAACTTTGATGTTTAAGCACAGCACAAGATTTAAGGTAGCAAAAGCTGCTGAAATGCAGCACAGAAATTATAAATTTCAAACACTGTTTATGCTATCAGCAGCTAGTCCCAAACAACAGACTTAGATGGACATTTCCTACAAAAACCTGTAATCCCCATCAGCTTGTCCCAGCAACTGAAGTATCCTATATATCTAAATAGTTCTGTAAAAAGTGACTTCAAATCTTTCACACAAGTTGTTCTAATAGTAGAAGACAGTAATAAGGGCACAATAGTGGCTTTCCAATAACGGAATATACTGAAGAAACAGTTTTCCAGCTACTCCAGCTAAGCACATATTCATCTGGTTTATTCCCAGCCATTGTAAATTAAAAGATTAGTAGAAAGGAAGAATGCTATGATTTGAAATGTGTTAACATATAACCATTTGTACTTCAGGAAAAAACTACAGTCACAAAATATACTCTAATTAATAGCAGCAAAATTAAAACTGAATACAAGAAAACACATCCACATTTAACAAGGTGTAATCAGTACCCCTTCTTCTCAGCCCCTAATAATGTGGTTAACTTAACTAAAGCCATCTTGTGAGGCAAGCAGCCATTCTGTGACCATGCAAGTCATGTGTTCACACCCCTTCCCTCATTATCAGGCCCTGGAGGTCCAGTGAAGCAAATAGACAAACCAGTTTCCTTCTTTCCCCCTACCAGTGTCAAGATTCCTGGGTGCCAGGCTGATTATCTGCT
The DNA here is from genome assembly GCF_029582105.1 of Oenanthe melanoleuca. NCBI lineage: Eukaryota > Metazoa > Chordata > Aves > Passeriformes > Muscicapidae > Oenanthe > Oenanthe melanoleuca. The sequence continues at coordinate 63,371,166 of NC_079362.1, read as the reverse complement.
TCCTTACTAGCCTTCAGTTCCAAGGCACAGAGCCATGGATGATGACTCTATTATGGCATACGGAACTGCAACCACAGCCAGAGCAGTGTCTTTAACATCAAACAGTTACCAGTCCTAAACGGGAATGAAACCCGTGACTTCTCAGTGGCCACAGATGCCTCCACCATCCTCTGCTTCCTCTGAGGACTAAGTGACTTGTGCTTGTCCCTATGATTTTCAAGGCTGGACTGTGGTTGCTATATGGATACAGCAAACAAATATTGAGATTTGACCAGACCTACAGAGTCTAGGTGAATAGATATCCCAAGTTAGGTCGTGTAAAAATTCTGTACTACACTACTCATAAATTAGAGTACATTCATTCTGCTCATAGAAATCCTCTGACACTGTAATCATAGAACCTGTGCTACAGTAATCCTTTTAAAAAAAGAAAACTTTTAATTGTATCATTCTGCCAAAGATACCCAAAAGTCGGTCCCATCAGTGTAGGATGACACTGCAATGTTGCAAATGTGGTAACAGAATGTAAGTCACTGATTTGCAGAGCTGGACTGCTTCTTACCCTTCCATTTTTACAGATATAATCAAACAGTTCTCCTCCTGAAACATATTCCATCACCATGAAAATGTCAGTGGGTGTACTGATGACTTGGTACCTGACAAGAGAAGGTATCTATTAGTCTACACACTCAGTAAAACACTAGTTACATTTAGTTAAAACCAAAGTCCTACAAATAATCCAAGAAAAATATACTTTAAAATAGCTATTAATCAATCTACAGCTACTGGAATGACAATATATTTTAGAAGCTTTTTACTGTCCTTTCACTGTGTGATGCCACCATTGCAAAGACTAGCACAAAATTTTAATCCCTATCAGGAGTATCAGTTCTTGTTCTTTCAGAGGTACAAGTGATTTCTGTAAGACTGTTTACAGTGCTGCCTCATCAACAGCTTGATGCAATGACAAAGGACTCTGCTAGTGTTGCAAAAATACACACTTTTCAACATTAATATACAAAAGAATTCACTTGCCATAAATAAAAAAGTGTACTTTGAGACAGGAAAAAATTCCTCTTAAAAATGATGAATATTAGTATTTAAGAGTATTGATCTCTGGTTATTATATTTTTATCATTCTACTTCAATTATATTTTAAAAACATAGCTTTGAAATAACAAGATTAAGGACAAAATCAGAATTTAAGAGATTCTGATTTTCCTACATATCCTTAACCAAAAATTGTTTAATTTGCTTTCTTTAGAAGCATTCCACATACAAAAGAAAAAATTTTCCCTGTGATTCCCTGAGAAAGAAACTATCATCTGAAATCTGCTAAACTGTCTTCAGTTTAGCAACATTACAAGCATACATTCCTCTTTCCTCCTGGTATGTCACTAGGCCCACTGACACTTCCTATTCTGCTACAGCAATAGGTGTGACCTTTGGACTCATTCACAGATTAACTGAAAGCACGAGCAATTTTGCTGACAAATCAGCTCAACATTCTTCTGAAAACTAGCCCACTGAAGAAGTAGGTGAGTTGCCCTTACATAATGTAATTTAGCTTCAGTGTAACAGCTGTTGCTGAATTAAAGGGAATGCAGAGATATGGCATCTGCCATTGGGGTCTTTAGACAAGATTCTACCAATTAAAAAAACACCCACATCATGACTAAGACACTCACTCCGGAAGTGCAGATTATTTTAACACGAAATTAGAGTCAAAGAAAATCAATGTTACTTATAATTTATTACCACAGACAAGACAAGAGGGGTCTACCCTGGGACATAGTTGCACTCTGAAATCCACTGATGAACTATTGATCAACTAAGAGATGTAATCAGGCATATTTTAAATATATATTTTAAATACCACATTTAGACAAAAGGTAGCCACTACACTGAAGACTTCTGAAACAACAATTGCATTCAGCAAACTTTACATCCTTAATTCAGAAAAATCTTGCAAAGCACTACTTACACTGAAAACACATTTATCACTGACCAGCATATGACTAAAAACATTTTGAGAAGATACAATAAACTTACTATAGAAATGACCTTTACACTCTTCTTCTTAGTAACTAATTTTCCAAGCAGGAAAAAAAAGAAATCAAACATAAACAGAAAAAGAAAAATGAAGTAGCCACTAAATGCAGAGATGACTGCTACCAGAAATATCTGTCATGACATTACCTTTCACACACCTTTCCAAAGAATTTCTAAGCAAAGATCTAATGGAAATTCACCAGCCTGCAGTAAAGATCAGCTTTGTGAAAACATTACAGAGGGCACAGTTGCATACTTTGAAGCTGGTTACTTTTATGACAAGATACTATTTTTGTAGAATTGCCCTTTAAATATATTTCAGATCAGTGAGAGCAAAAAGAGATGACTGGCTAAGTAAGTTTGATTACAGTAAGGAAAACTTACAGCTTAATTATATGAGGATGCCTGAAGAGTTTGAGGTTCTGAATCTCCCTGCGGATTTTGCCGACAACATCAAGGCTGCGAATCTTCTGTCGATTCAGGATCTTCACGGCAACTTTATGCCCAGTTAACTCATGTTTTCCAACTGCAAGGAACAAGGAAGTATTTAGTAAAGGTTTTATCTTGCTCAGTTAAGGCATTGCTTCTCCTTTTGATTGTAACCAAGACACTAGCATTCCACATATGCCCATTATGTCTGGGGAAGTTGCAAACCAGACGGTATGGAATTTCTTCAGCCCTACTCCAATTCCTAACTAGCAGAAGTCTTGCAGCATAACATTTTTTGCAATATTGGTTTAAAAAACAAAACAAAACAAAAACAAAACAAAAACAAACAAAAAGCACACACACAAAAAAAAAAACCCCAACCAACCAAAAAAAAAAAAAACCAACAACAACAACAACCAAAGCATATCCCCAAACCTTGCCATCCTTGCTAATTAGAGCAAATTTTCTCTCCCTGTGTAAGTCACTCAAAGCTTTTGGCTTACTTGGCAACCCACTGAAACCTGTCTTTCTGTATCTCTTCTACTTTATCTGCAAGGATCACTCCTATTGCTCCCTCAAGAAGCCTGCTTCAGCAATTGCTCTGAATTACCACTCTAAGTACCTGATCAGCCTACTTACAAAAATGTATCTGTCCTTGGAGCAGTCTGACAGCTACACAGTCTACACAGCTAACACCAAAGCTTTATTCTATTTAAATAAGTGGCAAATGCAACACAAAATGCACAAAAAATAGAAACAACAAAAACAATGCAAAAATGCAACCTAATGTATTCCTAGAAGTGGAGAAGAAACTAACGACAGCTTCACTATTCTTTAAACAGAGGAACTAAGAAGTATAAACAATTTCATAGTCAGTTACCTCTCTTAAAGTCCTTAACTTTGCAAGTGCTACTGGGAGTAGTCACAGCAAAGTCCATCAGAATATTCTTCTTAAACCCAAAGCACGATCACAGATGGAACACCAAAAAGCTAAGTATCTCTTCTACTAGAAGGCTTCCCTATCTGCATGGTTGTCAGATGCAGTGATTATAATAATACCATTAATTTGCTGCCCTGATTCCTACCTTCCAAAAACAAGCCAGATTCTCCAGACACCCACATGGCTCATCCTTGTCTATGTGAATAGGCATTTGTAACAGAACTGTGCTGAACACCATACTCACTCATTTGGGTGCCTACTCTCACTAGAGAATTTAAATAGGCCCTGGGCTTCAAGTTTTCTTTAAATATATCCATGGGAAGCTGTGATTAAACAGCAGTGATCTATAAAAATCCTTCTGGGTACAACAGATAATCTGGATAGAATAAACAAACACCCGTCAATCTGTAAATCTCATTCCAGCAAAAAAGATCTTCCTGATGCATTTTGCCTCTACCTCGAGCTAAAAACCAATGCAAGTGAGAAGTTCTTAGCAGAAAGACAAAAGATAATGATAAGCATCTGCATGCTTATTTTTACAAGAAGACATCCACCTATAAAATTAAGCAGTCTGAATTTTTGTAGGAAACTAAGCAGTCAATTACCCAAGACCAGGAACCATCACACATCATCTGCACTGAGATATGTCTAGTATCTGAAAACACAGAAGAGCTCTGACTAGGATGAAAAGACATCCGCTCATTCAGAGGGGCCATTACCTAACAATGCCCACAATAAACGAGGTGCTGGGCTGGCACATTTGCACTACTGAGGAATGCAGGACAAAGCTCGAGTCCACAGCAAGTTCTAGAAAGACCATAAAGCAGTAACAGGTGAGTGCCTAGAATTCTGTGAGAATTATGTGCTTTGAACCAGACCTACAATTAAAGCAATCACATTCGCTCTATTTTCTTCAAAAGTCATGGAAGTTTTAAAGGAAGCAAGCACATTGTATCACCTATGTTCAAACCCTCGGGAATAAAGAATCATCACAAAAAAATGATTTAAATTAGAAAAGCAACTTTTCTAACTGTAAAATCTTTACCCACCTATAATGGGAACTAATGTACACTAACAGTCGTTAAAAAAAAAACCAACTTTAATCAGTAAGCTAAAATGTAACTTTTTTTTTGGTTAGTAAGAAACAACTTCTTAGAAGCCAAGAAAAAATCTTTTTGTCAAACACATGAATCTGTGCTGTAAAAGTACATTTAAGAAGATGTTTAACACAGTAAATAACATACATATTTGACCAAGTCTATACACGGTTCTGATATGCACTGGGTTATAAAATCTCATCTTTAAGCTGCTTTGTTTAATTTCTGATTTGTCAGTCTACCATAGACTGGAATTCCATCAGCACTCAGAAAAACATTGGAAAGTAATTCATTAGCTACAATCTGTTCAATATGCAAGGCACATAAGAGCTTTTCAAAACAAGTTTTTCTTTCAAAGTAATTAAACAGTAACATTTGCAGTTGACTGAAACTAATTCTAGCAGTCACAGCCTTCACCACTGTGAGCCTCAAGCCTTAATTTTATTCACTGACTGGGAGAAAACAAGATTTTCTGCTTCTCCAACTCTACCAGCTCAGAATAAATTATTGTAATGAAAACATACTATGGTTCGGTGCCGATGCAGAGATCCCAAAAAGCCTATTCTCTTGCTCTAAGATACTTCAAATTACTCTATTTTCTTCAGTAATGTTTGCCTTCCTTAAATCCAATTTGAAATTATAACAAATCTAGCCTTGTAAGATACAAGTAGCCTTTCCTGGAAACAGTTCAAGGTATCTGTTACCAGTAAAACAGCAGATGCCAACTGGTAACAGACTGCTGACACTTTCGAATTCAACATTTAGGACAGAAGTGAAAGCGTCACCCCAGGTGATAACATCATGTAGAAAGGTAAGCCTTACCTTCCTGAAAGCTACTTCGCATTACCACTTGATGGAAGTTTCACCTATAAAAGGGAACGCACCCTAATCGTCAACCAGCTATCAGTCCTTCAAAATAATCTCTGGGGAAAAAAAATCATTTAACAGACTCAGTATAATCCTGTATTTCTTTTTTTTTTTTTTTTTTCCCTGATAATACTAATTGCCTTCAGGCTTCACTTTGGCTTTGAACAGCACCAAGATTTCCATTACAGTGACAGAGTTTCAAAGCAGTAGTGACTTATTTTTAACTGTAGAAGTGCATGCAGAAGAGTCTCCATCTTGTTCAACAGTTCTTCAACTAAAAAAAAAACCTGTTTATGAGGCCATGCAGACCAAATGCAATACACTCATGAAATACAGGTATCAGACACTAAGTTTTTAGAGGAAAAAAAATCTGAATAAATACTACGTTGTATTTAATGAAACGATTTGCAGCAGGCCAAAAAGCCAATCCAAACCACAGAGGGAAGCAGTCTTAAGAGTATGAGCTAAACAAATGTTTTCACTAACATGGGAAAAAACCCTAAACAACAATAGTTAATGCCTGTGCAAAGCCATCTTTGTGCACAAGCCTAGGTACCATACTGATCTGCACAGTTCATTTCCAGGTGTCTTATTGGCCTTGATCCAGACCACTTGGTTTGCAGTCTATACAGAAGAGTGGTGATAGGTGAGAGCTTGAACAATTATTGTATATTTAGAGCCCTATGAAATATCCCTCATATTCTCAGTATGGACCACCAGAAGCCCAAGTACTCTTCTTTTTATGAAAGATTAACTTAAAAAAAAAATAAAAGGTATCTGGAAATTAAAGTTTGCATCTAGTTTCAGCAGAACACATCAGCAGTGCTTAAAAAAACTGATAGAAATAGGGATAGATATTTTACACTGAATTCTAGTAAAATCTGAACATGAATGTGTCTCATACAATTAGCTTAGATTCAGTGTTCTTCCATCTCAGCTCTTCACTTCAGTGGCATTTTAGTTTTGCCTAGATGCTGGCTAAGATCAGCCATTTCTGTGACTGCCCATCTGAGGCACAGTCAGGTGAATCAAGTCACTCAGAATTAATTCAGAGTGGCACAGCCAGGTGAAAATGATAAACTGGACAGAATCACACCAGTGACAGCTAACAGCAGCCTGAATTCATCTGACAGTGAGAGCAGGAGACCTTTCCCAATTACCATATAAAGCACTGATTTTCCAGTTCGAGTTTTTCAGGCTGCCACAACTATTAGAATAAAACATTCACTTTGAAAAAGCCATATGCCTGATCCCCTACATTACATGAGCTCAATGCAAATCCTAATTGAATTTTAAAAAGTGAACACACATTTTTCACTTTATGTCAATTGATAAAACCATATCACTCAAGAAGGAAATGATGAAAACAGGAAAACAATTGCAGATCTGGTATCAAATGAAGAAAATGTCTGCTCAAGAGGAAAACCAGTGTATCATAGATAAAATGTTATTTACTAAGCACAGCTGAAGCAAGATAAAAGTAACACAATACATAATATGGGAACAAGAAAAGCAGTAGTGCAACAATGCTCTCCTAAATTTAAGATCATACTACAACATTGATGGTATGCCAATCTTAAGTCTTCTGCAGTGTGCTGGGTAAAAAAACAGAAAACCAACACATCTTTGACCCTTCCCCTCAACTATGTAGTCCCTCCATGAAGAAACAGCCAAATGCTTGTCTTCTGCATCACTTTTTTTCTCTCTACTAAAGGAAGTACTAAGTTTCCACAGAAAAGAATGGTACCCCAGGTGCCAGATGGGGGAGGTCACTGCTCCCGAATGGCTGAGACTGTCCCTTTATAAGCTTCCATCGAAAAAGAGACTCAAAGCGCTCTGCTCTAAAAATATTTTCACTGCTTTCCTAGAGCAAAATATCATCCTATTTCCTATATATTAGTAATTTTTTTCAGAACACGTCAGTAGTTAAAAGAGCTTGTGCAAAGCACATACAATGGGTTATCTATACTAGGGTGGAAGAGCTGGGTTTTATCATGCACCTAACAAGTTAAACGAAAAAAAAAAAAAAAAAAAAAAAAAAAAAAAAACCCAACCTAAAACCCAACCTGAGCCTAGCACTACTCATTTGAGAAAGGATGTTTTTGATTTGCTTGCCCCAATGAAGTTCTCATAAACAACACAGCAGGAACAGTGTGAACCAATGCACAGTCCTGCCATCTGTGGAGAATGGCACCAAGCGGCAGTTTAACTTCCACCTTACTTCTGCTAGCCTTCAAATAAGCAGTATGGCATCCATAAGCCCTACACTGGAAAAATTTTAAAATCGAGCTGAAAAAAAAACTTCGTTAACCACTGGTCAAGCAGATTAAACATGAAGTTTTTCCGTACCTGCACATCAGCTGTGTTACCAACTGATGCAACAATCCCAGACCCATCTTTTTATGCGCATTTCTCTGCAGAGAGAGAAATCTTGCCATCCTTACAAGGGCATCAAGAGTTTGTACTTGAACATCAATATGCAATGTAAGAAGCTCGAGGACTCAGACTCCCTACTTCCGTGACATGCCCAGTGTTGTTCTAAACAAGCGCAGCATCCAGCTCCCGGCGGTTATTTCCGCAAGCACAGATGAGGAAGCTGTTTCTGCCTCCGGCCGCCGCTCCCCGCCGCGGGACCGCAAGTCCCACCCCGGCACCTCAGCCCGTGCAAGCCGCGCTCCGAGCGGGCTCCCGGCGCCTCAGCCCCGCTGACGGGCCGCCGACCGCCCCGCGGCCCCGCTCCCGCCGCTCACCCTTGACTTTCCCGAAGGTGCCGACGCCCAGCGTGTCCCCCAGGATGTAGTGCCCGATCTTCACCCGCCCGTGCTCGTGCTTCTGTTTATCCGCCACCGCCGCCATCTTGAGGCAAGGGCCGAGCCTGCGCATAGCGCCCGCCCGCGCCGGGACAGAGCGCCGGCGGGGAGGAGCAACCACAGAGCGCCCGCCCGCACCCGAGCCCGGAAGCGAACGGCGCGCTGACCGCCCGCCCGCCCTGCCCAGGACGAACCATTGCGGCTCTCGGGGGAGGCCGGGCCGGCCCACGGGCGGCCGGGGGAGCGCGGCTCCCGCTTTTCTCTTTCAGAGACGGCTGCTGGCCGTGAGCGGCGCCCTTGCAGCGAGGCCGCCCTCACAAAACAGACCGCCGAAGTCTGTATTTCCAATAACCTTGTAAATTTAATCCGTTTGTTCTCCTCAGTTCCTCTTCCCACATCCCGACCCCATTACGGGAATACGAAGAAAAGTAGAAATCTCTTAACTACCTTGGCCGCTTACCCTGCCCTCTGGCTTGCCTTGCCAGCCCCTCAAGCCACTCCTTCACAATGCATTTAAGCCACTAACCTGCCTTCCATTCCACGCATTGTGCATTTTCTGCCTAGAAAATGAACACAGTGATGTAAGCATTAAAGTTGCTGTGCAAATTGACATAATATTTTGGTAGCGCTCACTTTTGGCTGCAAATATAAAAGTGATGGCTTCTATAATCTAGTTTCCATCTGACTTTAACAGCTCATTTATTTTCATTTTCTAAAATGTTCTAGTACCTCAGAGATTAAGAGATTACTTAGTAATTCATGAAATTATGTAATTTTCTAGTATAAACCTGTAGAGCTTTTTGGATTCTAATTGTATTGTCATGATCACGACACCACCTTAAGCTAAAGCCAAAAATAGCTTGTAATCATTTGGTAGCAAGACACTAATGAGCTCTGCAGGCATACTAAATAATTTTTCCCTCTTCAGCTAGCTATAGTTTAATGAATTCTTTTTTTTTCCCAGTGTGATGTTCAACACATAATTTTCTCTCATACTACAAAGAATGTTTCAAAATGTTTCCAAATAATGTTTTATGCATCACAAAAGAGAACTTGTCAAGTTTTCTTTTCCTGATGTTAGATTGCTAGCCAATCCCACCCTGAAATTTGATAACCTGACAATAAATATTTTCTCCCAAAATCTCAGATCATGTACTATGCTAGTTTGTATATTTTGATTTATGTGTGTGTTTCCTACTTGTTATGTTCAGTTTTACTCAAACATCTTTGTCACACTTTGAGCATTAAGTTTATTAAAAAAAGGAAAAAAGCAAAAAATCTGTGGTAAGTCTCCCAGGCTGACTCAAATCAAGCATAATCTAGGTCAAGCCTTATAGTAAGATCACAATGGATTAATAGTTTAATATTTGATGCTTATGTAAAATGCATATGAACCTACACAGCTGCTTGAACTGTGCTCAGTGTGAAAAGTAATGATAAACACTTTACAATACTAACCAGCAGCACTGCTTCCTCCCTCATCTTTTGTAAGAGTCAAAAGACTGAGCTTCTTCAGCCAACAGTGCAACTTTGACTAATGTATTGTGAAGGTGTGGGGTTCAGGTTGTCCTCTTAGAATATCTGTAGAAACAAAACATACAAGAGGAATTCCTCCATGAGTCTTTTAAGCCAACTTACTTTCTGATAACCTTTCCATTACAGTAGTTATCTTGAAAACCCCATGCAGTACCTTAAAACCACATTTTCTGTTTGTTTATTCACTGGGCATGCCTCTACTTTTAAAACAGAATTTTAAAACAAAAAACGAACTCAAAACTGACCTAATGATTTCTGTCAATTATCTCCATAATCTTACTTTGAGACAGAAAATTGCTGTTAAATTCCCCTTGTACAGTTTATTTCCTTTAAATGTAAATTGTTTTTATATTTTCAATAATTTATTCCCATATGTGGGAAGAAGCAGGGCACCACAGTGTAAATAGGGCTGCTGTTCTGTGGAAACACCCCCAGCGTTGTGTTACAAGTGCCACCTGAGCTGTGGAGCCGTGGCATGCACGCCCTTTGTGACACACAGGGAGCCAGTGCTGTGGTTCAGGGACACAGCAAGGCTTTCCTAACCCATGTCTGCCCAGAAAATGCAATGCCATCAGGCCCCTGTACAGCTCAGGGCCAGCAAGGAGACCAGGAGTGGTAGATGTAATAACTAGAAAGTACAAGCAAACAAAGGATTGAAAACAAAAATGAAAACATTCTCAGTTTTACTAACCATATGAAAGGGGGAACATTAATGTGGGTTGTTTCTACTAGCTGGCATGAAGATTTCTTTGGCATAATTTGTGCACTTTGCTAACAGGCACACACTTCTTGTCCTTTCTCTTTGACTCCTGACTCTACATTACTCCTGAATGTGCAGCACATTTCTTCTGCAAGCATCCGGTACTATTTCCACTTTCCCTCTCCTCCCCCTAAAAGCATATGTCTTGCTCAGCTCCAGGCTTGTATCTCTTCTGCTCTTTCTGGCTTCTAATGTGAAGACAGTGCAGAAATACAAAATGGTTTGGTTTGGAAAGCACCAGTAAAGATCCTCTAATCCAACCTGCCCTGCAATAAACCAAGACATCTTCAACTAGACCAGGATGCTCAGAGCTCAGTCTAATCTCTCCTGAATACTCCCAGGGATTTGGAATATTATAGCTTCTCTGGGCAACCTGTTCCAATGTCTCAGCAGCCTCATAGAAAAGGACTTTATTTGACATAGCCTGAATCCACTCTCGTCTAGTTTAAAACCACTCTGCCTTGTCCCTACTGCAAGCCCTACTGGTAGGTCTGTCCCCATCTTTCTTCCAAGTCTCCTGCAAGAATTGAATGCTTTCCTGGTACCTTCTGTTTTCCAGGCTGGACAATCCCAACTCTCTAGGCTCATGGGAGAGGCGCTGCAGCTCCCTGAATCTTCTTTGTGGCCCTTCTCAGGGCATGGTCCAACAGAACCACATCTTTCCTGTTCTGGGGATCCCAGAGCTAAATGCAGTGCTCTGAGGTGAAGTCTCTCTGTAGATGGAAGGACAGACAGGCAGAATCACCTCACTTGACCTGCTGGCCACACTGCTCTGGATACAGCCCTGGATGTGGTTGGCTTTCTGGTTTCTGGGCTGCAAGTGCACATTGCTGGCTCATGTCCAGCTTTTCAAGCACCATTACCCTCAATTGTTATTCATTTCTCAATCTCTTCATCTCTCAGCTGGGATTTGCCTTGATTGCCTGCCTTGAGTGCAGGACCTTACACTTGGCCTTGCTAAGCATCTTCAAATTCACATGAACCCGCTTAATCTTGTCCATGTCCTTCGGCATGGCATCCTGTCCCTTGGACATGGCAACCACACTACTCAGGTAGATGTCCCCTGCAAATTCTCTGAGGGTGCACTCAATCCTACTATTCACCTACTACAATCACTGATGCCATGTTCACTGTGGGGAAGGATACACTTTGACTTTCCCTTATGTCTCACATGCTTACAGAAGCCCTTCCTCTTTGCAGCTTTGTGACACTTTGGCCTTCCCAGCCTTATCCTGTCACAACTGAGCAATGTCCCCATGCTCTTCCTGCTTCCCTGCCTTTGTATTTCCTTCTTGCCCTTCAGTACGGTGAGCAGGTCTTGACTCAGCCGTGCTTTCCTTCCCTGGTTTCTTACAGATGGGGATTGAGAGCTCTTGCTCCCTGTGGAAAACACACTTCAAAATCTGCCAGCTCTGTTCCATTCCTACTCTGAGAGCAGTGGGTCCCATTAACTAGCTCCTTCAACCCAAGAACTGCTGAACACTCCTGCAGGGAGATGATCACGCAGCTTGCTGTTGTGCCAGGGAGCTCAAACGGCCTCACTTAGGACTACTCTTTATAGGGCTGCAAGATGACTGACTTCAGTCCTCAGCCAGCTTTCATACTGGCCACAATCCAAGGCAGTAACTACTGCAAGTTTTCCTACATTGGTAACCATAATATTATTCCACTAAGGCTATGTTTTGGACAAGTCATATTCCTAGGCTATCAGGGTATGAGTTACTATCTCTTGTTACCCTCCTCTGTTAGGCAAAGGCCTCCATGTCCACTGTATGGACAGTGTTTCTGGTAAGTTCAAGGGCAGTTTTGGTGGGCGTCAGGAGTAGGTGGAGGTGTTTGAGGATGTAATACATCACCACACAAGGATCTTTTACCAAAGGCAATCAATCTTTCACCACTGTAGTCACTAAACACTTCTCTGCCTCTAAGAAACCTTCATCCTATACACTTCTAAAAAGACTTGTACACTGAACAATAGGAAATCTAATTTCTGATATAATTTGAACTACACCATCAATCCATCTGACAGATGCAAAAATCACACATTACAGACTGGGTATGGGAATACTTCTGTATATAGTATACTTCTGTATAAAGTATATAGTGAGCATTACACAGAGGTTCAATTGATAACCCTCTAGTTAAAATGCTTATCAAGATCTCAACAAAAGATTATACACTGAGCAACCAGCAATTCAGCCTTTCAATTTTTAACAACACACTACAAAGAACAGAAGTGTATCAAAATTGATTTCTTGTACACTGCAAATATAACTGACATATGAAGTACACAATCCTTTCTGAACAGGACAAAAACCACCCACAAAAAACTGATTTCCTGCCCCTCAACATTTTTAAAACAATAGAAAATGGCTGTCAAAATTCTTGTCCATAAAATTAATTCTTGCTCCAAGTAAAATTCTCCCTCAAGTAAAGGGTTTCAGTTACTCCAAGTTGTTGGAAGTTTCGATCACTGTTACTATGGTGTGTTGCTTATTATACAAATGTTAGTATTTCTAGAGCAGAATTCATGAGAAGCTATTAGGTAATAGCAGCAAGTAGCTAAGCACTTACCCTTAGTATTTTATCATGTCTGCAGGTCAAACAGGCTGTTCAGAGCAAAATCCCATGCCATAGAAATACAACCAAGACTTGGCGAGCCAAGGCATTCACTCCTACCCATAATCAGAATACCTGCCACACCACTGTCCAACTGTACCATCGCTCAAAAGGCCCTTCCTTCTAATCCTGCTGACCTGCTTTTATAAGGGCCTTGAGTTTATTCTCAAAGAATAAGGACACATTTTTGATTATTTCCTCCCTACATAAGTGTTTCCCAAACATCACCAAAAACCACATTTCAGGGGCACTCCTTAGCCCTGGGAATACATGGCGTTACTGTGCACAGTGTATTTTAAGAGCATCACTAGCTCTTACATTCAGACTTTCTCAAATGAATTTATAGCGAGTCTATTCATTACATGCTACAGAACAGCAGCAAATGATTTCTTTTGGTTTAGAAACAGCCCGAGTTATATTCTTGAGTATCCAAAAGCTCTAACTCATTTAAAAATGTAGGAAAGTGCAGTCGGGCACTCCCAATTTCACACCTGTGAAAATTTCTGTGATTTTGCAGGTGGCACATTAACTGCTGATCATTCAGTAGTGACAAAGCAATATTCTGTCCCTGGAAATATGTGAGCTTGAATGCCGGTAACACACAACATAGGGTACAAATTCATAAGGCATTTATCTGTAATTTTTATGTAACTCCAACTGACTCACATCAGTACTATTTACACCCAATATTTAACTTAGCTCCATGTCAGCTTTCCACACCAACCCCACCAGGCCATTCAGGCAATTCTGTCCCACCCACAGCAGATCTCCAATCCCCCTGTATCTGCAGTACACGCTGCAGGCTTGGGGAGTTTCTTTTTGCCCAAGAAGCAATGATCCACATAGTATCTTTGCAGGCTTTTCAGTACCACAGAGCAGTAAAAGAACAGTATTGGAAATCCCTCTTTCACTAACGCCTCCCAAGACAGCTCACAGAACCATTAGTATCTTTAAAACAAAGTTCTGGCTCTCCATGCTATGGCATACTGAGATCAGAGGAACAAAGCACCTCCTTTGAATAATACATACAAGCTTATTTTTCAGTTCAGTGCAGAGATTATGGTCCTCTACAAGACAGAGGTACTAGCAAATGAAGAATCAATGAAAGGATTGTTTTAAATTATTAAGTTCAGAATTTGTGTTTTTAAGTATTTATGTGTTTGCATGAATACTACATTTCAGTGAAGTAAAGTATGCAAAAAAAGGTGACAGATTTTCTGGGCATGACCATTTATTTTAACAAATAGATGAGTCTTTAAGATGAACTGGAGGCTGCAACAGCTGCTCTCTTGGGCTTCGGTGTGGTTCCCTCACGGAATCCATTCCTGCAAGTAGAAATATGGTTACCACTTTTTGAGAAGTTGATTCCTGCTTCAGGTTATTTTCTGAGAGTCATGTTTTAGATGAAGCTGACTAGCTTTTTTTAATTTATCTCAGCAATGCACTGAAATCACTACAGAGTTCACTCATTCAGATCTTTTCAAAAAGAAACATATTATTAAAAATTGTCTTGAATAAACAGTATGGTTTTCACTCTCTTCTGCTGAAGTCAATTTGACTTCTTGCAACAGGAAGATTTCATTATCAGAGTGAACACTGCAGATACAGCTCAACTGCTGCAAGTTCATGTTCCTTCTAAGCAATCCAACTAAGAGGTCCTGTTTGTGAAATCTGCTTCTTACAAAAATGCTCTATGCCTCCAACCACACTCTTCAGCGCTGAGCTTGCTTTTGGATGACATTTCTACTTGAGCAACACTCAGTGGAAAACAAGCTACAGCTACACACTGTAGTGTATGGCTGCCACTAGGAAAGAATGAACTAACCAAAACAAATGAATTGATCCCTCAACCACACCCAAACCTGAGACTTAAAACTCTCCTACCTTTTGGTAATAAGGCAAATCTACATTTTTATGACAACACTCCTGAATTACATATTTTTCATATGCCTTTCTCGTGTAGTAGACCAGAAACTACAGAGTTCCATGGGAAACATACAAAATGGCAATCATACACTCCCACTACCTACCGGGTACAACTCAAAAGCTTTGTAACAAGTCTTAGAAACTTGCAACTCAGGATCTGAAGTAATACCTATTTAATGCTGGCTGAACTATACATAAAGAGAGGGACCAGAAGTTTTTCCTGAGCTCTTTTCTGTGAGTAAATAGGAACTGAGTGCATTTTGAGACTTATTTCTATAAAACTCCCCAGTTTAGTGTAATCATCTACTTAACTGAATCAAAAATAGATGCAGTACCACACAAAGCATTTTTAGATGTGGCCTTCTTACTACAATAACTTCTGTATTCTGTATAATCTTCACTTAGTAGTAACGTTGTAACTTTTTACACACCCTCTGTCTTACCAGTAAGGTTTTTTTTTTCCTCAAAGGAGGATAAAACGCAGGCAACTATAAAAAGCACATTATTTCATTACATATTTAAGATCATACCCCATTAAGTGGTACTAAAACAAAATTAAAATGTTAACTTTGAAGGGTGACTTTTCTCATTAAGTGGTGTCTATGCAGGATTTCACACCATGCTAGTCTGCAATGAAATGTTATACCTGAATCGACGGTAGACCTTTTTCAGGTGCCTCATGCGACCAGTACCAGTGGTGTTGCGCCTTTTAGCCTTCGCACTCCAGTTATCTAAAATAAGCAAGTTACTGTTATTTACCTGCACCAAGTAATTTTAGTTGCATGTTACATTTGTATGGTACAATTATTCACACTAACAAAAGAAAAAAAATTGATTGTAATTTAAGACAGTTTCTATGCAGTAATACTGCATTTTACCTAACATAGAGTTAAATTATCATTAATTTGAACAAAGCTCCGAAATGCAAAATGACAGTTTTCCTCCTTGACTGGAAAACAAGTCAAACACTGAAAGAAAAAAATCCACAGTTTTAAAACTAGAGCCAGTTAAAAGTTTGTTACTTACACTTTCTCTTACGCTTAGCAGGATAACCACATTTCCCACAGGTCGATTTTTGCAGATGGTACGCCTTGGACCCACATCGACGACACAGGGTATGTGTCTTATTTCGTCGCTTACCAAACGATGACGTACCCTTCGTCTGAAAAGCATTTCAAGACATGGAAATATCACTAACACTTCGAAGTCACAAAACTGAAAGAACAAGCCTTAAAAAGCCGACCGCAAACCGAGTCATAAACACGTCAGAAGCACATTCAACTAAACCAAAACTCACTTTCCACTACAAGTAGTCTCCATTTTCAGGACTCATTACCGCCATTCCTTATGTGCCCCCGCCCCGTGCTCAAGTAAAATGGATCACAGCGCGTTTAGATCCGTCCCCTTCTCCCCACACTCATCAGCCTAAAGCAGCAAACTGCCCTCTCCTGACGAAACGCGACTTGCTTCACACACAGCAGCTACACACTCACCCTTGGTGATCGAACCCCCTCTTGCTACGTTAAGGCCCGGCTGCTCGGCCACGGCGGCAGCAGGTACGAAGCAGGAGTCCCCGCAGCGCCCGCGGCCCCACACCGCACCACGGCTCCACACCGCACCGCGGCCCCACACCGCACCGCGGCCCCACACCGCACCGCGGCCCCACACCGCACCGCGGCCCACACCGCACCGCGGCCCCACACCGCTCCACGGCCCCACACCGCACCACGGCCACCCCGCCGGGCTCGGCGCGGCAGCCGCCATCCCCGGCCCGGCCCCAGCTCCAGCCCCGTCGCCCAGCCCGGCCGCCGCGCAGCGCAGTGCGGAGCCTCCCCACTGCAGCCCGGCCGAACCCCGCGGCGCCCCCGGCCTGGAGCAGGCGGCGGATGGCGGCGGATGGCGGCGAATATCCCGCGAGCGAGCTCAGCACTCACCATCTTCGCCGGCCGCCAGCACCAAAGAGGCCGCGCCCCGCCCCGCTTCCGCCACGGCCCCGCGAGCGCTTCCGGGGGCGGCCGCTCGGGCGGGCCCGCGCTGGGCGCTGTGTGAGGGGAGGGGACGGCGGAGCCTCTGTGAGGGAAGGGGCGGTGGGCCCTGAGTGAGGGGAAGGGACAGCGGGGCCTGTGTGAGGAAAGGGGCGGTGGGCCCTGAGTGAGGGGAAGGGACAGCGGGGCCTGTGTGAGGAAAGGGGCGGTGGGCCCTGAGTGAGGGGAAGGGACGGCCGGCCTGGGTGAGGGGAAGGGACGGCGGGGCCTATGTGAGGAGAAGGGTCGGCCGGCTCTGTGTGAGGGGAAGGGTCGGCCGGCCCTGTGTGAGGGGAAGGGGCGGCGGGGCCTATGTGAGGAGAAGGGTCGGCCGGCCCTGAGTGAGAAGGGGCGGCGGGCCCTGAGTGAGGGGAAGGGACGGCGGGGCCTATGTGAGGAGAAGGGTCGGCCGGCCCTGTGTGAGGAGAAGGGGCGGCGGGCACAGTGCTGGGATCCCTGAGCGCTGCCAGGCCAATGCCTCAGGGCCAAGTGCTGACTTTGATCACAGCGGCAGTCGAAGTTACTTTTGCAGAATCACAGGGTCACCGATTTTGGAAGAGGTTTTCAAGACCATTCAGTCCGCACGTTAGCCCAGCGCTGCCCCTGTAACCCTAAACCCCTAAACCACATCACCCAGTGCCAGAGCCAGACTCCTATAAAACACCTCCAGAGAGAGCGACTCCACCACCTTCCGGGTAAACAATTTCTGACCACTAGAGCAGTGACAAAATTTTTAACGCCAGTCTCTCAATTTCAGCCACTTTCTGTTGTCCTCACTGTAGGCACAGCAAAATAGATAGCCCCCACCTCACTCCGCCTTCATTTCAAGTAGTTGTAGAGAGCAATGAGGTCTAATGGGTGAGTTTTAATGAGTGAAAAATATTCTGTGATTCTCTGAAAATCTATTATTTAAATTCTCACATACCTGCCTACTATGCATCTTCAGTAGACGTAAAATCTATACACAATTTTATCTTGAGAGAGTTCATTTCAGGGGAAATTGGAGAAATTTATATATACCTTATTACCAGATCATTACCTTGTCATCCCAAACAAAGCCAGAAATTGATGCTATAGTCAATTATTTATCTTTGATTGTAAAATTATATAACCTGTCTTACAGTACTTGATGAAAGTATGTGTTTTGCTTAATTAACCCTTATTTACTGACTAAAAATGCAGGTTTTTTTAAGAAAAAGTACAGCTGTCTGGGACCACCTGAAGCCAACAAACTTTGAGCAACACTCCCACTATGAATGAGTTCAACCCCTATCAGATGGAGCTCTGATCAGAAAAAGGGATAGTCCCATGGCACCATCCCCAAATTAGTGAAGCTGTGTCTGTTTCACTCCTGGACAAATCATCTTAATATGGTTGTCTAAATGTTAATTTACCGTCACTTCTTTTGGAATGCAACCTCTTGTTGAATTATTTGGTGAAAATTTATGTAGTGGAAGGTTTTTGAGCTCTGCTAAGGTTGAGGGATGGGGAAAAAATCCACTTTGACTTCCAGCAGAAGGCTGTGGCTGTAGCTGTTCATTCAGTTCTCTCATTTTTGAGTGGCAAATTCTGATTCTGATATAACAGAAATCTTTGCCTATATTCATTGTACCTCACATGAAATCCAGGACTTTATCCATGATCCTGCAGTAGTTGAAAAGGAGAGATTGGTTCCAAATGGTAAATCATCCCATCCTAAATTAGGTGTCTGAAGCAGGGTGAAAAAATGATACTTGGGAGGAACCCTTCTTCCATAAATTCTAAGAGAAGCCTAGTCAGGTCCCTTGGGCTGGGCACATAGGTAGTTGAAGTCAGGTAAAATTAATTTTACCCTGATTTGACTCAATGAAGATATTTTATAGCAATTCTGTCTCCCTTACCAGAAATCAAAAGAGAAATTGCAGTGTTCTATGGATGAAAAGCCATACAGAAAAAAAAGACAAAAACAAAAAAGCAAACCACTTAACTCAAATGGTATGAATACATCCTACAGGCTGACTGGAGTCGTATTCCTCCCAGCAGCCTTGCTGTTTGCCTTTTATGTAGTGCCTCCTTTGCTCTTTCTTTCTCACTAAATCTCAGAAATCTGGAAGATGGCATGGACGTTGGACAGGTGCCATGGCAACAGCCTCCAAAGGAAGTCTGTTGGTTTGGCTGCCTACAAGAATATGCAGGAATTATTCCTGTCCTTTGTGGGATAAAAATATTCTTCTTCATTTATATGTCTTCAAACCTGTTCAGAAAGAAAAATTTTTGCTATCATCATGCATTTGTCTTTAGTATCCAGGAATATTTTTAGGGTAGAGAATGGGCAGAGCTGTGGCTGATCCACTACCATCCAGAAGGTCTTAGCCCGTGTGAAGCTCACAGGGGAGAGCAGAGTTCATTGCTCATTGCTCAGAACCCACAGGTTCATGTACTGGCAGCTGCTGAATGGCACTAGTCTAAATTCAGCACTGACTAATTCATACTGTTTCTTTGTTGCATAGGAGGTAAGCCAAAATTTAGAAGGTGACATGTCTGGATTTCAAAACTGTGTTTTTGATGTAGGAAACAGCAGTCTGTCACTGCAGCTGGTATCCCATCACAGCTTCCGCACAGCAATTTTGGTCCAGCCAGGTTTGTTAATGGAAGAGCCCTTTGTTGTGCCAGTAAACAGTGATCCTGTTAAGCTTCTAGGCTTTGGTTTATTGAATACCATGTTCAGCACCATGTTCTGGATGTTAAAACACTGGAGTGAAAAATAGATATGCCTTTAGAAATAAGACTTAATAAGTTAATAATAATAGTAAGTTAATAAGTTAATAAGTTAAGTCTAGTTCAGGGCCAGAGAGACCAGAACCAGGTCTGGCTAGGCATTAGAGAGGAAGGGGTCTGTGAGCATCAAATAACCTCAGTGGCCTTTTTATTTAACCAAGTTTAATACCATGCATCGCACCATCACTGGGGTGCAGTACAACCAGACACACACTGTGGTGTGACTGACTACAAAAACAGATGAGTTGAACTGGTTTTACAGAACTTGAACTGCTGAAAGGACTGTTTAACGCCCAGTCAAATTCTGTCTGTCATCATATGGCATCACTCATTTGCACGTGTGCAGCACCTTCTGTGCAAGCAGGGGTGATTTAAAGGGATGGGAATAGTGAAAATTCAGCCTTCATATGTTTGAAGCTAGTCAGCACTTAGTATTAACTTCAGTTGTCTTCAGTGCTCTTATTTCTTAGTGTGATCTCATAGATGAAAGGAATGTCTTCCGGTGTCCTACTTAATATTGAATACTTTGATGTAGGCAACAGCATCTCAGGAATGCAGGAAAACTGAGGAATTCAAGGGCAACATTTTCATGAAGGTTGATTAGGTTGCCTTTGTTTCTGGGCATCATCTTTATTTGCACAGGTAAATATCTCAGTTGGAATTAGTGGGAAAGACACTGATTATTTGTTATCTAGCAGACAGAAGCAGCCTAACTTCATTTGTACAATATCCAGATTCTTCAGTTTGAAAACCTGTATGTGAGTTTGAACCAGAAACACTGGTCACCACAAGATGACAGTAGAGTTCAAGCAAAGCTTTCCTACTAAGCTCAGTAAAAACTCTTGAACAGTAACAGTAAATTAGGTTAATAAATTGCAATATTAATGAATATTATTTGTACCATTCTTACATCTCCATGACAATAATAGAAAATTTTAGCAAACAACAGTGCTTATGAGTAAGCTGGTTGTATCCTGCTAAGAAATAAGCATAATAGAAAAGTCTTTTTATTTGTTTAAGATGAAAATGAATACAAGAAATTTAAACAGCTGACACTAACTTCTGAAATTGGTTGTTAAAATACAATGAAAGTGATAAAAAATTATAATAACTCAGTATTTTTAATTACAATTCTATGGCAGCCTTCCAGTACCTAAACGGTTACAAATAGGATGGAGGGAGAGTTTTAAAAGGGCATGTTGTGATAGGGCAAGGGGAAGTGGCCATAAGATGGAGAAAGGCAGGTTTAGATTACGGTATTAGGAAGAAATTATTTACTGTCAAGGCAGGGATGCACTGGGACAGGTTGCCCAGAGAAGCTATGGGTGCCACATCTGTGTAAATATTCAAGACTAAGCTGTATGGGGCTGGTCTAGTAGAACATGTCCCTGCCCATGGTGGTGGGGTTGGAACGAGATGATCTTTAAGGTCCCTTCCAACCCAAACCATTCTGTTATTCTGTTGCCACTCCTCAGCATCAGAGAGAGAGAGAAGATAATAGCCTTCAGACCAACCTTGAGGATAGCACTAATACTTGTAGATCACGGCAGGAGCATGACTACCATCACAAACCGAGCAGGGAGAGCTCCCCACCCATTTCCTCAGCTGCCTTTAACCTTTATCTTAGAGTAGTTGCAGGGGGGATGCTGGTTTGTTCTCACTAGAAACGACACTAGAATCTTTCTTGTTCCATATGGCTAGGGGAACAGGGAGAGCATATCTTCTCAGCAGAGGTAGGGACCAGTCTGGGAGACACTTGCTACACAGTGCAACAGAATTCAGAAAATTCAGAATTTTGAAATGTCCCTAGTTTCTGTTTGTTTGGCTTTTTGCTTTGGTTCTGTGTTTGTTTAGTTTTGATTATTTTTTTGTTTTCTTTTAATGCTTATGTATAGATACAGTACAGAGTTGTGGGTCTTTGTTGCACCAAAATAATTTTCAGAGGGGGTTTCACTAGTTGAAGAGTTGATTGCATGGCAGTTTGGGCTGAGCACCCAAACCAGATGCATAGGAGAAAACCGCAAGTTCCTTTACAAGGTGACAGCCATTTACTGCTCAGTTCTATAACAACAAAATATTCTTGTCTTGATAAGAAACAATCTTTCTTGATCTTGTCTTGTTTGACACTATTGTCTTAAAACTTTGCTGCATTATTCATGCACAAATGTATGCATACACAAGCCTAGAGCAAGCTTTTCTTTGGGAAGGTACAAAAAGGATCTGAGCTACTACCATCTGGTATTGTAGTCTGAATCATGTTCCAGGTGGAAACAACTAGCTTCTAACCACATGTCTTTTACATTGCAGCAGGAAATAGTTTAGTGAGTTGTGAGGAAAATGTTTGTACCAGTACAGACTGAAAGTACTGGACTTAGTTTTCCTTCAGATGGTTCTGGAATTTTTGAGAAATGGCTAGTTAAATGGTTGTACTGAAATGGCATTTGGTAGATCTTGTAGTGGGAAGGCAAATAAGCTGGATGACCTTCTGAGGTTCCTCCCAGCTGTACTTTTGTCATGCTGTGATTTCATAAAAGGCCTCTAACTATAGAGACATAACCGTATCTCTGATCTCTCAGGCTGTCATTTTCTCAGAAAAATGCATTTGACCAATTTTGTACTTGGAAAAAAAAGGTCAGATCTTCAAATTTTCTTTCAGGTCTACTTTTCCCATTGTGGTGGCTGGCCAAATAAGTGCTATGTCCCCTTTCTTAAATGCCCACTGACAGGCCTGCATTTTAAGCATCCATCCTTCCCCCATGTTATGTAAGTCTCTGACTTGCATTTTTGGAATTATTCTAAAGCACATTAAACCTAAAAGATTTATTATTGAAAGTAATTCTGTAATTGAAAAGCAAATGTTACCTAGTCAAGACCCTGAGAGTAGCTCAGTAGGTCAGAGCATGGTGCTAATAACACCATGGATGTGGTTTTGATCCCTGTATGGGGCATTCACATTAGAGCTGGGCTTGATCATCCTTGTGGTTCCTTTCCAACTCAGAATATTCTGTGATACGTGTATGTATCTTTCTGTGCAGACACATACACAGATGGTACATACTTAGATATACCAAAAATGTTTTGTACTAAAAAAATATCAAAAGTTTGTCTCGCTTGTAGCTAGTCGCAGCCTATACAGAAGCCCAGGCATTATGGTTGAAATTTCCTAACTTGGAAGCCAAGTGTCTACACGTAACTTACAATGTTAATTCTTTTATACTTCCAATGTTCTGTATGAATGATACATGGGCATAATCTTTGAAAAAGAAACACACTATCGACTGCTTGGGAAAAAAATATCTCTTTCCTGCAGAAGTGTTGGGAGTAAAAGTCTTTGCCTATCTCACGCTCTTGATTTTCTCACTTTTTCTGTTGAATTACATGCTCGGCTAGTTATGTCTCTAGCATTACATTCCCTCCGTGTGTTTCTCACCTATGCTTTAAATCATATGAAGTCATCTGAATGACTTTGTCTTTCATAATAGTCTTATTTTACTAAATGTGAATGATTTTACTTATCACTAGTAATTCCTTAGAACATGGCTTGATATTCTCCTCTTGGAAATGCTGGAGAAATACAGAGACATCCCTTTTTACACTACTTTCAGTCTCTCAAGGTAAGCAGATAATTCAGTTTTAGAGGACTCATCCAGGTTTGGCACCTTTTAGTGTTAAAAGAACTGGTGCAGTGTATATATGGTAAATTTTCAAATTTTTCATGTATATTGCAATTAGAAGTATCCATGTAAGTGAATAAATGCAAAGCTGTTCACAAAATGTAAGGTATCTGATTTTCTTTTGGAAAAATGCATTTCTCACAAATATTTATTGTTTATAAGTTTCAAGTTTTACTTTAGTTCTAATATTCAGAAAGAAAGATACATGTCTGCAGTAAAGTGGAAGGTCAAAGAAGAGAGTACTGAAGAAAATTGGAACACTCCTGTTTAATCTGAAGCCAGCAAAATGTAGCCTAACATATTAGTTATTTGTGTATGTATTTATCTTATATCTCACTTCAAGAGTTCTAAAGAATTTACATTTTTCTTGCTATGAGACTACTACAAATGGTTGCTTTCTGTGGTCACCCGGTGCCTTCTCTAGCAATAAAAATATAAGCTCACTTTAAAGCAGAAAAACGTGTCACTTCTATAGCACTCTTCATCCTGTATGGATTTGTGGGGTTGCTTTTAATTTTTGGATGTGAGACACAGGCTGTAAGAAAAAAAAAGACTTTGCAGTGGAACAGACAAATTTAAGTTTTATATTTACTGGAGATAAAGGCTTATTCCCCAGGTAAAATAAGTTCACTTTCCTTCTTCAAAATCACTGTTGCATTTTATTATTTTCACCGGCTGAGAACCTTCCCTAAGTACAAATGAATTACTAACAAAGGTCAGCTCAACTTTGCAGTTACAAATGCTATCTTCTGTTTATTTTGGAATGTTTTCCCTGTATCAGGCATTTTCAGCTTTGCATTTACTGGAATTGAGGCATACTGGCTTCATCAGGGAATTCCCCTAACACCCATGCACAATTTCTCTCTTGCACTTCTTCACTGTACCAAAAATAGAGAACAAAACAATTTCTAAACTTATTAGTGTGTGTAAGGAGGACACAAAAAAGAAATGGAGCTTTTTGAGTTTTTCCTTTTTGATCACAAACTGGAATTTACAGTCCTGTGGCCACAATACCTAGATTAGACTAACACACTGCATGGACAGTCTTCCAGATGCTGCAGGGCAAACTCAACTTCTCCAGCAGATGGTGGAGAATATGCCAGTATGTACAGTTTTAGATTTCAGTTGTCCCTTTAGTTAGACCTTATAAACTAATTGCACAGTTTTCAGCAGAGCTTGAACATACATTAGTAAGAGATGTAGACTAAAAAAATATCTGCTAAAGAAGGGAAAAATGTCTGAAAGAATGTTGCACTGTGTAAAGGTCACAAAATGTGACAAGCCTAAGCCTACTTCTTCTTACTATATTTCAACAGCAGAATAAAAGATGGATAGCCCTCTCAGTAACAATATCTATAATACTAAATATAGTTTAATTTGCTTTTGTGCTCCGTGTCTCAACCATTTTACAAGTTTGTAATTTACCTCAGTGCCAAACTGACCACCAGCCTTTCTCAGGGTACCTTTCTCATGGCTGATGCTTTACATGGAAGTATTTCCCTGTCCTGGAGTTCCTGCTTAAAGCCCAGCTCGCAACTAACCCCATGCAGTTGCTCGCTCACCCTACAATAGTGGGATTGGGGAGAGAATTGGAAGGGTAAAAGCCTGAAATTTCGTGGGCTGGGATAAAGAGGGTTTAACAGGGAAAAAGCTGTGCGAACAAGCAAAGCAAAATGAAGGAATTATTTCACTGCTGCACATGATCAGGTATGTGTTCAGCCATCTCCAGGAGAGCAGAGCCCCATTACATGTAATGGTTATGTCTTGTGAAGACAAACATCGTCATTCCAAATGTCCTCCAGAACCACCTTCTTCTCCTCACTTTATATTCTGAGCATGATGTTATACAGTCTGGAATATCCCTTGGGTCAGCTGTCCCAGCTGTGCTTCTTCCCAGTCTCCATGAGCCCCCACCTTCCTCACCAGCATGGCTGTAGGAAAATCAGGAAAGGCCTTGGCTCTGTGCAATCCCTCTCAGCAATAATGAAAACATCTCTGTATTATCAACACTGTGTTCAGAACAAATCCAAAACATAGCCCTGTACTAGCCACTGTAAAAAAATTAACTCTACCCCAGCAAATAAGCAGCATGCCAGCTTTCATTACTATCTCAGAAGGCCAAATATATATTCACCAATAAATAAGCAGAATTGTGTACCTCTCTTGCCATGAGGCCCTACAAAGGATGAAACAGGAGGCATCTTTGTCTGTTGCTGTCACAATCCTTATATTTTACATTCTCTCTTTGGAATTACCAGTATTTATCTCTTCTATTTTTATAATTTATAAAAATCTCAAAGTTATTTGCTAGTTCTAAAAAGTCTAGAGATTGCTGTTTGCTGAATACTATTAAAAATTCTGGAGAAGCTCCACCTCTGTTAGAAACACCATCCTTTTGATTATTTTCATGATGGTCTTTCAACCAAATAAGCACAGAATGGGATGTCTTCTCAGGCTGATGGGGACAAGTCCAACTTCCAGAAATGAAGATTCTTTCAGAGATGTTTAATGATATGGTCTCCACTATCAGATAAAGCATTTCCTATTTATATAACTCCAACTAATCAAAACTGTTACATAAAAGTAATTGGATGGCTGGATAAGAAGTAATTTTCTGAGAATTTTATATCTGGAAATAAAAAATACATCATTAGTATCGTCACAGTGACCCTGTGCTTCAGTCTTGCTCCTTTTAACTGAGCTGCAGCTACAGACAGAAGTCAGAATAACTCACTACGCTTATAAGCTTGTTTTGGAAGAAATAGCTAATGTTGAACACATCTAAACTTCTCTGGGCTCAGGTGAATCTCTGCAACTGCATTATCCCTTTCTTATTACTGGTGCATGTTTTCAATTATCGCAGGCTGATAGTGGTTGTGTACATAGCCAGTCCAGAATGAGGGAGAGCCAGAGTCAAGGCTGTGTCGCTTCTCTTTCTACACAATGCCTCTATGAAAGTTTGCAAAACCTTATTTTATCTGTTGAAGTCTGTTTCCAGATGGAGGATATCCACAAAAGCTTATTCCAGGAAGTTTCACAGTAGCAGTTAGGGTTAATTACTGACTTCTCAAGTAAGCTGACAAAATTAAAATTAATTTCAGAGGGTCCTAAAAATGCTGTAGTTCAAAAAGATATCCTAATAAGATCAGTTTCTTTGAAGTCCTGCCTTCATTTTGTTCCCTAACTCTCCTTTATAGGAAAGGAGACTTTGTTCTACTTACTGGGAAACATTTTTAAGGTTTTAATTTCAAGATACTTGGAAATTTTCAGAGGGAGACTAATGCACTTTGATGAAAGATTTTGTTCAAGGTTTGGCGCTTGAGGCATTTTAGCTTTTCAACTAGTTACAATAATAAGTCTAGAATATATTCACTGATTCAGAAAGAACCAGAAATATAAAAGCATGGGCAAGGTTGCTAATGGTTGATATTTGACATTCTGTTCACTCTACAGAGAAATCAGAGATGATATTTTTAAAAGTGCCAAGACCTCAGGCCATAAGAGATCTGGATTATCAATGTGAGATACTGCTCTCTCAGGCAGTCATATAAAGCTCCTCATGAATTTATTAAACTGTAGGAATTAAACTTAGAGTAAACAATGTAGAAAAATACTAGTAAAAATCAACAAAAACTTAAATCATGGGATGCTTGTGAAAAATTTGCTTTGTTTGGGTCTGAGGAGTAATTGCTTAGAACAAGGTGTAGTCTTCCCTGTGGTTTAACCTCTAATAGATACCTTCATATACTGTATGTGGTTCTGTGTCACTATTAGCACAAATGGCATAATATTTCACTCTAGCCTATTTCATGTGACACTTCCTATGTTAGCATATTTTAAGTGCTAAAATCTTGATACCAGCACTCTGGTTCATTAAATTCACCCGTTTTATAGAGTGTGAGCTGCTCTGTTGCTGGACACATGAGAGCATATAGATCTGCTGTAGACACAGTACCTCTGCTTCTGCACACAGCTGGCAGGTGAGCTCTCAGAAGAGCTTGTGCAGAAGCCTTTGACCCCTGTGAGCTCTGTGGGCAAGATTTTCTGGCTGAGAGGGACTCAAGGTGGATCTAAGCTTTGGTGATGAAGACCGTTGAAAATCTTTGTTTGCTGTCATCTCTGCAGACAGATGGTCTGGATCTGAGCAGTTTTTGTCAGCCTGAAAGTAGAATGTATGAGGGAGGCAAGTATCAGCAGCACTAGCAATGAAAAATAAATATTTACCTTCAATGATCAGCTAAATCAGAACTGTCTAGGCAACTGATCACTAGATAGTATGGAGCATTTGGATTCCACAGTCCTGTCCAGGGGAGTCCTTTAGAGTAGTGAGCACTATCTGCTAGTCTAGGACGAGCAGAAAAGAGTTTGTGCAAGGTCATGGTTCACTGGCACTAGAGTAGATGCAGTGGCTGGCTGCATCTGCAAATAGAAGGTTCTCCTCCTGCCCTCCTTATTTTTCCACTTCCCACCTCTTTTGTCCCACCTCTCTTTTCTGTGATTGTGTATGTTTTTACCCTCTCCATGGGTCTGTCTGGACCTTTCTGGGAGAAGGCCTAACTCATAAACCCAGATTTTTTTTTTTTCCTCTGTATTTATTGTTTGCTAGTTGTGATACACTAAACTGGTTCAGAGAGGACTGAAGTGTGCCAAAGCCAGCACCAGATGTACGGAAGAATGCAGAAGAATGCAGAAGAATGGTGGTGATTGGGATTAAAAGCAGGCAAAGATGTGGAAAAACCCAAACAGTTACTCGACTTTGGGCAGATTCAAGCTTTTGAGTTAGTTCACCATGTCTTTTGTTTTAAGACATCAGAACATAACTCTAAAGAATAGTAATTATTTGTTTGCCCAGTGATGACCTTGGTGTACAATACAGCCAGAAATATCTGTGCTCTGGATAAGTCTCATGTATTGCTGATATACCACTGAAGCTCTGAGTTTTGAATTCAAATAACTTGAGCTCTTTTGTTCTAACCCAGTTCTTTCAAACCAGAACCCCCACAGCCCTTGTTTGTTTGGTGTAGTTTCTGCAGCATACAAATTCTAGTATCTAAGGCAATATCCTTCTACAAGGTCCCCTGAGAGAGAATTATTTGCATTAAAGTTAGCACAGCAGTAATGCTGTTTGACATATTTCATGGAGGCACATCCCAAGGCATTGTCATTAATCCTTGAAACACGGCAAATACATTAAAAGCAAAACAGGCAATTAAAAAGCTTTAAAAAAAAAAAAAAAAAAAAAGAAAGTGAGATGGCCTTAGCACACAGAAACAAATACAAAAACTCTCCAAGTCAATTTCACAATTCAAAATCGTAATAACAGGATGTTCTTTCTCCATTCAGTTGTCACTGGAACCTTGGCATTTGCAGTAGTCACAGAGCACAGACTGTCTTTAGGGCTGTAATACATAATGAACTTGGACAATGAAGGCACAAGACTATTTAAAGCTTGGTAAACTATTGAGTAACCTTAGCATCAATCCTATAAAAGGCCAGAAGTCTACAGGGAAATATCATTGATATAATTATATTCTGGTTGACCTTAGTGTGAAGTAGAATACAGACAATACCATTTCAGTCTGTCTCTAGACCAGGCAGGATATCATTAGCCCAGCAAATGAAGCATTGCATTAATCACTCCTGTGCTAGGACTATCATTTGATTGAAGACAAAAAAGTTCCCTGCCTTATGGCTTACCCTTTGTGTCTCTCAAATTACTCCACTTTTAATCCCCTAAAACATCAGTTTTGATTCTAAAGAAATTTAATTTATTAATTCTAAGGGTTTCTTTATGAATACACAGTAGAAATATTTGGCAAGAACCAAAAGTGGCTATGATGAGACAGTAAAATGGTTACTAGATTTTTGTCATTTTCACAAACAGTAAGGGGAAATCTGCTTCAACTTCTCTGTAAGTAAGTTGCACTCTGCCCTTTGCTGTGTTGCCATCAGGGGAAGCCATTGGGGAGCTCCCCAGTAAGGCCTTTTATTATAATTGATGTTATTGTGGTACTGATGTCAGTCAACCTGAGACTAGGTGTTGCACAGTCACAAAATTCAGGTGTAAATAGATGTTTATGTTACTGCATATTGCCTTAAGTGTCAATAGCACACACAAAAAAGTAAGAAACTATATGAAATGGTTCGGAGCTTAAATGCTAAGTAGAAAAAAAGCAGCTGTAAGTACCCTATGAAATAAGAATCAAAACCCATCCACTGCAAAGCAATGATGTTCCATGGAGCCTGTGGACTTCAGTCCTAGGAACAGTACAAATCCAGCCCTACTCCCCCTCTGGTTTGCACCATGTTGGTTCAGTTTCTTTGCTTTTGTTACTCTGCAGCCAGGATCAGGAAAAAAGGAGGGTCCTATTTCCAAAGAAAAAAAGATAAAATCATTAGGTTGAAATACCTGAAAATGTGTACTAAAAGGACTATTATACAGTGTCTGCCAGAGTAATATTTTTGTCTTGCTGAAATACTTTCTGCAAGTCAGTCTATCAATGTAAACTCATTTGAATATGATACCATTACTAGTAATGATTTGACTACCTATTAATTGAGACTGGATCCCTGCCAACACACACAGTTTCTTTGCTAGCTCTACTTGTCCTTTTAAATATTTATTTGCATGTTTTGTTTGGGACCAAATTACAGTGTATCTTGGTCTTGAGGGTTATTATAGGTAATGATATACTTACAAAAAGTGAAATTGCTATCTAAGTCATGAAAACAGCTATCTGAAAGATTAAGACATGTCTGGATGTTGTGTTGCACTAATGAGAAAAGAGAACCAACATCTGGATAGATAAAATATTCTTTGCAATTCTGGGCCAGCTGTTGAAGGTCTTTACTCAGTTTTAGTAATTTCATTTGTAGGCAAATGACCACTGTCAGTGTTACACAAATTTGTCATAAACTAAGTAGGATCATGAGGATTTTGATGAAAAGCAATAAAATATGTTGAAAGTCTGTGAATTACATTATCAAAGAAATTCATAGTTTCTAAACCTGAAAAGTCCCAGAGCCTCTAGCTCGTCAAAATTGGCTCTGAGGAGTGGACATAGACATCTCTCATGAATGGAATAATGTGACCCAAGATCTAGGCATCTCCTTAAGGAAAGCAGACCATGCCAACAGAGTGCAAGGCTTAGAACTCAGCATGTTGTGATGCTGTGACATGAATCATTTCGTTTTCTGAGGACTGTGTAAGCAGTTCAAAATTGGTGTGGTGCCTAAGATCTAGTATATGTCTTCACATAGGGGGACTGCTTTTCCATGAGGACTTTATCTGGGGTACACTAGAATAAATTAAGGTAAATTTCCCCAGCATTTTCATTGGCATTTTCATGCCATTACTGCAGTGGATCAGCTCTGAAAAGTAAGTTTTGTTCATGAGTATCTCCACAAAAAATATGCAGACCAGAATTGACCAAAACTTGCATTCAGATCCATAAGCTGATTTTCACTGTGAAATTTGATACACAAAAATCAGCATGACTTTGGAAGTGAAGAATGAAGATTTGTGCTTAAAATGAAAACCTTAGCAATGTCAGCTTTATTCTAGAGCAGCTGCAGCTATGCATTCAGCCGTAGTGTAGTGCATGTGAAGTAGGATCTCTCAAAAGTCTTCTTCCGAGGAAAGAAACTATGATGATTCTTCTTTCAGTAAGTGCTCACAATTTTCTGCTAGTCCCGGTTAATATATCCAAGCCTTGATTTGTATGTCTTAAAAATACTGAACAGTTCCCAAAGCAGGCTGCGTCCCTGGAGAGAGCTAGATGGGTTAAGGTTAAAATTCCTTGGCAATATTCAGCCCTTTTAGGGAAAGAAAAGCAGGGTTGCAAAGCAGAGCGAGAAGAGATGAACAGCAACAGACAGACTGTCTGACTCCTTTGGCTTCCAAATGCTAGAAGTGCATTTTCCCTGGTAATTGCTGTATATCTGAGTATTTTGTCTAACATGAAGGTAAGAAAATTGCTTACTTAATTTGTGCTGGTGAAGTGAATATGGAAAGTGCAATGAAATATTAATTTATATGTAGAAATAGTTAGCTGAAAAATGTAATTGGATAACATTACAAGAAAAAAGAAAATTTAAAAACAATCTTGCATAAGCAAACAAGCTGACTAGTGAATAGACTGCAGAAACCATGAACAACTGCGTGACCTAAAAAAGGGAGGAAAAAGTAGAAAAGGAAAGTAAATTTGCTTTTAATTTTTTTGTTTTTCCAGGTGCTGAGGATTTTTCTGTTGCTGGAAGTTTCAGGCTTCCTTCCCATTTTTTCCAGGTGAATATTTACTTAACAAAATACATGCTGAAGGTTAAGCATGTGTAATTGTGGTGCATGATGTGAGGCAGGGTTTCAAGGGGTCATCAGGTACATTTCCTGGGAGGAATACACACCTTTTGGTGTCAGCTCTGTCACTGCCACCAGTGGCGACAGCAGTGAGGCATTATGGTGTCCTTTAACTTCTGCCCAGAGGAGTCAGCCATCCTTGGGGGAGAGAGTGCACAGTGATGGTGTGAGGCACAGCAGCCCATGTCTGTGAAACACAGCACAAACTGGGCACAGCTTTCCCCAAACCAGCCCCAGTCCCAGGGACAAATTGCACCTCCAATGCCTCCCATGGAAACTGGCGGTTTGTTTTGTTGCTGATCTTTAGGCTAGGTGAATGTGTCTAGTTTCTTCTTTCCAATGGCCAGAAACACCAAGCTGGGACTGATTTCATTGTAACACATGAAGAACAAATCCAAGTGGTTTTATACTTAACCTGATCATACCCCTTATTATTATTGAAGGTTGACTTTGCCTTTTATGAAAATCTTGCACTCAGTGCTTATGGATGGAAATCCCTGGTGATATTCCTCTCTCTTTTCTTTTGTTTGTTGGGTTTTTTTTGGAGGGTGGGTTTTTGTTGTTTTTTGATTGTGGTGTTGTGTTTATGTTTGTTTGTTTGTTTTTTAAATGCAAAAACCAATACTGGAGCAGCCCTTCTCCAATCCATTGCCGCTGGAGTTCTTTTGGCCCTTGGTCTGAGTGCAATGGCTGTACTCAAAACCAGGTAAAAATGGACGTATCTTTTCTGTATTCATAACCTCATTAGCATATGCTTTGTTCCCCAGTAATTAAGAAGCCACTTTAACATTAAACCCCCAAATCAGATGCTCAGACAAAAGTCCCAGCAGAACAAGAAAGCTGAAGAGCAAAGAGCTAAGAAGATAAATCCTCCAGTCTGTCCCAATATGTTTCCGTTCAAACCCATGATGTTTATATGTTATGTTGTAAAATAATTTGTGCTCCTTTTATTTTGGTGATAAAAGCTCAGCTGAACTGTCCAGTAAGCTCAGGTATTTCTCCACTGATCTTGGTTTGTACCAATTTCACTGATTTTTCATTGTGGCCATGTGGCATCATGTCACAAGGGAAGAAAACTTGGTTGCAAAGTGTTACCTTCAATGAAAATAAGTTGATGGTTTTTACACTGCAACCCTATGGATGTGCAAGAAACTTGCTTTTGATTTTCCTTCTCATTTACTTTGATGTTACATCAATTAAGGAGGGATTAGTCAAAATTAAAGATGTGCCATGAGACAGTACTTATTTTTTTAAGAAACAAAAACTAGCCCACTATATATAAGATTTTATTGTCTACCTTAATAACATTGTTTACTTTGAAAAATGTTAACAAATTCATATCAGGTGTGGTTAGTCCTATTAAAAATGTAAAGAAACTCACTTAAATTTCTTATCAGATTTCTTTTGACTTCAGTTACATATTAGATTTTTAAACAAATTATGCCAAGCTCATGAACCAGTCTAAAAACATTATAGTCAAAGAAGTTGTCTTTCTACTAACTTGTTTTCTGAAATATGGTGGCAATACCAGGTGTGGCTGTTCTCAGAAAAAATAGTGAGTGTCTAGAGTAGTAGCACTGTCTTCACAGTAACAAACTATTCTGGCTCTGTGTTTGGATTTTCTAAGATCTCCTTTGATTTGCATTCAGATTAGGAGACGGACAGTGGCAGTTTATGGCCAGTATGGAGGAAACCCCTGCTCTGGGGATACCTTTGAAACAAGACCATGCACCCCCACAAGGGGATGCCCGACAGAAGATGGCTGTGGTGATCGGTTTAGGTGTTTCTCAGGTACCATCCGAGACCATTTTCAATATCTCTACTCATGAAGTTAAGAAAATTAACTTGTTATCTTTCAGCTTCAGTAAATGGGCAATGTATTTGCAGTGTTCTTCTTCTACAGACGGATTTGACTTAGGTGAATGTTTCCTTTGTTTTGAGCCTCATCTATGCATGCTTTTAATTTAATCTGGAGTATTGCAGAGCATTGAAGATAATATGCTGTAGCTCTCTAACTTGTTCTGCCTTATTTGTTTGCCTCAGAGAACAGGTTTTTCCATTATAAGAAGGTAGTTACGGAATGCAACCTTTTGTTGATGTCTTGGAGCTGTTCTAGGCTAGTTTCCAAACATGAAATGACCTGGATCGTGGAAAGTAATGCTCCCTAAAATGTATCCAAGTGGCCCCCATTACCTTCACAGAGGGAGCACATTATCTCGTAGGTAGATATTTATCACAGAAGACCATGATAAACATGTTTTCATGCTGCTGGGGAGACAATCACAGTTAATCACCAGTGATTGGGTCAAAGAGTGAAAGCTTAGGAAGCAGATCTAGAAGTCAATTGTTTCACTGACATATCATAAGCCTTGACTGGTTATGGCTCTCTTGAGTGTGCTGTGCGCTATTTCTTTATGTCTACATTTAATGTTTCACAAGCCCTTGTGGGCACAGGCTGTTCATTATGGGAGTGAACATGCTAATTAATGTAATAGATTAATAGGGCTTCTGCTTTGGTTTTAGGTGATCTATTTTTAACCTAGCAAACACTTCTTTCCTCATGCATGTTTATCCTGATTTAGGTCAGTGCATTAGCAGATCCCTAGTGTGCAATGGTGATCAGGACTGTGAGGAGGATGGTGCAGATGAAGATCGATGTGAAGAGAGGAAAACTGTATGTGATATTGACAAAACACCTCTGAATTCAGAACTTACAGGAGCAGGGTAATGTTTTGTGCTAGGCTCAGTAGTTCTGGTACCAAATGCACTTAAATTTTGATGTATTTTCAAGCTCTGGGTGTACAGATAAGACTTCCTGGGCTTATGGAAAAATATCCCATATGCAGAAGTGTTCAGTACAACTGCTTCCACCACTGCCAAAGGTTCAGTTCAGGATGTATAGGTCCTTTGACCTGAAGCAGAGAATAAAGCATTCAGTGTTTCGTTCTGGCTATTGAAAGATACCTACTAAGATAAGAAATCAGATTTCAACTAGTAACACATGATATTCAGCATGGAAAAAATGAGCCAGCAGTGTTCATTCTTTTTGTTCATTGCTGAACACTCTAAATTCAAATGGATTTCTGTTTTTACGTCTGAACTGCAACCTAGCAAAATAATTGTTTTAAGCTTCTTTGGTGTTAATTTATCATTTCTTGTGCAATACATTTCAGATATAATTAACACTGACCCCCAATTTTGGAATGGATGCCCCATTTTTCTGTGTTGCAATAATTGTTCAACAATAAGACTTAATATCAGTTGAGATAGATATAAATGTCTTGATCTGTAGAGAAGACTTGTGATTTTTATTGACAAATCAAGACCGATATTTCATTTTCCAATGTGTAATCGTGCTATGCATACTGCAGTTCTGCATGTGTAAAAGTCTGTCAAGTGATAACCCCTTGGTTAAATCAGCCTGTGATCATGATTTGCAGATACAGTACTTAGTTCTAATGGCTCTGTAATTTTTGTCTCTGTCTTAATGACATAATTTTCTTCTTGTAGCTTTGATATTATTACTGGTGAGACTAAGGGAAGAGTCATTCATACAAAAAGTTTTGGAGGGCAATGCAGAAAGGTCTTTAGCGGCGATAGGAGAGAATACTACAGGCTGAGTGAAAGTGTTCTCGCTTATAATTTTCAGGTATGTTTACATTAAGCAGTAGCTTTGTATTTATAGTCAGGATTAAAACTGGGAGAATGAAGCAAAGCTTGCAGGAGACCGTTGGCAGGTACACTTCCCTAAACAGTGCTCACTGACACCTGTACCCTCTCTGCTGTTGCTTAATGATATTGATATTGATATTTTGAAATATCAATTGGTGCATATCTTGTTAAAAAAAAAGAAAAAAAAAAGAAAAAAAATTTAATTTGTTAGATGTGATTCTGAATCTCTCACAGTTAGTCTGAATGTAAAGCTAATCTCCTTAGCATAAGCAGTGACCTGAATCACACTAAGAAATGTTTTGGAGGGTGAAATTCAGGGCTTTGGCAAGCTTTGTGTAGATGTTCCAGAAATGTTTTGTTTGAAGTCACTCACTCAGTGATTTGGTCTCACATTTATCAAAAGCATGCAAAAAAATCCTTAGTGTACTTCACTGCATAGTGTAAATACTTTATCTACAAATATGTATGAATGCATTCTCATACTTTTCCAATAGTGTACAGTACTTTTTATGAAATCTAAAATTAATTCAGCCTGAAAAACAGATCAGCTTATTTTGCATCACAAAGACCTTGTTCTACTCTATAAGTTATCCCTTTTATATCCTGCATGAAGCTCTTTGTATAGACATCTATCTTTTACCTTCTAGGTTAAAGTTCAGAATGATTTCAGTTACGAGTTTTTCAACAGCACCTGGTCTTATATGAAATTTGTAGAGCGGTATGAAAATTCAAACAGTTACAAACACACAGATACAAACAAACAGAATAAAAATCTGCAAAAGGTATGTATAACTTGTCACTGTAGTTTAATATTGCATATAAATATTTTCATTATTTTATTAATGTGTTTTTGTATTGAGATGAAAATGCTTGTACTTTTTTGGCACAAAGTGCATGAAAGTAAATATCTCATAAAACCTTTAAAAAGAGATCACTAGTTTGCTTATCAATCCAAAGGAGTTGGCTGCTCGTTCTGTTTCCTCCATCTTACCTATTTAGTAGTACTTTATTTATTTGCTATCAGTTTTTCTCCCTATTTAAGGGAGAAATCATTGGCTTCTTCTCATAATTGATTAATATTTCTGTTTTTTTCAAATGGTTTATTGCCTTTTTTTTTTCTGCTACCTCTTGGTCAATATAGTGGAGCAAAAAGATTGAAATGCTTCTGTATTTAAAATTAACTTATTTTATAATGCATTTTCCATTAGGAGAACTCCATTAAGAGAGAAATCTGGTGTCTTTACGAGCCAGAAGGTCAGACTGCTTAAGTCTTTAACTTATTTTAAAAGGAGCATTAGATAAATACTTTGAGAGTAATTTTCAATTATGAAGTACAACATCTATATAACAGAAAATAAAATCAAGTAACAAATGTATGCATTTTGTGGTCCCCAAGCAGACACTAACAATGACGTATTTTGAGACTCAGCATAACCAAGTTCATAAGTAACTTCGAGAGTCTGAAGTAAAGTATTGTATAGGAAGACTGGATTTTATAATTAAGCAGCATCCTCAAAATGGCTGGAGCCCCTTACAAGAAAAGCCTTACCTAGAAAAAATAGGGTGCAAAGAACAACTATACTGCCTGTGATTTGCTTTCAAACAATGCTTGTTAACTTTCTTCTGCCAGGCTTCTGATTCTGGAAGCCATCATTATCTTTGAAGAGTGAGATTTCACTTGTCCTTTTGCTAGTTTTCAAGTACACAGGAGGAAAAGAAAGATGTTGCACCAATTATAAATAAAGGTCCAACCATATTTCATGACTTCAGGGTGTTCTTTTTGCATTTGCTGTGTTGCTTAGACATACCTAACAGCTCTGTAAAGCTGTTGGTTAGTTGCCAATAGAATGTGTGTGCTGTCTGGCTATTAGGATCCACTCTGACAGTCACATGGAGCATGACTGATGGCTTTTCCTTCCCCCAGAGTAAGCAGCTGATGGTTGTTGAAAACAGTGTGGAAGTTGCTCAGTTTATTAACAACCGCCCAGATTTTCTCACTCTTGCGGAGCCTTTCTGGAAGGAACTGTTCAACCTTCCAGTCGTCTATGAGTACAGCATCTACCGAAGGCTTATTGAACATTTTGGGACACACTTCTTACACTCTGGGTCTCTAGGAGGACATTACAAAGTTATTTTTTATATTGATACTGACAAAATGAAAGCAGAAGGTAAAGTACAAGAGTGTTTGCTGCAGAAAGCAAAGTCAGTAATGAAGAATAAAAATTTATATGTATGTTTTTCCAGATAATGTCTAAAATCAAGTAACAAACTTCTACGAGTTACCGCATTCTCTTCATGGTCAAAAGAATGAAGATTAAAAAATGTGCTCAAACCACAGGATTTAGTTCTAGATCTATGTTTGTGGCCTGCAGTGCTCTGGGTATATATAAAAAAGTTATAGTCAGTTTAGGATCTCCTCAGGCTAAACTTGAATATAAATCTCAATGTTAAGTTGAAAGGTTACATGGAGATGAAGGCTGGGTAAAATTGTGTAAAGTAGGAAGAATTACAGAGCAAACACCAAAGTGGCGCCTATAATGGTAATCAGTTGGAGCACTGCTGTAGAATTACAGACTGCTGAGAAAATAAATGATATTGTAAACTGTTCCCAAATACACCTCATGCCTCTGAGCACTCATCAATAAGCTTTAGCAATGTGTGGATCTCTCCACAACACAGCAATGCTAGTTAGTTATCTTCTAGTTTAAGTGTACTTCATGACCTCTCTAGCCAGTGGGAAACTCAGAAATGAATCTGACACACTTTCTGTGTGCAATACTGTTAATGGATGGATTGTCTACAGGTGTCAGCATAACAGACTTGTACAAGTGTACCTCATCAGGCTGGAATGCACTCATTGTGAAAAAGAAGAAGACGGAATGCACCAAACTGGATGAACTGCTACTGACTTCTTCAGGTAAACATTCAATGGTGACTCACACAGTTGTCATGTATCCATCTCTCATCTCATCCTAAATAGCTGTCAAAATGAAGAGCGGGTGTTGATAATTTGATGAGTTCTATCTCAACATGCTGAACCCAGACATCAAGTGTCTGGTTTAAAAGGCTCTCTGGCACTTGTCAGCTATTGCTAATGCTTTCCCAATAAATAGCACTTTTCTGGAAACCCTAAGTTACAGCTGCCAAGAAACCTGGAAAAACAGATACCTCCTGTATATGATCAGTGTGAAAACTCTTGTCCAGGCACAGATGGTTGAACTGCACCACTGAGTTCTTTCATTACTTGCTAGCAGAGTTTTTGTGTGTATTGTTTCTATTTCCATTTGTAAACATAGCAATGCCTATGTCTTGTGTATTTCCTATCCTAACTCTGCAGGAAGCAGTGGCAATAAAATTAAGGGAGACCCGTACATAGAAGGAGGAAGCCCAGGTGCAGTTGCTGGCCTTAGTTATCTAGATCTGGATAATCCTGCTGGGAACAGTCAGATGTACACTGCGTGGGCTGCATCAGTGACAGACTATCCCAGAGTAATTAAAAAAAAGGTAAGGCTATTTTCCTGAAGCACAGGTGAGCAGATGGGATCACCTCAAGGGGAGAAATTATTAAGCTACAGCTGGTGATTAATCACGCCATGATCTACACTCACTTTGTTTCCAGATCACTTCATAAAAAAGGAAAGTGCTCAGGAAGAAATGCTGTGAAGCTAATATGATCAGGTGCATCACAAATCTAAGTCCATCAACAGGTCAATATCAGCCTTCAGTGACTTTAGTGGAGTTCTGGTTATGAATAGAGGGTCATGTAAGCTGTTGGAGAAAGACCAGATTTGAGACAGCCCCTTTACCAAAATGCATATGGGCACGTCTGAGTGGTTTCCACTTCACTTGCCAACTTCTGCATATTCCTTTTATCTCTGCTCCTTCACTTTGCATCCAGAAGTTTAGCATAATTGGAGATTCTCCAAGTCAGACACTTCAGAGCTGGGCATGGCCCTAGTCACTGCTACCTTCTCTATGTCCCTTTTGGGATCTGCCCGCATACTCAAGAATGGTATAAACTCCAAATATTTCTGTTAGGAAGTTTTCAGCTAAATGTAAAGACATATAATATCATAAATTAATCAATTATAGGCAAAATATTTTCAATATTTGTTACCTTTGATCACTGTTCAATGAAATGCCATAGTGGGCTCTTTAAATATCCTTATTTTTTGATGCTGGTAACATCTGGGTGAGAATTGAAGTTACTGTACATTGGTGGTCTGTGTTGTACTTTTATCCCACCTGTATTCTCATAGCTCAAATACATTTAAACATGACTGATATTCCAGTAGTTTTAAAGGATGCTTTTAAACAGAATTGGCTTTTCATAAAAAGGCTAATAGTAAATACTAACATAAGATTTTAGCTAATTAGCAATTTAGAGCATCTAATGTGCTAACTCCCATGTGCAGAAACATATGTCACAAATTATTTTGTGCGATGAAATGTGCTTATAAACTCTAATATCACAGTCATAATTATTTAATATCCATGTTTTCCTACTGTGTGTAGCTAACACCATTATATGAGCTGGTAAAGGAAGTGCCCTGCTCCTCAGTCAAAAAGCATTACCTTAAACAAGCCATTGAAGAATATATGGCTGAAAATGATCCCTGCAAATGTCAGCCTTGCCAGAATGGTGGTGAGGCAGCCGTGGAAGGAACACAGTGTGTGTGTTACTGTAAACCTTACACCTTTGGAGCAGCTTGTGAGCTGGGAACTCTTGTGCAAGATCAGCCAGGTCAGCACTCTTTAAACCTGGGAGAGTTTAGAAATGGCAAAATGTGCTCTCCTGCTTCCAGTCTGTCTGTCCCACTGCACACCCATGCAGCGGCTGCTGGGGTGGGATATCTGCAAACAAACAGCATGGGGAGGGTCATGCCAAGCCTGAGGCTTTGTTTGGCATGTCTAAACAGTCCTTAGCAAAG
Organism: Oenanthe melanoleuca; assembly: GCF_029582105.1. Lineage (NCBI taxonomy): Eukaryota > Metazoa > Chordata > Aves > Passeriformes > Muscicapidae > Oenanthe > Oenanthe melanoleuca. The sequence goes on along the minus strand of NC_079362.1, from coordinate 63,330,716 downwards.
AGCTGGTTTTATTATTAGTGTTAAATACAGTGGACAGTACTAACTTGCTCAATACAATCATCTGTAAGTACATACCCTAAATTAATTATCAATGACTTAAAAATTTTTTACTTTTAAATTATATAATTAGTAATAGCTGATAGCTATTTTTATGTTCTCTCAGACACTCATAATATATAGCCTCTATGGAATTATACCTATGCCAAAGCTGGGGAAAGATGGAAGATTAGTTTATTGCATGTAATTTTGTGTAAGGGCAGAGTTGGGGCCATCTCTAGCTTTGAACAGCCTGTGCCTTTAAACCTCTTGGAGGGAATGCTTTAAAGAGAGAGTGGTTTAAAGAGGGTAGTTTTCACATTACCAAGTATTCCCAATTGTTGCACAGGTGTTGTTGATGGACAATGGAGCTGCTGGTCTTCCTGGAGTCCTTGTTCAGAGAGAAGGAAATCAAGGAGCCGAACCTGTAACAACCCCTCCCCACGAGGTGGAGGGAAGGCCTGCGTAGGAGAGCAGCATGAAAACAAAGCATGTGAGGATGAAGAGTTGCAGCATCTTCGGTAAGTAATAAAAAAACTCTTGGAGACAACAGCTGAAAGATTTGAAAATTTATTTCAGAGGGGTGCATAAACTGTTGAATTCAAGGAGATTGCTTACTGAGCTTTAATATTTAAGTTGAAAGAAAATGAAATTCAGAAGCTGTGAATGTCACAGAAGACAAGGCTAGGAAATGGGGTAAAAGCCAGTAAACTTGACAGCATTCTATTTACCACTCTCTTGGGTAGCCTGCAAGTGCCCAATTTCAGTATAATCATAATGTAAATGTACACATAAGTGTTTTGAAAATGGGCTTCACTGAGGAGTGTAGCATTTTGAAAGGAAAAAAGACTAAATTCAAACTAAACTGTACTTTTGTTTGCTTTATAGATTGATTGAACCACACTGTTTTGATTTATCCATAAATCCTACAGAATTTTGTTCACCTCCTCCTCTCTTAGAAAATGGATTTGTTCAAGTAAGTTATTTCTATTGCTGTTATCTGTTCTATCCCTACCTGCAATGTCTTTTCTACAGTTAATATGGATGTTCACTTGCAAATTTGTATTTCTCTTGGCAAGCTTAGTATCCATCCTAGTGAACAGCCACTCTTGCATTTTTCACTGTCTGAAGTTTATACAATGGTATCTAAAACTTCAAATTAAAAATGATATAAAACTAAAAAAGCCCCATGCTCAAAAACAGAACAAGATCTTTGCTTCTCTGGACCATGGTAGCTACAGAGAAAAGTCATCTACTTGTCCTTTATTCCATATATGTATTAAAAATTTACTGAGCCATGTGAATTACATATAAAATCACAACAATATAGAGAAAAAATGCTCAGTCATCCAGGAAGCCCATAGTGAAATTATAAACATATTTTAGGAATCTTCACTCTGTAAGTCACTATTCTGCTTTCTCTGGTGAAATGAAGACCTGGCAAGGTACTTGGCTCACCATAGCTTAGGCCTATTTGACAAGGGGGACTGATTCCTCCCTTGGATAAATGGATTATGTCTTCTTCATGATTTGATGCTGTTATAAGTCTCTTTGCTCAATAAAAAGATAAAAGGATTAGTTCACAATTCATTAGTTGTCTCTGCACAACTGCAACTGGCAGAAACAGCCAAAATCTTGACCCCCCCTCTTTTGCCAGTGACTTTTTTTTTTTTTTTTTTGTAATCAATAGTTGTCTTCTATATAGGTATTTTTGGTTCACAAACTAAAGGTAAAAATCCTGCAATTCATGGAGTAGTCTCAATTTTTCATAAGATCTCTCCATAGAAGACAGTGAGTGAAATAGACAGTGAAATATAAAATGAGGAAAAACCTGTGTCTTCAAGTTCACCATGTTAACCTTTAGAAAGCTGATAACACAGCCATCCTAAAAATTGGCAAAGCCATATACTCTCCACTGATCTCACCCCAGCCCAAGGCTGTTCAAGATCTTATCCTGCCCTGCTAATGTTTTATAACAGCCATATTTGCAGTTTGTTTATACACCATCAGGAGAGCACTGTTCCATACCCCTTTTGATCAAATTTAGTGGCTTCATAACCAGGATTGCCCCCAGTATTCCAGACTCTCTCATCACTGCATTGTAGAGTAGCAATAATAATTCTCACTGTCCTCAGCTACTGCATTCCAGAAACACAGAGAGCTCAGTGCTGCTGGTAGTTCATATATTTTATATCCAAAATTTCACCTATTCCTTTTCTTTCAGAATGCTGAAAACTCATACCCTGTTGGGAAAAACATTGTTTATGCATGCAAACATGGATATTCTCTTGTTGGTGATCCTGTTGCTAAGTGTCGCAGTAATTTAGAGTGGCAAGTTGGAGAGAGATATTGCCAGGGTATGTCTAAATGATTCTTGTTTTGCACTACAGCTCCATTTCTGAATTCCAATGGAACATCTCAGAACATCTGCTTTTCAGATACAACGGGGGGAAAAGACACACCTGTATTTCCCAGTTCACTAGACATAATCAGTTCTAAATTGACTTCTTCTGTGAATCCAGATATTGTAATGCTGAACTAGAAACATACCCATAAAGTCTAGTTTTAAGGTAGGCTGGAACTGAGGGAGACTAAATTCCAGCCCAGGAATTACCTCTTGTGGAAACAAGAATTACTGCTTTCTTCAAGTCCTAGGTCTATATGCAAGAACCATGCGGATTTTCAGCACTGCAGTTCAACATCTTCCTTTTCTCCCTTCAAGCAGGACTGACTTGTCACAAATGCTAGCCCATACTTGTTTAAAGGCCATTCTTGTCTATACCAGGACATGGTCTCCCAGGGTCCCATATTGTGTGATATCTCTCTACTAGGAAGCTGTTGCCTAGTAAGAACTCGTCAACAGAAGCATGGGTCCTAAGGACAGGGAAGCTCTCACAGCTAGGGCTACACCTGCAGGCAGTAGGAGGAGACTGTCTCTGTGTCCTTAGTTTTGCATGTTTGTCTGGTGTGATGAGTTAGTATCCTGACCTTTCTACAGGAAAGTCAGCTAACCTCAGCATTCAATTTTTAAGAAAATAAAGAAAATAAAATACATGACTGCTTTATGCAATCCACTGATTTACTGTGGCTCTCTGAAATACTTCAATCCACAGAAACTGCTTGTCTCCTGCCTGACCTGGAGAGAGGTTTGCAAGGAGAGCCATGGAAACCTGTGTATGAGATTGGTGAGAGAATAACTCTGTCTTGTCCACATGGCATGCACTTGGAAGGGGCACACTCCATTTTGTGCGAGCCCAGCCTCAAGTGGTCTCCTGATGTGAAGACTATCCAATGCAAAAGACCAGGTAAGCCACTGCAGTCCTCAAGTACAGTGCAGGAGTTTCTTTCCAACTAAGCTTTATGTAGTTTAGATATGTGTAGAGATATTGCTGAGACAGTGATAGAGAAGCCATATTTACATCACCAAAAAGAAGCACTGAAAACATGGGGATGTGTTTTCTGTGGTCTGTTCAAACAAGATGCCTGAAGGCATTTCTCTGAAGTTTCATTAAGGCTTTTTGCTTCCCACTCCCCTATTGCTATAGAGTGTTGTCACTAACTATTTTAAGAGGTTACCTGGGATTTATGCTATCTATTCTGCCACTAAAATATGTTTCACTTTTCGCACATTGTATAACACTACCATTGTATAACTGCACCTTAGAGTTTTTCTATCTGGAAGCTGTTCAGAGCACCAGAGCCTCTTATGACACAGGAAGACAGGGCTGGGTGACTACTTTTGCTGATCTGGCAGTCAGACAGCTGATATGAAGTAAATATCCAGAAACAGGAAGCAATGGGAAAATGCTGCTTTAAGTTCATGCTGTTTAAGCTCTAGTTTGATATGGGCAGGCAGTGGCAGAAAGCAGCTCATGTTCTCAAATTCCAGGAATAATTGGAAAGTTTCAAATGCTTCCATCAAAATGAAAGAAACAGCTTGTGCTTGGCTGTATTGGGAGCATTATATTAGTATAAAAGTTAAAAAAAGAAAGGACAAAAATTGGATTAAGAACAGTTAAAAGCTCAAGAAGTATGAGATAAGAAGGGTAAAAATTATGAAGATAAGTATTCACAGACACAGTGGCATACATAAGTTTGGATAGGAGTGTTTAGTCACTATGCAACCAGCTACCCAGGGGATAAAGAAAATGCAGTGATTTTTGGTGAATATTTCTCCTCTGCAGGAAGACAGGGTTATGCTTGCTGCCTGTATCATAATGCACTGCAACTCTTTCTTTTTCTTTTTCTTTTTTCTTCTTCTCTGGTAATTTATCTATTTTTGCTTAGCAAGTCTTAATCTGTAAGGGATTAATCTGTTTTAGGAAAGGCAACAATCTGAAATACTAAATTTTCATGTTAGCAGACACTCAATCTGAAAAAAAAAAAATCAGGGTAAAAACTTCTTAGAAATTGTGTCCATATAGATTTAGTGAAGTCTTGCTGTTAACATGCTATAGAAACCTACAAAGAAATGTTTAGCAAAATTTAACGAAATGTACCTTAATGAAAGGTACATTTGCAATAATGAAAATTCCCCAATAATTACTATTATTTTTATTTTAAAAGTTGGTACAAACTGAGGACTGATGATGGAACTTGTAGTTTTCATTACCACCAGTATAAAGATACTTGGGTTCACATAGGGGCTTGGATCCTTAGTTTTTTTCTAATGACAATAAGGAAGTCAGTAATTCTGAAACCTAATGACAAAACTGCTCCCAGCTATGATTCAACAGTGCTAAATTTAGCAGAAACAAATAACTGCTGCAGAAATGAGATGAATGTTTAAGCTTCAACGTAGTACCTGTCTCTGCATCTGGCTGGTGACCCATGGATAAATTACTGAACAGTAATTTTGCAAAGTGTATTGTATCTTTTTAACACTGTTGATTACTTCCCTGTAGTAGACACTTTTAATGACCATGTAGGATGTGACTTTATGTCATGACTATAAAATTCAGTGCCTTTTAAACTCAACTGATAATTTCAGAGTAGACCTCTAACAGTCCCTTGTTTTTCTGACCCTTAATATCTGTGTGTTCTTCTACTTCAGTGCCCAGTGTGAAAACAGAAGTGACAAATCCTAAGTGTCAGCCATGGGAGAAAGTATATCAGTCACAATGTGTGTGCAAAATGCCCTATGAGTGTGGGTAAGTTCAGGCTGAGTTTGGCAATTAGATTTTCACTTTATTCAAGACCAATTATGTTTCTAAAGTTTTCAGTCTATGACAGAGGAAAAAACTTTACTTACATGAGGAAGAGACATTGTACTTGGTTTGCTTTACACCTCAATCAATGTCCTCTTCATCACTTACCTGCCTTGTCAGAACTGTCAGTGGATTTTAGCAGTGCTGAAGTTTAGTTGGATGACAGAAGATGAAGGCAAGTTTTGCTTGATCTGTGAAGTAGACGAAAAAGGATAAAATTATATTTTCAAGATTTAGAGGATTGAGGAAAAGTTAAAACAGAGGCCCATGGGACACAAACCATCAAAGCAATAAGCTAGTGAAATAAAGCAGATTTCTTTTCACTGCTGAGAGACTAGGGGATTATGAAAAGCTCAGTAATCTAATTTCATCACACATTTACACAGCAGTTTTCACAGTCATGTCACTTTTCCTGACTTCATAACTTGCAGATTAGAGTTTGCTGTTTCCTGTTTGATCTAAGCCTATATTCTGCAATAAGCAATGCAGAAGAAATAATGTAAGGAAATGAGTAAGTCTCTCAGTTTTTTGAGAGACACAAAAATAAGATAACCAAAACAGAGGACCTGATACCAAACCTGATACCAAAGGGCACTGATGAACACATGTGCCAAAGAATTCAGCACTCCAACACCTGGGCTGGTTTACATAGACTGGATGATATCTCCTATCAAGTCACTCCTATGAAGTGGGTGTGAGCTTTAGATATGATATCTGGCCAGGTTTATGTGACTGAACTGAGCAGTTTGGAAATTTCAGGATAACATACCAAATATGTCTTACCCTTCTGTAGTAGGAGGATGAAACTGTGAAGGTGTGTCTCAAGTGATTTCAAAGTAGAACATTCAGTGGAGCATGTGTATTTCCCATCAGGCACATAGACTAAGAGTGCTCTGCATGATGACTCCAATTTTAAGGCAAGATTTGCACTCTGAACATCTCAAAATTAAAATTGGTGAGCTCAGTTCAGATGCTGATCCACTAGGTAGTTCCCTAGGGTCTGAGGCCGTTGGCAATTGTGCAAAGGTAAGTGCCAGGTTTGTAATAACTCTGCAATCTAATGCTATTCCTATCCTTAAACACCTAAATATTTTAATTAATCTGGTCCTGAAATTTTTCTCTCAATACTTATATAAAAGGTTCAGCAACTCCTTTTCTGGTTTATGTATGTCTTGAGGTCAGTTCACAGAATACAAGGGGAATCAGAGCTAAGGAAGGCCTTGGAGGTTAAATGAATTACATTTAGTTGTGCATTGAAGCTTCATTTGTAATTAATCTACTACTTGCCGGTTTCTATTTTTTATAATTAAGTTTAAAATTGCAAGAATATAGATAACAGTCATTCCTGTTACCTCATACCATCATTTCACTGCCTTGAAATAATGCATCTAATGTTACAAGGATAAATCATCAGCTGTCAAAGCAGACTAATCTTCCAGCCTGTTATAATGCCTGTAAGAGTAAAACATGTAAGCAGATCTTGGTCCCATCTTTCCTCAGAGAGCAGAATCAACTTGCTTTGTTTTGGCAGTGACTTTCAGCAGTAGCCTTTTCTCTGAAGAGGGCTTGGAGCAAGAAGAGTTCATGTGGTAATTCAGGAACACCTTGGTCTCAGACTTGTCCTCCACCTTTCACTTTCCAAGAGACTAGTTACGGAGACTGCCCATAACAGCACAAGAACCCTGAAACAGGCTGATAATTCGTTCCCCGTGATAGGATGCCTTAGGCTACATCTGTCCCCATCAATAAGAGAGCAAGGGAATAATCCCTAAGCACCAGAGCTGCTAAATTGCTATAGCAGTTCCTGGTAGACCTTTGACAAAGGCCAATTCCTGTATAATTCCCAGGCACAGCTCAGGAGTGACCATTCCAGTCTGATGAAGTTCCCATCTTCTGGGGCAAAGATGGACAGCAGCTACTCTGTGTGAATTGTCCCCAACACATGGAGGGGGCCAGAGCACGGTGTGTTAATATAGCTGGAACCTCAACCTCCAGTAGCTGAGAGTTATCTCCACAGTGAAACATGAGACTTGATAATTTTTAAGTACTATCCCCTCTTTTTTCCATTCCAAATTTGTTTGCAAAGCATCTGTGTCTCTCCTGAAAGTCCTTGGATTGTGGTACATTAAAACTTCTCACCTCAAATGTAATTTCAGGAAGTTAAAATAATTCCTAGCATGATGAATTTTTCTCTTCACCAAAAGTTTCCTACCTCTTATTGCAGGTGAAAGGGAGAGAAGGTATTTATGGACTTAAAAGGTATTATTTAATTTTTCACAGTAGGTGCTTTAGTAAAATGTTGCTCTTAACCTTATTTTTTCATGTAAAAAGGATTGAATTTCTCACATTCACTTTGCACAAGGATTATTCCTTGCCTCTAATACTTTTTATTGCACTGTTGTGATGTTCCCAGCCCTGGGAAATATCCTTTCTCAGCAATGAGTGCAAATTATTAATTTCTCTTATGAGCAAGGAATCTCCATTCTTTTTCTTATGCATCTTAATATGATGATTTCCACTTCTGGTGACCCAGTTGTAGCAAATATGTAAACCACTCTCAAGGCAGTCTGGGTCATTGAACTCTAGCATGAGTTTGGCAATATGGTCCCTGAACTCCTGGGTTCAACCTTCTTTGGCAACTGGTTAAATCAGTTCTCTTTCCTCTTTTGGGTGTTGCTAAAATGGTGCAAAGTGACAGATTAGTGCTGAGGTCTGATGTCAATATTTTTAGGTAAATTAAGCTGCCTTTTCTGCAAGATTTTGACCTTAATACTCAGATATTGAGATTTATCACTTAGGCAAGTAAAGAAGACATCTGAACAATTTAAACTATAATAAAAAATTAATTACAGATTAAATACAATTGCTTTCCCTGGAACACATTTTGTTCTTTAGGATGATATATAAACAGGGAGTTTTACTTATACTTCTGTCTGTAAAGATAACTTTCACATAAAAATCAGGGCTCCACTATCTTAGCGACTGTGCAGCCAGATGACCAAACAGTTCAATGCATAGAAATGCACCTGCTTCCTTTATCAGGTGCCTGCTGCCTATATATCCCTTTGTCTGTTCTCTTGTGCCTCAGAATAAGAGGGTTAACCTCATTCTTTATGTTAGCAAAAGAGGATTAGGGAAAATTAATGCAACAAACTTTACTAGAGATTTAGTAACTGTCATTTTGACCCAGTATAGCAGTTAAGGGATCTGTCATGGTTGTGGATGCTAACCTAACTGGTAGATACAATAGAGTTAATAAAAACATTTGGCCACAGGTAGATGCACCAAACTTCTCAGGCTCAGCTAATGAAGTCCATGCCATTTTTTAGATACCTTAAAGATGAACTGTGCTACAGATATTTTAAAATTTCTGTAAAGCCAGCTCTTTTAAAAGTCTTTAGAGTCATCTTTTTAAGAACCATTCCCAAAGCTTGGAGAAGGCTCTTTTCCTTAGTGCCTTACTTATAGATCAAAACCCACTTCCTAATTCACAGGGGAAAAAAAAGGAAAAAAGAAAAAGAAAGAAAAATTACCTTAATGCCTGGCCATTAAGTCAGCAAGGTTTGAGTTCTGGCATTCTTACTAGACTTTCCTCTCTACAGGCACTCCCCTGTCCTTCCGTCAGCCTTGTGAAGCTCATTAGGGCCATTTGTCTGTTCTCATTAGGGTCATTTTCCTCTTCTCCCCACCAATTACCTGTTTATCTGAGGCTGATGTTCAGAGTTGGCTTATTAGGAACCAAAAGTTTCAGTGGAAGTGTTTGTGACCTCAAAATGAGGAGCTGTGCTGAAACTTGGGCTGTGGGGCTGAATTTCAAAGCTCTCCATCCCCTGGGAGCCTATCTCTGCTCTCTGGTATCCTGTTACCCATTGCTGTAAAGTGCATCCAGGAGAGCACAGGCATGTTCTGCTCCAGATAGTTGCTCTTTTGTTCATTCCACACAAAAACTGCTGATTGCATTGAGAACAAGTGGAGAAGCCAGGAGTTTGAGATTAAAACTCAGAAGTAATGGAAAGGTTTTTTTTCCTCTCCTCCTACACTTGGAACATGAAACACAAATAATGATAACTTCCTGGAATTGAAGTAATGGAAGGGTTTTTTTACTCCCCTCCTACACTCGGAGCATGAAACACAAATGGTGGCAACTTCCTGGAACTGTCCCCAAAGAAAACACTGTTTAAGGTTGTCCACAAATTGCTATTACCAGTTTTAAAAACTCATTTATGTGGGTGTTAAAGTTCTATCCGCATTTCAAGAAATAAGCAATTTTTCTGGGTAATTTTTTTCTTTAAATTTCTGTGGAGATATATATGTATTTCCAGAAATATCTTTGGCTTCTGATGGTTGATTTTAAGGTATTGTTTAGTGAAAGCAAAGCATTTTAAAGGAAAATAAAATCTTAAAGTATTTTTGAATACCTTATGTTATAAAAGTTATGAAATACTTACAAAATATTATATGTGCATGTTTTATATGTCATCTATGTATAAGAAATGTTTTCTGTATGTGTACTTACATTCATGCATGTGTCATAAATTAGACAATAATTGAGATCTGAAATTTTTTCAACTAAAGTCTCTCTCTCTGCTGCTGAGGTCAATAGCAAAAAGATGATAATATCCATATCCTTCAGATGGGACAGATCTTCACTCTGCTGAGGTACAGCATCCTGTGGAAAAGGAAGTAGTCTGAGCTGTCCATATGTCTATGTCTTGAGTTCTTTGCTGCAGTCTTAGGATATTCGTCAGTGAACAGAGAAGTTATAGCTAGACTCTGAGTGTTTTCCACTCTCTCAGCTCTTTTTAAGAGTTACCAAGATAAAGCACATTTAAATAGTGCAATTCCTGCTTTTGTTTTCAGTCCTTCCCTGGACATCTGTGCTACAGATCAAAGAACCAAGAGAAACACACCTTTAACTGTTTGCAAGATGCATGCCTTGGAGTGCATGGGCAGAAAATACTCTCTAACTAATGCAGAAAACTGCAAAGTACCCCAGGCAGCTGAAATACCATGTGGATCATGCCGTTCATGGGAAAAATGCAATGGTAAGAGATTCTTCACAACTGTAAGCAAAATTGTTCATATGATCAAAAGGAAATCTTTATTCTCCCTTACACATTAGCAGTTGGGCAGTTGGTCTGTCCTGCTATAGCATCTGCAGTCCCTCCCAGAAGCACCAGGCACTGCTAAATTGGCTCAAACCATTAGCCAAGTGTTTGGCATCCAAACGTGGTAGGAATCTTCAACCATGAAAAAGAGAACCCTGCAGGATATTGTAACAAAATGTGCAATCTACAAAAAAAGCTTATTCCTAGTCGCTATTAAGTGAATCAGCCTTTTGGTCCAGTTTCTTTTTGAAGGTGAAACCTCTGCCCTACTCTTTTTCACTATATCTACCTGTTCCGATTCCTTAAAACAGCAGCTGCAGGAATCCTTACTGCCCACAGGAATAACCAATCCTCTCCTGAAATTTTCCAAGCAGTCTCCCCAGCAGGATCCTTGGCTAGGAATTAAAAGTCTTATTGTATGCTAGCTGGGAAAGCCAGTTAAGGTTGTTTGTTCTTCACTGTCAATCCCCAGTTTCTCATATAATGATTAAAGGTGAGGTCTCTTCCCTCAGAGGAAATAGTTCCCGGTTTTTGTAATCTGTTGCGGTGGAAGTTTTCAAATTCCTTGATTTATTTTCCCTGAGTGTCCTATGCTACATTGCATTTAATGAAGGGTTACCAGGAATGGAAAGATGAAGCAATAAATTAGGGTTTTAGAAGTGCTCAAGCTAGAGGCATGGTTATTGTCATAAATTGAAAATAAAAAGGGTTACTAGATAGGAGTTCATCTCTTTTGTCTAGCAGTGTTGAACAGACAAAAATAATAGCAATAACAAAGTCAAAACTGTCTGGAGCTTCAGCAAAGAAGCATGGGCAAAAAAAAAAAAAAGCATATGACACCAAGAAAAAGACACAGTTATGAAAAATAAATATCAGGTGGAATCTTCTTACATAAATGTCACTGATACAGCTACATACATTTATTTATAGATCTTTTGATCTTCATGAAACTGTCTGTATGAAAATATAGATACAAGTTGTAAGGGTTTGCATGATCAGTTTGTTAGTGTCCAAAGACAGATTTCTTATCTTACAAGTTGTCTTACCTCTAGAGTAGTAGATACATGGTCCAGTTCAAGAAGTAACATCAGAGAAGGCTTTGAGTACAGCATCTGAGACACCTTGAGCAAGCTTTTTCCCACAAGCATGCTCAACCTCTCCAAGCAGAAGCCCCAGCAGTGCACAATTTGTTTCCACTTCGAGTTTTTTCACTGAGCCTGAATATTGGGTAATGTTACTGAAAGAATTAGGGAATTAGGTTAAGCAAAGAATGATAGAATAGCAGAAAGCTTTGGGTTGGAAAGGACCTGTAATGGTCCTCTAGTCTAATCCTCCTCAATCACGTAGGATGTCTTCAACTAGACTAGGTTGCTCAGATTCCTGTCCAACCTGGTCTTGGATATTTCCAGGGATGGGGCATTAACCATCTCTCTGGCCAACTTGATCCTGTGTTTCACCACCTTCATCCTAAAAAACTTCTTCTTCATATCTAGCCCAAATATGATCTCCTTTAGATTAAAACCATTATTCCTTGTCCTAGCATTGCAATCCCTATTAAAATGTCTGTCCCTATCCATCTTAGAAGCCCCCTTGAGGTACTGGAAGGTACTATAAGGTCTCCCTAAAACCCTCTCATCTCCAGGCTGAACAATGCCCAGTCTCTCAGCAGTCTGTGTAGAAGAGGTGCTCCCTCTGGTAATTTTTGTGGTTTCCTCTGATGCTGTTCCAACAAGTCCATGTCTCTCTTTGAAATCTGAGCATCCTCCAGAAAATTGCTTTCAGTCTTACAGATTTCCTAGAAACATTTTAGTCTGGCGAGGTTTTTTTGGTGACTTAGGTGCTTTCCTGACTGTTTTTCCTCTGTGCTTTTGCTTAGTGCCATCCAACATCTGTGTTTGTGATGAAGACGGGCTGTGTGAGGAGGGAGGTGCCCAGGTCTGTGCTGAAGTGAGCGGCTCTGCTGCCCGTCGGACCATGACCGAGTGTGAGGTTGGGCTGCTCAGATGCCGGGGGGAGACTGTCACCCTTGTCAGCATAAGGCCCTGTGACATGCAGAGTAAATAAGATATGTTACCCTTTATTTTGCTTATTGCTGTAGCATATGTCAAAACGTGTCAGCTCTTGGTCAGGACATACTTTGAACCTTGCTCTGCCAAATGTAAGCTCTGCTGTGAAATCCCTCACAGCTGATCAGACTGTGCATCTGATCAGCTCTGAATCAAGGCCTGAGGCTCTTTGTTAGACAGAGATGTACTTGCCACAACTGCTCACAACAGAGCTCTTGCTTAGGCACCAGCCTTACCAGTGGCAGATTTACTTCGTATTTCCATCAGAATTAAAAAATATAGCTGAAGTGCATTGCTGAAGTAGCTATTATAGTGATGGATTACCATGTCTGATATTATCAATATGTTTTTCTTAAAGACACACAAACATATGCTTGCACTTGAGTAGATTTAGATAGGCAAAACATAGAGACTAAGCTCTACGAAGTAAGAGGTATGATTCTTCTCTTTTATTAAAGCAGCTTCTTTCTACCGTATGCTATCCAGTTGAGCAAACCATCTGCACAGAACTGAACATGTTGTTGAGCCTGATGCACTTAAACGTCAAAACAGTGTGCATTAATAGTAAAACCATATTAAAGTAATGAGAATACATCTATGCTTGCAGCTTCTAATACACAGAACCACTTCACGAAAAATCACCATTTTACACTGTCATTATTTTTATTATAATGAGCTTCACTAGTAAGCACAGGTAACTCACTTACATTTGTCACATGCATTTATATTTGTGCCAAGACTGGTTTCCTTACAGACAGCTGCACAAAGAGTCCTTCTGCCTTAGCAAATCTTTCTCAAGGCAATTATTAGAGAAAGCACGTCTTTACAGCAATGAAGACATTCTGCATGCAGTCCCCTTGGAGATGCTGCTGGATAACCTTCAAAGACTATTCCTGAATAAAAGAAGTCTCCTATACTCTTTCCTTACAGAGCTAAGCATTCTCTTTGGCATAGCTGGACCATGATATCTTTGCTTACATTTCAAGTCCATTAATGTACCCATGCTGGCAGTCCCATCCCTTCTGCCTATTCTTGGATGCAAACAAGGACAAAGGGCCGGATAGAGAGCTGGGCTGGATGTTCAACCAAGTGCAGTACTATCAGCATGTATGATATGGATATATGCTTTTAAAGCAACAGATTTTATTTCTTACTAATATTGTAAGATTAAACATCTCTCTTGTTTATCATGCTTCTACCAGTAGTTTCCTTGCATAAACCTTACCCTCAGCTGGATAAAGCTTTCCTGTGATGCTGGCAATAAAGAGTAAGCCAGAACAGGTGTGGCTTTCCTTGGAGTCTCTCTCTTGTGGGGGTAGCCATGCTGGAGGGGAAGGTTGCCACACAGTAACTGAAAGTACCTCCTGACCTTTATAACCTTTATGCTGTCTGGAAATAATATCAGATGGTGGGTTTTGGTTATTTTTTCTTCTTGAGCAAATAATAAATTTTTGTGAGTAGCATACAGATTAAAATAGGTAGAATAAAATCAAAATAAATTTATTCAGCTATTTTGTCTTTATTATTTGCTCCAGAGTAGTAAGCAATAGTTTATCGAGCACCCAGATGTTTCCTTACTGCATTACTCTCCAGTCTCTTGTCCACAATTTCTAACCTTTTTCTTGTGGCATTTGGCACAACATGTGATTGGACCATGAGTCCACTGGATAGCAATAGCTTCTTTATCTGCTCAAGGCAAGAAGAAAATCACCTGGAAATTTCCTGATAAATAGCACAGAAATAGTAGTGACTTGGTGATTCATGTCTTCAAACATAGGGAAGTGTGGAAATCCAGCAAGGGCCTCAAGAAACGTTGAGAAATCCTGTTTCAAAAAACAATAAAGTTGCCAGATAATAATCTCAATACATCAGCAGGAACAGCTCTCCGTGTCCATAAAATAAATTAGTCTGAGATAAAGCAGCCAAAATATTAATGAAGGCTGCATTTCAGATGCTTTATTCAGTCCCTGACATCTCACTGTTTATCTGACCCATCAAAATCCTTTTTCTCTTCTTTTTCTTTCTAATTACCCACTCCATCTTTTCCCCTCCTACTTCTCAGCCCAGTCAGCTCTTTCTCTGTGTGCTCCTCACAGACACATTCCCTTCTACTGCCAGACTGAAGGTGTCCAGCAAGGATCTGCTGTCCTTCTCACTGTGATACCACACTCCTTTCCCTGCCTGACTTGTGACTTCCCTGCTACATCAGGGGCATTTCAGTTCCATCACCCCTCCTGAAAAACCTGAGTACATTTCACAGTGTCTTAGAATAGACATTATGGGCTTTTTTGTTTTTTGTTTTTTCACCAACATTAGCTGACTGTCTAATACTGCATGAGAGGAAAAGTAAGGTGGATAGGTAGATGTTTTCTTTAAAGGAATATGACTATTCACTGGAAGAAGTGCAGGTTCATGTAGGACCAGTCACACAGTCTGTCCAGTCACATATGGTATGCATGTCTGCTGGCCACACTATGTCCCTGTCAGTACAGAAGCATCTCCAGTCACTGTGGTCCACCACACTGATATTAAACTGACAAATAAATGCAAAATTTTTCTTGGTAAGAAACCAAAGTCAGATGAATGAGTGTAAGAGGGGGGACCACGGCTCCATGGAATCAATAAGCTTAGCAAAATTACCTGGCAGAGAGTGGTAAATCCCTTTGTTTTACCTGAATTAAATGACCATGCATTTGCCCTATGACCATGTATCAGGATACTTGGGAGGAGTTTGATATTAGATGACCTTAGCTTTGGACAGCTATAGCAGATTAAATTTAACTCAGATGGAGGAAAGCTAAACAGATCTAGGTAGGATAAAGTTGTTATTCACACTGCTAAGATCATCCAAGGCCAGTGACTTGGAAGATATCACAAACTGCTCAGTAAAAAGGCTTGCCTAATGCAGAGCAGTAGGTACAAGAACAGAATGGAGGTACTTCTATAAAACAGGAATGCTGAAAAATTTCCTCCTAGTTAATACTATTTGGTAAACATTATCAGCATGTGGGATGAAATTCACCCTTTGTTGCTTCCTTGCAAAAAAGTGGTCTGCTTGGTTTTCTAGGAATTTTTTTTTGGTGTAGATAATCAGAGTAATAGGAAATAAGTCTGCATTGTGTTCTGTCCCCATGGGGCAGACATAGGAGAGATCTTCCTCTCCCCACCTATTTTCATGATAGATAATGAAGAATCCATCCCTTTCAGATCTAATAATGCATTACTTATTTTTAAAATATAAACCATGGGTTCATTTACTATTGAAGGGACCACAAAACTAGATTTCTGCTCAAATAACCATGTGACAGGCTCGCTTTGTGAAAAATTACAAGCTGGAGAAAGAAGGGGGTGCCCTAGAAGCGCAGGTGGGAAGGACACATCAAGACTATCATAGAGCAGTAGTGCCCCCAAGTTAAGCATAAGATGTGGAATATCTCCAGGCAGAACAACCAAAAAGCTAATAGAAACCTATGAAGGAATAAAACTCTTCTGATATATTTTTTCCTAATCTGGGAGCAGAAAATTAACATCTGCAGAGTGATAGAAAATTTGTCTGCCTATACAGTGATATAGGAGAAGCTTCCCAAATTCCTGCCATACAGTAGTCTACCTGCATAGACAAAATTTGAGACCAGTGTATATCTGGAGACTAACTGAAGGATAATAAGTTATGTCCACCAACCTGATGTTGATAAAGTACTGGTAGTAGCACTAATGGTGTGAGGTATCCTTTGCAAATCTCCTTTTCACTGGTGACTGTATTTCCCCAGTGTGCTTCTCATGGCTCCTTGAGCTCTGACACCCATAGACAGCCTTTGCCTTACAGAATGAGAGACACATGAAGCAGGATGCTGTGATGCCCAAAGCACTCCCTGGTTTGCAGTCCTGGGCAAGACCCTCCCAGGTGAAAACAGATCAGCAGTTTAGTGCCTCGCCAAAAGCAAAACATCATTAACTGAAAGAAAAATGTTTTGAGGTAGAACATAACTTGAAAAAGTGAAAAAGCTGTCATAAATAACATTTACAAGATACATATTTTCCCCACTCTTGAAAAGTCCCTTTTCTCCCTGTTCTAATATCTTCTTTAGACAGCTTTGGCCAGTGCACTTCCACTCTTCCATGTCTTCTTGCAGGGCTTAGCTTGCTGTTTCCCCTCACTTGCCAATCATAACCTGACAAAACACCCTCACAATTGCTTTATATCTGATGATTTTGCCAATTGCTTTCTAGTCTGAGAGCTGTTGCATCGTTCTTTGTTCATTTTCTCTCCAAATAGAATCTTATTCAATAACCCCTTGCCCTGGTCTTGCTACCACCTGAAGCCGTTGCATCACCGTTCCTAACGCTATTACAGTTCAGCCCCATTTCCACCACACTGTGGCTCTGCCGCATTGCTCACTGTGATGAGCTGCTCTGTGAGTAACAGCAGAGCCATTACTGTGGATGACAGGGGGCACAGGAATATAAACTGCTATTGATTTCTTTCTCTCTCTACTGCAAAACACAAAGGAGGCGTTTCTGACCAGCAGAAGGATGCTGTTGGCACACTTGGATCTTCTGGCTTAACTTAGGAGACATGCTAATTGCTCAGAGCTCAGCCTCTGGGACCTGCTCTCCTGCATGTGTTCCTTAGGTGGCTGGTTTCACTTCTTGGGGTCAGGGCCACTGAGCAGAGTTCTATGCCACAGCATGCAAGAGAAAACAGTCAGATCACTTCATAATTTCTCCAAATGGATTTTTATTATGCAGCCTCTAAGAACTGTATTTTGTGAATATGCAAAATAAACTTTAGCAAGAGATAAGCAGTGGCAAAGAGCTGCCAGCAGTGCTTTTGGGCAGTGATAGTTTAACAAGACTAGATCAGTAGCTTCTGGTAAAGCAAAGCATAGTTTTATAATTTACTGTTGACATAAATTACGCTGAGACTTTTAAAGTGATTGTATTATTCACTTTCTGAATAATTATGCAATTTATGTTGATAACTGAATTTACTCATACTTACTGGCATTATTGATCCCAGCAGACATCCAGCCAACACAAGCAATGCTCTTTAATGTTGGGAACTATTACTTGGGTTATCAAATCTTATGATGGGGAGAGCTGTGTAAGTACTGGAACGTGCATAAAGCTGGTTACAGCATTCTACTTGTGCAATTAGTCCAGGCACATGTAGAAGCAAAAGCTGCTGCAAATCCTCTCCAAATATAAAAACATGCCAAAGCTGGCATGTCTTGAGTGAAAGCAAATTTATTTATATCATCTCCCAGGACACATACATGTTAATATGGACCTGAAAACAAGATCATCATCTTTATTTCACTATATATCGTTGTTCCAAAAACACACATACTGGATATTGTCTTTCTCAGTATTCAAAGCTCCCACCAAGATGCAATCAAACTTCTCCTGGTCCTTCAAACACTGGTTGGAGCAAGAGGAAGAGGTATTGGCTCTCTCAGAGGGAAAATTTGGGAACATTATCTACAGAATAGTTGGGTTTTTATTCTTTTTATCTCTCTACATTGTTTCTTCTACCAGATTTTATGGAAACTCACCAATAAATTCTTATTCTAGGACAGCTGGATCCCTCTGAATCCCAAAGATGGTTTTAGGCTATGTATACCAACTCTTCCTGCTCTTTAAGCTGTCTAGACACAAGATAGCCTGGTCTCGAGACTTTGTAGCTGCACTGGGGAAATAGCATTGGCTGGCTCATAAAGACTGAGGATGTTAGAATGGATTAACATGAGCACTGGGCAGTGCTTTGAGACTTCAGCTATCTTCAAGGCTGTTAAGGTGGCACAAATAAAGAGCTGGGGCCAGCAGTGCCAGCCACAGCTGCAAGGACTAACAAGGACTGACTACTTGTGCTGTTTTGCTGATGCACTCAGGATTTTTCTCAGGTCTCATTGATTTTAGAATGATAGGACATATATCATAAAGCTAAAAATTAAACCAAGACACTAAGACATGTACTAGTGTTGGCCAGTGCTAAAGCCTTTCCAGTCACTCCAGTAAATACTGTAGTTTTGCACCTGTGTGCACACACATACCTGCACACACCCCCTGGCACACCCATCAAGTCAGTAAGGAATGCAGCCACTACCCAAATGTTTTTAGCAGGACCCTGCATGCTGTGTCAGCCAAGAAAAAATTCACATTTATGGGAAAACTCACTTCTGCTCTCACCCTGTTACACAGCAAATAAAAGCATTGCACAACAAATGTTGACACAGTAACTCTCAGAGGAATTTCACAGACAAAACAACCATGTGTTCACAGATG
Source organism: Oenanthe melanoleuca (assembly GCF_029582105.1). NCBI lineage: Eukaryota > Metazoa > Chordata > Aves > Passeriformes > Muscicapidae > Oenanthe > Oenanthe melanoleuca. The sequence goes on along the minus strand of NC_079362.1, from coordinate 63,312,014 downwards.
CTAATGTGATAAGTCAGGATTTCACATGTATTTATTAAGAAATTATTTCGCTAGCAAACAAAGCCAAGGATATGAGGTGATTATCATCTATTACCTTCAGGTGTTGTACCATGCAGGTTGTACTTAAAGGAGCTTGAAGACACATAGGGAATACTGTTTGAGGACTTGGTCAATACTGAGAAGACATCTTGGTTTCTTAAAATTTCCCAGCTCCTTTTAGACATCTCAGATGACTGAAACAGTATGTCATGTTTCATTTATACTCCAAAAACTGGAACATTTCTCTGGCCCTGAGCTTTGACCCTTTGGACTGTTGTTTGTCCCTAATGGACTGCTGTCCATCCTTAATGCATGCTAGGGAGTTTCATAACATATATGGGTATGTGGATAAAGTAAATCAAGTCTAGGAATTCCTGGGAAAGAGCAAGTAAACAGTGATTGTAACAGTAAATAAAACTGGACAGGCCTCATTTTGCAGTCCCAGAGGCAAAGGGGTTCAGGTCAGTTCATATCCAACCAGCAAACCCCACAAAAACAGTTGTCTTGCTGGAAACAGTCCCTGGCCCATGTGAGTGGTTCAGTTGGCCCAAACGCTCTTTAGGGGGAGAGCCATCTAATACAGACCAAAATCACATTAAATAATTCAGAAAGGATAGTCATGTGTCACTTTCTGGACCTCGTAGCCTGATCCTCTTTCATTTTTGCAGCACAGATACAACCAGGCTGCTTGAGAGAGGATAGAAGTGGCTGCAATGTTGTGATGACCCTTCTCTGCTGCTTCTGGGAACACAGAACAAAAACCACTTCTCTCTAAAAGTATCCTAAACTTACACAAGCAATGAAATCTTAAATACAACTGCTTGATAAAGTAACTATTCTGAAATACTTCCAAGAAATTAGCCATTGCTCAAGTCCGAGTCTGAAGTGCTATTTATTTGCTAAATACTTTTTTTCTCTTGGATGATCACTGGTAATAACTCCCAAAATGATTTCATGAGAGGTACTTATTTGTCAGGCTCATTTCTACCTTTCAAACCTTTGCAAATGAAATCAGCAGGTCATTACATGCAGTACAAAGCTTTGTAACCAGAAATCACAGAACTTTTGTTAATCCAAAGACTGGCCAGCAAATTTAGCATTGAAAATGTGGACCTAAATCAAGTCATTTGATAGTTATACAGAATCTATTACCCAGTAGTAGCAGGTCTCCATCCAATCTTCTTTTCAATAGCCAATTCATGTCAATGTCACAATTACAGGGACCAAGATGGGGAAAGAGGAGTTCTGGGTCATTGCGACATTTTCAATCAAGTTCTGGGCACACGGCTTCATTATCTTCTATTCTACAGGTCTGACAAGGACACAAGTGTATCCAGAGCTCTGTACTTCCAAACCTGATAAAAGGCCAGCTTACTTTTACCTTCTGAAATATGAAGAATGCCTGTTGAATCCATCAGCCTGGCTGGTGTGTGTCATAGTTCTTTGTCCCTGCAGTCCTTGGACAAGATGTGTTTTTCTAATAGATATTTTTCCTGGTAAATCAAGATCACCACCTTTCTGTAATATTATCTAGCTGTGCTGGGGAGCATTGATGGATTTCAATGGGGCCTTCCTCAGTCCTGCACCCCCTAGAGTGGCTGATTGACTCATTTCTGGAAAGAGGCTTTGACAGTGACACATAAGCCACCTCCTTAATATTACTTGGATCTTCCTGATTAGATGTGCATCATAAACAACAATTGTGGAAATTGAGAAAAACAAAAAATTAAGTACTTTCAACCAGTCATGGTTGATTCTGCTATAAGTTTCAATTGCCTCTAGCTGAGCTGATTTCCAGGAACAGATCTCATTTCTGCTGTACTGTTTATTGCAGCCCTCTCCTGGGACTGGTAATATGAAGCTACAGATTGGCTGCTTTACAGTGCTGTGTCAGAAAGCCTTCCTGAGATACACATAAACAGCCAGTGAACTGAGGAAACTGCAGATAATCAGCTTTATTTTCTCCCTGAGTGGGTTTTAACACATGGGTCACATCGACCTTAGACATGGGCCTGAAATTCACACTTGGTGCTCAGTTGCCCACAATCACTTGTGTGATCATTTTTTGCAGTTGATTTGTCTGAAAAGTAAGATATCACGTAAAAGCTAAGGTTCTTCTATCAGCTGCACAATTACACTATACTCACAGAAGAATCTAATAAAAGAGGAAGACTGATCCTATTATTTAGCAAGGTCTCAAAAGCAGAGAACATGTGAGGGAGAAAGTCCCTGATAACCAGGTTATGTGCCCAGTAAAGAAAATATCATTATAAATTTGCACTTGCTAAAATGTTTTTGATTTCCAGATAAATGTGCACGTCTTCATGCTGCAGGGGCCATGTCTCCCTAGGGACTCCCAGGGCAGCAGGCAGTACCTGGTAGCTCAAACCAATCATGAAATCATAAAATGAGGTTGGAAGGGACTTTAAAGATCTTCTAATCTAATCCCCATTCCATGGGCAATGATATCTTTCACTAGATCAGGTTGCTTGAAGTCCTATCTAGCCTGAGGTATCCACAATCTCTCTGAGCAACCTGTTCTGGTTGCCCCACCACAATCACAGTAAAGAATGTCTTCCTAACATCTGATCTAAGTCTACCCTCTTTCAGCTTTAAGTCATTTCCCCTTGTCCTATCACCACATCCTCTTGTAAAACGTCCCTCTCCAGCTCTCTTGTGGGCCCTGTTTAGGTACTGGAAGGTGCTATGAGGTCTGTTACGAGTCTTCTCCAGGCTGAACAGCTCCAACTCTCTCAGTACTTTCCTCACAGGAGTGATGTTCCAGGATCTGATAATTTTTATGGCCTCCTCTGGGTTCATTCCAACAGGTCCATTCCCCATCCCACACCCAGACAGCCAGGCAGCCAGACGTCCCCAGCCTTGGGCACTTTCCTGGGGATGGGGATGGGCCAAGGCCAGCCTGGTTTATTGGTCTGTGGGCGGCAAGGTCCATGGCCACTAGGGGCAGGGCTTGATGGCCCTCAGAGCCTGAAACAGTTTCCTGGGCTCTGGATACATGGGGAATTCCCATGAGAAGCTGGTCTGGCCCATAAGTGTGCCTGCACCCTTTGTGCCCTGATACTTGAGATACCATATGTGCTCTGGGTATTTTCCCCAGATAAGGATGGTGCTGGGTGAAAGGCTCTGCTACCCTACTAATAATGGAAGTAACAGCTTTCAAAGATAAAATGGAATTTTAGCAAAAAGACTTAATTTAAAATTTAACAACGGTGAGTTAATAATAAGGTTTTGTCTGCTCTGGGCTTGGTTATTGCAGGTCCAGGAACAGCTGGTCTCTCTGGGTAATGAGCTGGGCATGGATGCACCACAGCCACCCATACCCTATCCCTGTTCTGCTGGTGGCTGGCCATGTCTCATACAGACACCTTCATCTCTTCCACCCGTGGGTAAAGAGCTCTGACTGGTTTCTGGTTGAAAGAACATGCAATGGCAAGGATGCACCTGAGGGTGCACCTCATTTGGTGCTCAGCACCCTTTCAGGAGCCAGCCTTGAGTTACCACAACAGCTCTGGTCTTTTGTGGATAGAACGGGTTATTTCTGAAAAGAAGTATTAATATAAAAAGTGCTGATCTGGAAGACAAATCATTTGGTGATGGAAATTAAATATAAATTAAACTTAAATATCTTAAATGTATTCTTTTTTAAAAAATAGAAAGTTTAATCCAGTTTTGGAAATCCATAGCATAAATATTTGTCTTAGTGACCCCCTACATTCCTTCCAAGCCAGCACAGGAAGACAGGCACCCTTAGGGCATGACTCACTCAGCATCTTTTGAGATGTCTATTGAAGACAGAAATTCTGTCCTCTAAGGGTCTGTTTGTCTTCTCAACTGACTAAAAGGACAGCCAAAGATGATTATCTTTTAGGGGCATCTCATTTGCAGTAATCAAGGAATGAAGATCAGTTTGCTCAGATCTATAAGCATTGGAAATCTTCATGCCAACCCACATATGAACACACAGCACTGGGAAATGTTGAAATACCCTCCCCACCCCATAGTAAAATTGACATCTGTGGGCATGAGTTTCACTAATTTAGTTAAGGTTTGGTTTTAAAAACATGTTATTTCTGGCATCTTTATCCCATAACCCTTCATCAGAGAAACTGATTTGTTTCTGTTACAGATAGAGTTGAAGCTTCCCTTTTCTGAAAAAAAAAAAAAAAAAAAAAAATGGTCAAAGCCTATTGCTCAAGGACATCTGGGTGGGAGGAAATGTGATGGACTTCTTCCTCTGAATACACAATATGTTGAGCTGGGGCTATCATGAATGCCATAATTTATACTGCTGCTGGAGATATATCCCTGCCCTTTCTGGAGTGCAAATCCAAGAGTGCACTGTACAGCAGTGGGCTCTGCCATAACTTACTGGAAAAACATTGGCTAAGATGGTCTGTGTTCTATCACTCACTGGGAAAGTGTTACTAGCAAAACCACTGGTGCCTATTTTCCACAGTGTTTACTACATCTAGCAATTTTGCATTTAATACTCTTATTTTGCAACAGAATCCTAAATCAAGAGATAATTACCACTCTCACAGCATCTGAAATATAAAGACACCAGGAATCAAACATTTAATACCAGGTGTTTTCATATTTGCAACAAGGAACTGTAATTCCTATAACTAAGCCATGGCTCATCAGCCAGAGTTTGGCAGTTGATATTTAAATCTATATATCTGATTTACTTTCAAATCCTTGAATTACCTCTTTCTGAGGTTGCATAAGGATAAATATTAAACCAGGCATTCAGTTCTCTATTTTCTCAAATTTTGCATTCTACATTACAATAAGTATTTACCCAGAAGCCATGGTGAGATGTCTACAACAGCAGTGCTAATTGTCCAGCTATTGAATCATGCCTCAGCTGTCTCAGTCCCTGGTAAGTGTATTCTATATACATTACACACACTCTTGTACTAGTGAAAAATTAGATATGTTGAAATTTGTATGGATATTTGTGTGGAAAGGCTCATAATATTTATTTTGGATGATGTTTCCTCTCTAATGTTAAGACCAAATAGATGGGTTTTTTTTCTGTGCAGTAAAGAAGCTGCATTACCAAGAAAGATGTCCTTTGAGAATTGGTAAGGTCTCTGTGACCTGGGTTACTCTGACACATTCACTTCAGGTTTGCTGTATCTTCTCCAATTATAAGTTATGGCCCAAGGCAATGATCCATCAAGCCAGGTATGTTACTTGGAGCTTACAATGGCAAAGGAGGGATGGCATTTCCTGCCCGCAGTGAACAAGAAAACTATCATTACCTGATATAAGCCATCACATCTGAGAAAAAGACAGATGTTGCAGGAAGTATTAAAGAACTTCAGTACTTTGGTCTAAGGGTTGGGGGCCCTGTGACAGAACAGAGAAGCAACACAAAGTCCTTGCCAAGTGCAACCCAGACCCTACTGAAGCCAACAGTAAAAATCCCACTAATTTCAGCATGCTGAAGATTTCCTCTGGATTCAGTGTATGACAGAATCATCCCCTTATGAGTGGCAGATGACGTCTCCAGTCTGCACTGTAATGCTCAACTGCAAAAATCCTGGGAATTGTCCCCGTCAGCAAGAGACAACAAGCAAGTCTTACTGCAAGCACTTGTACAGCACACAACCATTCTGAGACAGGAGATGCTGGAGAAGTGGAGGCAGTCAGAGAGCACCTGGCTGCCTTCTGTTTACCAGGAAATAACTTCATCTGGCAATTTATCATGGTGAAAAGTGCCAGGGATAAAAAACTCCTTTCATCAGAAACTTTGCTAGACAGTCAAACTGGAATCAGAGGCCTGTAATGAAAAGCTCGTATTAAGGTTAGAGGATCAGAGCAAGAAGTCTTCATTATTTGTTAGTAGTGCAGAGAGCATACACAACCATTCTGAGTGATTCTTCTCCAACAGAATGCAAGCCAGCAGGAAGAAACAGGGGCACTAAAAACCAATCTAAGCATAATAGAATTTGCAACTCACTCCCAGGTCACCACTAGCATATTACTATAGATCTTTGGTTGGAGGAAAGAGCTATAGAACTACAAAGGAAAGTCTATCTCAGCCTTTTATAATAATTTTTACTATACACTTTAAGCAAGAAAGCATATATTTATTCCTTTTAGCAGCAGGAATAATTTCTCTCTTTTCTTGAGCTCTATCAAGTTGAGACTAGCTGCTGCTCTAGGGAGCCTGACAACATCCCAAATGTTTCTTTGGGGGGAAAGATGACCACTTCACATCCAGCCCACTCCCAGCTCCCAGGTGACTTTGCCCAGCCTTTGGCAAGGTGTGACACTTATATATATGACACGTTGCTCAATAGTGGATATTTCTCATGCATCATGCAAAAGGTGTGCAACTGATATGTCAGACATAAAGGATTGTAGTGAATGGAGTGCCATCAGAATGACAACTGATTATGTATGGAGTTCTTCAGAACCCTGAGCATCTTCAGAAATTACTTTGGATGCAGGACTGGAAGAGATAATACACCTGCAGATGATACTGACTTGGGAGGAGCTGTTGGCTCCCTCCAAGGCAGGGAGAACCTGCAGAGAGATTCTTGATGAGAGGGATGGTCAATCACCAACATTATGAGCAAGGAAAAATGCTGGATTCTGCACCTGAGAAGGGGCAATCCTGAATGTATAGACAGACTGGGAAATGAGATGCTGGAAAGCAGTGCCACAGGAAGGAACTGGAGGTCCTGGTTGATGGCAAGTTGACAATGAGCCAGCAGTGCCCTGGCAGCCAGCAGGGCCAGCCCTGTCCTGGGGGCATCAGGGACAGCATCACCAGCTAGGTAAGGCGGGGATTGTCCTGCTCTGCTCTGCTACTGGGGTGGGCTTACCTCGAGAGCTGGGGCAGCTTTGGGTGCCACAACATAAAAAAGGCATGAAACTATTAGAAAGTATCCAAAAGATGGCCATGAGGAAGGTGAATGGTCTGAAGGGGAAGCTGTGTGTAGAGTGGCTGAGGGCACTTGGTCTGTTCAGCCTGGAGGAGACTGAGGGGACACTCACTGCAGTTACAATTTCCTTGTGAGGGGAAGAGGAGGGGCAGGCACTGATCTCTGTGTGACCAGTGACAGGACCCAAGGGAATGCCTGGAGTTGTGTCAGGGAGGGTTAGCCTGGGTATTAGAAAAAGGTTTTGCACGCAGAGGATGTTTGGGCACTAGAACAGGGTCCCAGGGCAATGGTCACAGCACCAAGCCTCTCTGAGTCCAATAAGCATTTGGCCAATGCTCTGAGGCATATGGTGGGATTCTTGGGGTGTCCTGAGCAAGGCCAGGAGTTGGACTTTGATGATCCATATGGGTCCTTTCCAACTTGGAAAATTCTATGATTATTTTCTATGATTCTGTGAGGTTTTTTTCCCTGATTGTCAGTATTCTGATGTCTGTTGGTAAAGAAATAAGTGACTTTCAGTTTTCCCCTTCTTAAAAGGGAGGTTTATACTCAGATTTGTGAAGTTCTGAGTTCTGAAGGGAAAACTCTAGTTACAACTTCTCAGAAGTACTGATTTGTGACCAAGAAATGCTGGGGGCATGGACCATGGCTGGGCTGAGGTGTCCCATACAATTGTTCTCAGGTTTGATGCTGAAGCAGGTGTATGCAAGAAATCTGATTGTGATGTATTTCTGCAGACTTCAAGTAGAATCACTCCAAGTAGAACCACATATTGCAGTAGGACTTTGCCCAGTGCATTGTTCATTAAACGTTTATTTTATATTTAAACTGAAAACATTCTTAATTCACCTTGAGAGGTACAATAAAAATTCCCCAAGCTTTAGGCTCCAGGCTTTCTGCCTAAAGCTCAAACCCAGCAAACAAACACAGAAAGCCAACACCTCCTCCCTTCAGCGACTTCAATTAAAAATCACATCATTTTGAAGACTTCACTCAATCATTGTGCAATTGTGGTTTTCAATATTTGGTATTGCTCTTTCTATTTGTACCATGACTGCAGGTAGGCTCTTGCTACCCCTTCCCCACTTGATGTCTGAAGAGGTGCTGAAGTGCCTGCTCTGTCTGCCTGCATGATACAGCAGGTACTCAGCCAGTGAGACAAGAGTGCACAGCAGTCACAAGCACAAGGACAAAGCAACAAATGGCTGAGGAAAGGAAAAGTCTCAGGAGGGAGAGACCAAAGGCAGTATTTCTTTTTCTCCCTTTTCATTTGCTCCCCTCCCTTCCTCTGCACATCCCCACAGGTGCCAGCAATGACAACCCATCCTTATATCCCCAACCCCAGATCATTTTCTGACAGAAAAAAGCCACTGCCACCCTTTTCCCAAAAAGCTGTTAAGTGAGCTGTATTCTTTTTCCTCATCATTTTGTTTTGATCCACTTTCATAACTAACCAAATTTTTCCGTGGGTGGCTCAGTCTGCATTTGATGCAATGGTCACAGTGTCTGCAGAGAGCAAGTGGGTTATGGCAGGCAGCTCCCCTGCTCCAGCACCTGCAGTTTGATGCCAGCACACTTCATGGCTGCCAGCATGCAATGAGTGACTGTCCTCCTCCTCCCTGTCGTCTCCATTTGGATGCAGTGAGGGCGGATCTCTTCTTTGGGGCACTGGTAAGGCATCAGGCAGGAGCACTGGGTCTGTGTCTCTGGGAATGAATGTAGGGAAATATAGCAGCAAATGTGATGACTAAGAGCAAATTTTATACTTTGATGACATTACAAAGTCCAACAGGGAAAAAGATTATTGGATGTTTGTGATATATTAGTTACAAAAAGTCTGTCGTGCATTCACTAGATGGTTCGATATTAAGAATAGAGACATAATCAGCTTTAAATAACAGTTTTTGCAGCAATGGCCCATACAAAAGCAGAATTGATCTAACTATTTTTATCCACTGGCTTTCCATGACTTTTCTTCTAAACAAAGATATATTAAGTTGACTTTCTTTTCCCAATTATCCTTGAACACAATCTTGCTATGAAATGGAGTCTTAAGGTCCATATTGTGTCAGCTCCTATTTCATTAAAGCTCTCTTTATGAATGGTAAGCTACCTACTGCTAGCCTGTGGTAAAGCTCAGTCCTGCTGGTTATTTCATTACCTATTTCTGATCTAATCAGGTTCTGACTCTTTATATTATTTCCCAGAAATTCCCTAGGCAGAGTTTCTGCCTTCAATTTTTTAAAACATGAAAAGTGTGTGCTTTTCTCCATTTAGCTTCTTTCATTGTACTGCAGTATTTTCTCTGCAGTGTGTTCTGTCCCTCTGCTGATACCAACTACTCACTCTCAGGAAAAGCAAAACATTAATTTCCTTAATGTTTGTGCACACTCATGAAAAGTGGACTTCTGTGGAGATGGTGAAGGGTCCAGTTCTAATTTCTTGGGCACCATACTGACAACTAATCTTATTTAATACATTTTTCTCCCCTCTCTCTTATTTTTCTGAACAGGGCTCCTCTGTAGGCTTATGAGAGAAAAACACTGAAGTGCTGGCACAAGATCCAGCTTGAAAACACTTGCACAGTAGAAACAGAGCTAGATGTCTTAGAGGCTCTGGAATAATCAATTTAAAAAAAAAAAAAAAATCTTTTTCCCAGGAGCACAAGGTGCCTAGAGGTTCCACCAGAGCATGTCCATTGATGGACACACCTGGTCATTCCCTCTGCTTGAGCCCACAAGGAACAACAGGTCATGCAGTAATTTTAGAGCCACATTTACTTCAAATTCTGCTGCAGGTATCTTGAATCTTCAAAACAGGCGCTTAGAATTGCTGCATACTACTGTTGCTTTCTTTATCATTAAGTAGACCAGGTGTGATAAGAAACAGGTTTGTCTCTGGCAGCAAGGGATGAAGTGAGTGTGTCTGTCACTCAGCCTTTACCTAGCAAGCGCTTGATGTGTGTGGAACCAGTCAGCACCTCAGACATTTACAGAAAAAACTACTGCTCTTATCACCTGGTTACACAGTAAATAGTCAACTTGCACTTGTTTAAAAAATAATCCTCTTAGGGATTTTACCAGTTAAGCTAGTTCATTAAAACTCTTGATAAACACAATTTTCACATATGGGTATTTGCAAATTTTACCGTTAAAATCCTATTAAGCCTGATGGCTCCAGTCTTGCTTTTGAAGTAGTATAATGATTTAATTTCACAATTTAATTATATGCTATAGAGGGTGTAGTCCAAATTAATTCCTGAAGTACAAACTAGGAGCTAGTAGCCTTACAAGGAGTGGGTGATAATATTACCAACTACATTTTTATGATGAAAGATTCAAATGTTAATTCTCCTGAAAACATTCTCTTAATCTCCAAGTTCCTCATGGAGGAATTCAAATTACAGCTCTGTAATGGGCTGTAATGGGAAGTAACAACACTACACTAGCTGTGAGTAAAGGGAAAAGGCACATATCTAAGTGTAACTCTAGGTAGCAGGGACACAGGACTGACCACACTTTCACACTCTGTGTGACGAGAGGGACCACAATGTCTGTAAATCCTGTTCTTGGAGCAGTGAAAGTCAGCACACTTTACCTTTAGATCCAAAGGGATGGATAATCTCACCATTCAGAAGTCATACCTTCACAATCCTCCCAGTCATAGCAGGTGTCATAGCCACAGGGCTCTTTCTTCAAGCTATTTGTAGATAGCTTTGCCCTCTCAATAGCCCAGTCTAGGTTGGAATTACCATGGCAAGGGCCAGCATGCAAGAAATGAAATGACTGCACTCCAAGGCACATTTCAGCTGAGTACTGACAGCTGGGCTTGGTCACATTCTGTTCAGAAACAGCATGTAGTACACAGATGTCTTCTGAGTAGTGACTGCCCAAAGCAATAAAGGAAAAATTATTTTAGTAGAGTGTGGAAAAGTCTATGTTTTTAAACAGTCCACCAGCATCAGATGAAACACTGCAAAGCTATGGTCAGGCTGGAGATCCATCTAAAGACCTAAGGCTGCCCTAGCTACTGTAGGACCTGGACCTGATAAAACAAGTGCTGTGAGATGGGGAAGCTTTGGTCCTGTCCAGCTGTTGGGAGATGAAAGTCCAGGAAAAAAGAGAGGCTGTTACTCCACAAGGATGTGAAATTTCACAGAGCCTGGGTGGCTTTTCTGAGTTAATGCATCCCTGCAGCTGTGTGTGCAACTCTATCTCTGACACACAGCTGTCTTAGGACCAAATGGAGGCGAAAAACCATCATGTGGCTTGTAGTTTCCTTTTTTTCTGTATTGGTTACTGAGTGAATTCATTCCTAGAAGGTGCATCCATTTCCAAACAGCATCATTTTGTGAAGCTTAGTTGTTTTCCAAAAAGAGGATCATAAAGTCATAGAATGGTTTAGATTGGAAGGAATCTTAGATATCATAATTCTTGCATGCTCCTTGTGCATGGTGATGACATTGGAGAAATAAAGAGACAAAAAGGAAGAGTTGGGGTCTCCAGCAGCAGAGAGCACCGTAGATTAAAAGGATGTGCTGTGGTGCCTAATTACAGTAATGTAATTGAGTGCATCAGGGAGAGCACTGGCAGGAGGTTATGGGAGGTGATCCTGCATATCTAGTCAGCCCTGGTGAGGCAATGTGGAGAGCTGTGTCCAGTTCTGGACTCCTCAGGACAAGAGAGACATGGAACTCCTGGAGTGGTTCCAGTGGAAGGTGACAGAGGTGATCAGAGGACCAGAGTATCTCTATTATGAGGACAGGCTGGGGGAGCTGGGCCTGTTCAGCCTCGAGAAGAGAGAGCTGAGAGGGGACCCCATGAGTGTCTGTCAGGGCCTGCAGGGAGGGGTCAGAGCATGGACCAGGCTCTGCTCCATGGTGCCAGGCAATGGGACAAGAGACATGGGGCAGTGAGTGATGCACAGGAAATTCCACTTGAACCTGAGGAAGAAGTGGATTACTGTGAGTAGAACAGTGTGCATGGAAAGATCATGGAGTCTCCCTCACTGGAGATATCCAGTCACCATCTGAACACAATCCTGTTCTGTGTGCACTGGGAATGGCCCTTCTTGAGCAGGGAGGTTGGGCCAGGAGATCACTGGGGATCCCTCCTACCTGACCCGTTCTGTGATTCTCTGATCATTTATTTCATAGGATACAAACAGGGCTGTAATTTGACTACAGAGAACCAGCTAGCTAATACCTGAACAGAGAGTAGTCTTGATTTTCAGCTGTCTTTTCCTACTCTTCCTGTTTGGTGTCACAATGGCCTCTTCGCCTATCATTAGAGAAATTTTGATTTCTAATTACAGTACTTACCCACAATCTTCTTCTGGAGACATACAAACACATTGAGATCCAACCTGCTTTTGTCCTGGATTGCAAATTCCTCTAATTTTAGTTTGCACATCTGAAACAACAGATTGAGAACTACTGTAACTAGTAAGGAGTGAACAGAAATATCTTCAACTACTACCATAAAAACGAAAATGGATTTATTTCTATTTATCCTAAGTTTCTCACTGCAAAAGCTCCCTGGTTGGCAGGCTGCAAGTATTTTCATCAGTCTTTGCAAAAATCACTGGAAAATACTGTTTAACAAGAGAAAGCTGAAGTTTCAATAGAATGAATTTTCCTACTTTGCTTTCATAAAGCCTTGTTAATGCAGTTGGGGTTTGGTTGGCTTGATTTTGGTTTTAAGCAAACAGTTGCAGTGGCTCAATTTTATTATTAAAGTTTATAGAACATTGTATCCAAAAATTCTGAACTAATGCTGAAGATTAGAGCTGAAATTCTGTCACCATGGGAGACACAAAGTAAAACTAAAATTAATGAGCAGGCTGCTATATATCTTAAACCCAGTCATCAGCCCTCTAGTTCTAGCTAGCTGAAATAAACAGTACTCTTAATACCAGTGATATGGAAACAGTAAGTATCTGCAGGCATACTAACCTTTTTCACATGTAATAGACCTCAAAATAGGAGGTATCCAGGACAGGTCTTTCCCACAGGTATACTTTGTGTGACCAGTGACTATAAACCCTGCTTGGCAGCTCAGCTTCATTGTTTCACCAATGTTGTACTGTTGCTTAAATGGGGAAATTGTGACACTGTCAGATATTGGTGGCCGGAGGCATACTGAGGCTGTAACAAACAATAAAAAAAGTGTAATTCTTGTTGGTTTAATGCTGTGTGGATATTTACAGAAAGTCATAATGTTTTATCTAAAGAACCATATAAAGATACTCAATAACACTGAACATTTGTCTGCCATTCAAAACTAATAAAAATTTCACATAATTAAGTCTAGAAATTTTCAGTGCATTGTCATAGTCTTTAAAATATTTTTCAAGTAATAGCTAAATAATGACATATGTTTCTAATATATGCCAATATAAGTAATTTAATTTTGCTGTTTAAAAATAGTAAGAATGGCATTTAACAGCATATTTTAATTTCTCTTTTGTAAATGGAAGAAAGGCAATGGCAATAGAAAGCTCATAAGTATATTCAGGTACTTCTTTTGTTAAAATGAAGTCAATTAAATCCCACCAAGTTCTAGAAAACTACTGAAATCTCTCTTATTAGCAAACATAGACTGATTCTGATCCTTACTTCTTAACTGACCTATAAATCCTTCAAGGCATTGATTTATGATAGAGATTTTTAAGGCAGTCTGGGAGGTCATGGTTAGAAACACACCATCCATTTAATATAAAAGATAGGAGACAAATTTCTGTAAGAATGATTTTTTCTTCATAACTGTATCAACATAAAGATATCTATGTAAGTCTGAAAACAAAAGGTAAGTCCTTTTGTTCAAGGTATTTAAAACTAGGAAAGAGAAGGATCTCACAGCATCTGAGGATTTTTTAATGCACGGGATATAAAAAATTTCCTTACAAAGCACATAATAGTAACACTTCTGAATTGAAAAAGGAGTGATGTCGTGACTCATGATGTTTTTGCCATGTCTACATGAAATACCTCCTTAAAATGCTATCTTTTTGATATCTTTAGATATGTTTGAGATTCCTTTTTTTAAACCTTTATTAAAATGTTTTTTGCATGTTTTCCTTCCCCTTCTATTTTGCTGCTGTGCATTTTGTTAATTTTCTCTTTCTTACGTTGGCACTCAATATGTTGCTGTGTCCAGGTTTGATCTGGCAGACACCGAAGGTATTGATAGCCAATGAGGCTATGACCACTCACACAAGCAATTTCAACTTCCTCCCCCACAGCATACTGGTTCTTTTCATTCTGGGGAAAAAAAAAAAAAAAAGAAAAAAAAAGAAAAAAAAAGAGAAAAAAAAATTAAGAACACATCAACAGGTTCTGAAAGGATCTATGGTAATGAGACTGGGCATTGTCAAAGGAAACAATAGCAAAATCCTGATAAGAGGTAATGAATGCATGCATTTCCTATTCTGAAATATGAGTCATCCACTCACCAGTATAATGACAACTTTGTCCAGTTGCAGTAACTGATGTCATGGTTACAAAACAAGGATTCAAGGACCACTTGAAATGAATTTTACCTTGACTTTTCTTCAGTTGCTGGTGTAGTGTGGTGGGCTAGAGTCCTGCAGCATTCCTTGAACACAGCACTCTCACTAGCACAGCAGCTAGATTGGATATCAGGCACATACAGCAGAGAAGCTATAAAATGTCCAATCTCTCCAACTACTACACTTTGCTTCTGTATCAGTTTTCATGCTCACCCTGATAAAGCCATATTCTGGTGGGTCTGGCCTAGAACATCCAGACTCAGGTTCACCAATCAAGACATTTTCTTCTCTCTTGGCTTCATCATCATTTATACAAGGAGCACCTCTGAAAAGTGAAAATTTGCTGTTAGGCTCTGTCTTAAGCATCTGTTAAATAAAAGATGGTGGACAAAACTGCAGGTTGATTGGGAGAGAGCATGAGAGCAGTACAAAAGTGCTAAATGCATCTATGAATTAAATATTTTTATACAGCAAGAAAAAGAGGCAGCAAAGACAATATTACAGGAAGTCTCTAAATAATCCACATAATTCTGTTGCCACCAGCAGTGGTTAAAGGTACCTGGTCTCCATGAGCATGGAGCTGTACAGACCATGATGTCTAACTGAGTAACAAAGAACTGTGGAGCTGGTTTTAATCCTCTCCTGTTCACTCTGGAATCCCTCCTGCAGTCATTACAGCAGGGATAGTGAAAACCATGTTTCAACTCTTGGTCCCAGTGGAAAAACTGAAGCCTTGGGCTTGAAGATGAAAAAAACCGAGCCAGTTTGGGATTAGGATTTGAAGTAGAAAACATGCTAAAAAGGTACATCAAGTGTAAATATGAGGAACTTGGTATCTTCATCCGAACTCTCTCTGTGGCTGAGTTCAGATCTCAACCTCTAAGAAAAGAGGGAATAGCAAAAGAAAAAAAGTAGAAACTGTGAACTCCAATGAAGAGAAGGAAAAGGTTTCTCCTTGGCTTTGGCAAATAAGCCATGCAAAGCAGCAAACAAGATCTACAGGCATACTTTCGTATGTAATTCATCAGCAATTTTCTAGGAATAAAAAATTAATATATCCAAATATATCCAAAGCAAATTGCAGAGATTTTCAGAGTTGCCTTTTCTCTGCTGCACCAAAGAAATTCAGAGGGGAAGGTTGTCTACTAGCTCCCTTTAGCAGCCACAGAGTCACTCTGGAGGGCTCCTTAACTATCCCCTGGCTATGGAGATGTTTTGATCTTACGTGTCTGTGAACACCGAGACGTAGCAGTCCTCCTCTTCTTCCCGCTGCCCTTCGCACGGCTTCCCGCCGTTCATCGGGGACGGGTTATTGCATTCCCGGCTCCTTCTTTTTTTGAAGGAAGCACCACATGGGCTCCATTCAGACCAGCAACCCCATCGGCCATCAACAGCAACTGCAAGGAATGAAGGAGACACCATCGTTTACTGGCCGACCCGTGCCATACGCAATATTTATTTTAAGGCAACATATGAGAGGGATGAGGGTAAATTCCTAATAGCCATTTTCAGAAGATTAAAAATTGTTAATGTTAAGGGAGTAGATTGCATCTAGAACAGAAAGTTTTCCAAAAGGTGTCCAGCCAAATTTCAGCTGCTTCATAAAACCCTAAAACACATTTACCTTTCTAGTTTTGGTTGCAAGTAACATCAAAACTCAGAAGCAGCATATTTTATACTTTTATTGCGCACACAGATTTGTGTGTTTTCATGGTACATGTTTCATGACAAGTTTCTTCAATAGGCCAATATTTAATGAGTTTTCAAATAAATCTGAGTTCTAACACCATGTCTAAACCCCAAATCTACATCCCATGCCAGTTAAATTAAAATATTACTATTACTCTCTTCTCTTAATCCCCAGCATCTGTTACACGTACTACCTTGAAACGTGATTCTTTTTTCTTACACACCCTTTCTTTTCTACAGACTTTCTGTATCCATCTCTGTCTTCAGTTATTTATTTCTTTCAAAATATTCCTCTATCAGGGTCAGATAATGCGACCTGTATCTGCTTAAGTGACTTTCTCTTTTGGTTGTGGAATATAAACATATACAATGTCTCTTTTGTTTCCCTTAGGTATGGCACTAGTCCAAATTTAATTCAAAAATGTTTTGCATTAAATTGCTCTTTAAATTCTCCAGAATGGTGATTATGTTCTTTCTCCTTATGACAACTGAGTTTTCCTTCTAAAGTGTAATCAACAATTTTTATGCTCATTAGCCATTTAGTTTTAAGCATAATAGGCTATAGGGAAAACAAAGCAATGGGTTTCCTAATTTTTTGCATCAGTTATCTTTAATCTCACCTTCACCCTTATTGCTGAATAGCTCATTTCATACTACCTTAATTATATAGCTAAGGAATATTTTACCATGTCTTACACCGTATTTGGAGTCATGGCTATTCAGTTCAATTTTTTTAAAATTTGTAATCCCTACATTTATTCTTATCACCTTTGAACATCAGCATGTGGTAGGAAGTGCTGTGGATTTGGTAAGGGCAGGTCATGGCAGATTAACCATGACAAAGAGGTACCAGAAGGACCACAGCTGCACGAGGACAGCATCACCCCACGTACCTGCCGTGTAGCCCGGCGCCCGCGTCTCGCAGTCGGTGCCGTAGGTGCCAGCAGGGCACAGGCAGAGGCACTCTGTCCCAGAGAGCACAGGCCTGGCAGTTGTTGGGGCACGGGGCACACTGGCAGGGGTCAAACCTGCCCACGTATTCCCTCAGGGCTCTCCTCAGATGGCGGCGCTTGGTCACAGCGCACGGCACGTTCCTCACCAGGTCCACAATGGGCGACACCTGGCAGAGAGCACTGCATCAGCAGGAGCCAAAACACAGCAGGGCCCTCACCGGGGTAGCCAGAGCATTTTAAAGGAGCTGGAGCCTACTTATGAAGCTTTGTCACACAGGAGTTATGGATGTTTTAAAGAGCACGGCAGTTAGGACTCTGTGAGCCAGGGGAGAATCAAGCAAGTGGGATACTATGTCCTGAAATTCAGGACACTCTCTGCCGCATATCACATCACATCACATCACATCACGTCACTATGTGATGTAGGGTTTGCTTACATCCAGTCCCTGCCATGTCAGATGCCTTCAGGAGTTCAGCAGCTGCAGCAGGAGAGACCTCAGTGGATGCTGCATTAGGGAAGGTTTTGCTGTTTGCCTCAAGTGCTGCTGAGCAGCTGCTGTACCAGCTGGGGAGGGAGACAGCTCAGTGCACTCACAGCAGCATGTAAGGAGCAGGACAGAGACAGAGGGCATTGCTGTTTTATTTCAGTTTAGCTATATGACATTCTTTGCAACATAGCCTGACAAGGGAATGATCCCATGCTCTGTTTTCCTGCACAGTAACTAACCCCTGCCTGTGCCTGAGCTCCTGCTGGTGCCAGAGCAATTAATTCAATTAATTCACTCTTAATTCCACTGTCCGCAGACAATGCAAAACTGGTGCGCCTTATAAACCAACATGGACAAGAAGTTGTCCTAATAAAGTTCTGCACGTTTATGTTATGCCCATATTTATGTATATTCATATGATACACAGCATCATCCCTGTTTACAAGAAAAAATATCAGCACAGCTCTTTGAAGAGCTGCTAACCAATTAGTCATTGCTATGTCAGTGTTTTTCTTGTTCTTCTCTTACTTCAAAGTCAATCACCACAGGATTGTCCTTTGCTGATTCCAGCCAGTCTGTGAAGACTCTGTGTCCTGGAAAAGCTCCCTTTTTCTCCCAGGCCAGAGCTGCTGCATACTCTGACCTACCACCTTTTACCAGGGAAACTGATCGTTCAGCTGACTCCAAAATGGAACCTGAAAGATGATTTCATCACAGAATTTTCAGACAAAGGCTTCCAAAATCAGTGCATGTGACAACAGAATTATAAGAAATAGTATAAGAGGGCATTAAATAATATATTAAGATTAATTTTTTGAAACTATCCCTGGAAAAATGAAGTCACAGCTCAGAAGAACAATCCCTGCCTGCTATGACTTCAGCCTGTGATAATATTCCAAATGAAATGTTTGAGGCCTGAGCCGTAGGGATATTCAGAGTGTAAGGCTGTTCTGGAAAATGCAGAGGATGCAGCAACCTCCTCTAGAACATTACAACAGGGCAGGAAGGATACCTCGACAACACACAGCATGGTAGGTTTAGTCCTGGTTGTAAACATCCAAGTAACAGATATTAATCAACTACTGAGGACAAAAACATGGTGGAAATGATGAAATTCCTATCCTTAGTGATGCAGAACATGACTCCTGCCACTCTCAGGGAAAATGTGCCAGCTTTCTGCAGTTTCTAAGACACATTTCTGGCACTACAGTATCTAAATGTCTGCTTGGCATGAGGAAGGTGGGAAAGGAGTGAGGGAGTGTGTTATTGCTGCCCAATGCTCTCAATGAGCTCTGAACAGCCCTTAAAGAAGATAAGGGACGCAGTTACTGACAAATATTTCTAGCTTTGCTCATTTTTCAATTCAGCTTTCCTGGTCCTGGTCCCTGGACCTGTGCTAATGCTTGTCAGATCTGTGACCAACTGGAGAGCCAGTGCCACCACCCCAGAGATGGTGCTCCAGAGCAGAGAAATGGCACATCTACAACATAATTTCTTTTGCAAATGAGGATATCATTTCAGTGCTTGTATCAGAGACAGACAATGAAACACTGGCTCCTGTGACTGTGGTAGAAGAGCATCTGTAGCTCAATAAAGCTGAGAGTTCACCTGGGGCAGCTGAGGGAAATGGTATCTCTCAGGGTAAGAAACAGGACATGGGCCCCGCTCTCATCATGGTCACCTTCATGTGTCACAGTCATCCTGTTTGTGGTGCATCTCGTGCTGACTTTCTTTTTCTTCCTGAAGAACACACGCTTGGTTGTTTCTGTTCGGACACACTCTGTTGATTCCTCAACAGACAGACCTAGAAATAGCACAGAGCAGCATCTTCATCACCATGACACGTGGCAGGCACCATGCCCCAGGCTCCCACACTGAGGTGAGGCAGCAGCTTCCCCTGCTCCTCAGCCACCGCTGGAGACTGCAGCAGGCACGCGCTTCTCCCCATCCAGAGCTGGACAGAGCTTCAGCTGCACCCCCATGCCCGTGCACGTCACAGCAGTGGCATTAGAGAGCACAGCTTTTAACTTTAGTTTTCCATTTTCGTGGTATTGTCTTTTTGTTTGGACAGTCTATCAGTCATTGGAAAACTTTAAAGTAATTTCTAATTCAAACTATCAACTTTATTGACTGCATCCCAAAAAATACCCCTTATATCTCTCAGACCTCAGTCCCATGGTATAGGATGCTGGAACACATTTTCCTGTGGCACCTGGTCTTGGTCTGAAGGTCTTAAGTGGCTTCCCTGAACACAGTGACATTTACCAAATAAGGAATCTCCTGAACTTTTCAAATACAGTACAGAGCAAAAATTTGTTCTTGCTCTATATGTAAGAATTGTGAGTAATTAATGAGTCTGTGAAAATCTAAAGAATCTTTTGCTGTTGGAGAACTTACCCTGTGGTGTAAGACCTAAAAACCAGGATAAGAAAAGCTGTTAAACAAAAATGATATTTTCTTAAAATACCACTCAAGATTCATTACATTAAAGATTGCATACCCGAGTTCTGCAGTTCCTCAGAGCTGTACTGGTAAAGAATATCATAGGAGCCACCCATCTTGCCAGAGGTGTAGTAATGAGTGCCAAAGTCATCAAATATTCTGCTGTATAAAGCATAGTTGTACTCCAGGGGCAGGTGGTTAAGTGCTTTTAGAAAGACGTCTGATAGCTGCAGATCTGATTGTTTCATCGTGAAGTTTGCAACAGAAATTACTTTATGGACTCTAATAAAGTTGGAATTCTAGAAATAAGAGAAGGGAACTCTTAGCACCTTCAGAAGCAGGTAAGTGCAGAAACTAGTGGAGACAAGAGTATATCCTGAGGTACACTGCAAGAACAAAAGAATTCTGTTATCATGATGCTTTAACCACGAACAAAGCAGTTCTGGGTTTTCCAAGAGCTCTGAGAGGTTCTTGAGGGCTCCCTTGTATTGTGGCAGTATATATGAGATATTTCAGTATTTGTATTCCAGTAAAAAAATAAGGGTCACCAAGCACCTTCAAATCTAAAAGGATTTCTGCCATAAGAAAAATACACCAGCAATTGTTAAGATGACCAAAACATTCTGAGAAAGGGTTCACCTTTTAACTGTCTATGGGTTGTTTGCAGCTAATCTGGTGGGTGGGTATTTTGAAGTTCCACCATTTAGCAGTCTGTTAAAACTAAAACTAAACTTAGGGATAGAGACCTCCATGAGTTCAAGTGTCTGGCTGTTAAAGTGAGAGGTAAACAAAAGAGAATATTCAAACACTGGAAACATATAATCATAGAATATCCTGAGGTGGAAAGGACATCTCTTACATGCTTATGAAAGAGCTTATTCATATTATTCTACAATGCTGGAATCTGTTTATGTTAATGTTATACTAAGTAGAAAGAAAACAAATAGAAAATACTGAAAGAAGGGATTTGTAAAGTGACAAAGGGAACTAATGGCCCAAGGCAAAAGGAAAGAGATCAGGAGAAAAAAGAGGAGCAGGAAACTGGAGCAAATAAGCAACTAGCATATAGGGAAGATTAATTAAAAAACACTTTGTGTTTTATACGTGGGTTCTTCTGCTGGATTCTACTGCTCTGCTCCACTCCACTTTCTCAGTTTTCAATGATGCTAGCTAACATTTCAGTCATGGCACACAAAATTCTGAGCCACTTTGGCAAATATTGATTCTAAAACATCAGTTGGTTTCAGTATGTGCTTGCACACAATCTGGGCAATCCCAGGCATGAGCACAGACTGGGAGAACTCACTGAGAGCAGCAGAAGGACTTGGGGTGCTGTGGGTGAGAGGCTGGACATGCCCCAGCCATGGCACTCACAGCCCAGAGAGCCAAACGTGTCCTGGGCTGCATCCAGAGCCCCGTGGGCAGCAGGGCAGGGAGGGGATTCTGCCCCTCTGCTCTGCTCTGTGAGACCCACCTGGAGCACTGCAGCCAGAGCTGGGGTCCCTGCACAGGCAGGAACAGGGACCTGCTGGAACCAGCCCAGAGGAGGGTGGAGCAGGATAATGATCAGAGCTGGAGCAACTCTGCTATGAGCACACACTGGAAAAGTTATTCAGCATGGAAGTCTCCAGGGAGACCTCAGTGTGGCATTGTGATACTTCAAGGAGGTTTACAAGAAAGATGGGGACAGACCTTTTAGTAGGGCCTGCAGTAGTAAGGGAAGGGATCATGGTTTCAAGAGGGTAGATTCAGGCTACATATAAGGAAAAAAAAATTTATGATGAGGATGAAATGCTAAAGCAGGTTGCCAAAAGGGATGGATGTCCCCTCCCTGGAAACATTCAAATCTGGGCTGGACAGGGCTCTGTTCAACAGGATCTAGTTGAAGATGTCCCAGTTGACTGCAGATCATACTAGGTTGCCTTTAAATGTCACATGCAACACAAATCATTCTATTATTTTATAATTCTATGATTAAAGGATCAGAACTCATAAATACATACTATAGGACCAGGCCACTTTGCTAAAATAATTCTGATAAATAACCATAAAAAACATCAAGTCTTCATATTTCTTCCATGCCAATATGGAGAAATGTATGGCACTTCAAGTGGCTAGGGCCCTCTAGAGACTCTGAGATAGTAATGTAAAATTTTTTGCATATGCAGTGTGTTTATTTATATGCATATATGCAATATATATGCATATAATATATTTTTATATAAATATTTATATCTTATTTATACATATTTTAACATGAAGGTCTGAGTGAGATGTCCCAAAGCACAGGAGAGTTCATCCTTCCTTTTAAGTGATCAATAAAGAGTTCTTTTCTCACTATATAAAGAAGTGTTGCAAATTTACTTGTAGGTCTCTTAAACATGCACAAGCACACATCTACCTGCAAACACTCACTAACACTATCTATGGAGATAGAGATAAAAATAGAGGCTTCCTGACTGATACAGTTGATAACATGAAGAAGACCCAAGGTAATAGTCCTGCTGTGGATTCATTAAAAAAGGATGTCATAAAGGATGTCATTTTTATGACATCTTTATAACATCTTTACATAACATCTTTATGATATGTCATCAACTAGACTAATTTATTCATGGGTTTCTGTGATTTCACAGAATTATGGAATGTTTGGGGTTGGAACGGACCTTAAAGACCACCTAGGTTCAACCCACTGCTGTGGGCAGAAACAATTTCCACTGGATGGAGCTTTGAGGTTGCTCAAAGCCCCATCAAACCCAGCCTTCAACACTGCCAGGGATGGGGCATCCACAGCTGGGCAACCTGTTCCTCTACCTCACCATCTCCCACAACAGCAATCCTGAAAACCAATGTATATGCAAAAGAACTTTTCTCTTGGAAGTTTAACTTAAACTAACATTTTCATAATTAGCTCTGGTCTGGGTTTAAGCCAATAAGAAGCCACTGTGACCCCAAAATAAACTTGCCAATTGTACAAGATATGGTATGTGTACAGGAATCTACATGGGCATGAAAGTAAACTGGTTTCCAGCAGCTGGAACCTCAGGATAGCTGCATTCAAACTAGAAGCAATGGGCTGTTCAAGCACTCAAGTTGCTTAACCATTAGGACTTATGAGCAAGGCCTGCAGCAAACTTCCATCACAGGAAATCTTAATGTTAAGACTATGTTTTTGCAAAAGCTTCACTGCAATTGCATAGAAACTCTTGGGTTTCAACAGGTCTTAGCTTCCTTCAGTCCTATGGCCTTTCCCTTGCAGAAGTATGAACAATAGCCCATCATTTCCTGCCATTAAGCTAATCAGATACAAAATCTTTTACCCTACTAGTATTCATTTAAATGCATTAAAAGCACAGAAGCTTATTGGGAAAATGTTATCTGTACTGAGAATCTTTTCTGTGGGTCTGTTATTTCTGAGATTATCTTTATGACCAAATGTATCTTGTCAGACATGAGACTCAATATGCAAGTTAGTTACCAAATAAAAAAAGTAATGTAGATTAATACCCAGTACATGCATATGTATAACATTCTTGAGTGCACTTCCTTTATTTTTTAAGTAGTCTGCTACTGTTTGGTATTATGCCTTCTTAATCTATAATTAGGATAGGGGAAAGAGTGGCCTCCCCAATATGATAATGTCAAATCTATGCTTTTTAAAAGTCAAGTTCTGTGCTAAACCCAGAAAATCATGATGCACTACAAAAGGTATGTTACAACCAGGAATATGTTGTGGTATTGAAAGAGGATTTTTAAAATAGGTAATTCTAGTGGGCCAATGTCCTGATAGGGAAAGTAGCCTTTGGCAGCTCAGTTCTGAAACGAGCAGACAGAAATAATTTCAAAGAAAGAAAATGAAGGCAACATTCAATTACCTTTTCATGTGAGGCTTTAATAGCTTTCTTGAAGGAGTAAGAAGATGTAACCTGGACCCGTGTCTTTTTTGAGAATAAAAATGGGATACCAGAAGAACGTTTACCACTTCGAGTAGACAAGCCACTGAAAGAAGCACTATCACTCAGGGGAGTTAAATCTTTGTAGAAATCTGATGTTACATCATCCTCTTCATCTGTTACCTGGCAATTCAATAAAGCAAAATTCAATTGCATAAATGAGAATATGAAACAGAGAACTATTTAGCAAAGAATTACTGATTTCTTTATGTTTTTTAATGGAAAAAAATATGCTTAATTATTTGAGATGTGAAAATAAGCCACAAAACTGTTCTTAACACCAGAGATGAATCTGAGAAAGGCTGAGAGAAAAATTAATACAAGTTAAGAAGCAGATTTACTAATAGTTGTTTATAGAACAACAGCAAAAAAGCATGTAACACTTTCTTCTAAAGCTTCTCACCCCTGTGCCCTAAACCTTAGGAATATTTTCCAACAAGTTTCAACATACTTTTAAAAGAATTCCAGACATATATGCTGTGTCCACATCAACACTACTACCCAACCCCGTGGCTTCTATATTGTACAAGACAGAATTTGGTGCTTCCTGGCCTTTCTTCTCAATTTCCAGCTAGAAGAATGAACAGGTTTCCACAAGAGAGTCTTAGAGTATACTTGGACTGCTAGTACCTATACATGGTGGATTAAAGGCAGATAAAGAGGAATTGTGAGCAAACTTGCTGAAACAGTTAGTAAACATCCAGTGGTGGTGTTGAGCAAAGCACCAAGACTAACCACAGCATCAGATAAGAAATTACGTATTTCCCAAAATTTGGGAAAATCCCCATGTGTTTTTGAAAAATGAGATTTTTTTTCCCCTCCTCTAGACCTGTTTGCTTAATAGGGCTGCTAAGGATTTTGGGATATGAAGGTGGTCCATTCTCTCCCTCCACTTCCATTAAGTCATAGCTTTTGCAGGAAAATACACTGAAGGAGGCCAAATCCAGAGACCCTTCTATATGAGAAGCTGCTCTAAATATTAAAGATGCACTCTTAAAGGTGAGTTTCACAAACCCTAAACAGTTTTGCAAATGGGCATTGATAACTTAATGAACCTTACTGGTTATAAAGAAACATGGGCAAACCAAAGATCAGTTTTTCCCTTTGAATATTTCTGCATAAAGTAATTTTTCACAATTGTTGACAAATCCTACATGTCATGGCCAATTCAATTGAAGTTTCTGTGGAATGTAGCAGGGTGTCCTTTTTTCAGTTGCCTCTGCTAAAATAATACTAAAATCTCACAACACCTGTGGCAAAAATCATCAGTTTTCATCCATTAGTTGAGCTTTCTTCATATCCTGCATTCTTTTCTTCCCAATGCAGCATCTACTGGCTTTAGTCAGGGCCTGCTCATATGGACACAGCCAGATGATGTGCCCCAACCATGCTATTCAAAGCATTTTCTGAATGCTAGTGTCAATGAAAAAGGTATTAGTGGTTCCTAGATTTTTTATAAGATACACTCCAGGTTCATTTTGGTAATTCCCCCAGCTTGTCCTGTGATACTCCTCTCCAGGCTGTGTATTTTTTTGACTTCCTGCTTCCCAGGCTCAGTGTCTGTCTCCTTTCTTTCCTGCACTGTGGACAAGCTGGGCAGGGAACAGGCAGGACTGGGGGGTTGAAATGGGAGGAACTGGGTCCCAAAGCTGCAAGTGACAGGAAGGATGCTGGAGTCAGTAGCTGCAGCCATTGGTACTTCAAGTATACAGAAGTGATGCTGGAATAAGCTTTGGAGTTGAACAAACCTCTGCCTAGATGATGTCTGGCTAGGAGAAGGTACCAAGTCAGAACAAAATAAGACCACAGGCACAAGGAAGCAGAAGAAGCTCAGATCAAGCACATTGACTCTGATATATGGTGCATTGAAATAACACAGATCTGAAAGGCATGAATGGAGCAAGAAAATTTATCCCCTTTCCATCCATCAACTGAAGCATCTTCAAGCCTCACCAGGTTGAGAAATCTTGTTCTAAAACATACAGTACTACCTAACACTGAACTTGGATTGTGAGTACAGCAATGGTTTTACAGCTGGGAGCTGCTGCTTGAGAGTACCTGAAAGCTGACAGCCTCCAGGTTTGCAGGGACTCGATACAATTTCCTTGTCTCATTGCGCTTCACTGTTGTGCATTGTCCTCCGTTGAATGAGTTGCCAAGAACTTCCCCTCGGCTCTCGCCTGCCAGAATGTGAAATCTAACAAAAAAAAAATATTTCCAGAGATTAAACAGCTCCAGAAAGACGTATGGACTTGCAATATTTCATGGTATACAGCTGCACTGAGGTACTGTAGATTCAATTGAGAGTATGAGCATCTGGGTCATGTTACTGCTTTGAAAGGAATTACAACAACTTCTCATTCTCACTGATTTCACTTGAAAAATGCAGTGGCATCAATCCAGTTTCCTACTTTCCAATAGTGCCTAACCTTACTGATAATCTCACAGTCAGCATAAGGCAGTCAGTCTTAAGTGGAGAACCTAAAAATGGTTCTAGGAAAATGAACAACTGATTCTCTATTTCTACCATTAGTGATGTTACTGGACCACACTGAGATGAAAATTCAATTAAAAAATGCAAGTATGCTTGGGATGAGTATCCCATGTTTAGGATTTATATTGCTTTAATTAATAGCGTGGAAGTAGTTGGTGTCCTATGAAATGCCACAGAGACAAACACCTGTAGAGGAACATCCTCAAAATTTCTGAAGCACTTGGCACTGATGTAGGGGCAAGCAATTCCATGAGCTGGAAGTTGCCCATCCATGCTCTAGTTGCTGTGGGACAGAAGTCACTCAAGGGCAGTGTTCCTCAACACCTCATCATCTGGTCTACCAGCAGTGCAGAGCAGCACTGGAAGATGCAGTAGGCAAGTCCTAGCCTGATTGTTTTGTTGTATTTTTATAATTTCTTGCCAGTTCTAATTTGAGAGGTTCCATGCTTTAATGAATGCTCTCACATGATAACTGGGAACTATTTTGTTCATGCAAATTAGTGAGGTAACAACTAAAGCTTACCAAAAAATCAGTAGGGTTGGCTTACCCACTGCCTATTAATTGCACTCCTGGGATGCTCTCATACTTTCGGTTACACACAGTCTTTTTCTTTCCACAGTTTCTTTCATCAGAGTTGTCCCCACAGTCATTTTCTCCATTACATTCCAATGTTTTTGAAATACAGCGACCTGCACCAGAGAAACAGTGGCAGCAAATGTTCATCATGTCTAAATGCAGAAAAGGGCAGTCTTGTCTTTTTCCATTGCAAAGGTATGAGATTGCCATTGATGTTATCACTAAGTTAGCATAAGGTCAAGATTATCCCAACTGTTTAATTTTGTGAGTTTTGCCTCAGTTCAAAGCTGCAAAGACTTAATTTTAAATTTGGCAAAAGGTATGAGGATAAATCTATTTAGTCTAATCAGGTATATTTAAATTGAAGCAAACAAGAAACAACCACAAGCGCCTAATAAAAATAGTGAGAATTTATGTTCAGACAAACTCTACAGTTATGTTTATATATGAAAAATTTGTGCAAAGAAATATAATTGGAACAGTGCTCCTGTCCAACTATCATGATCACAGTGACATCCCAGGCTAAGGACTGCATTTTAATTACTTACAGAAGAAACTGAAAAGATTAGAGGTTACTAACACATATAAAATCCTCACATAAACTTTTCTCCCTGGTCCCTTTTCCCTGGAATTTATGCACGGAGTGTATGGATGTCTTTGTCTCAGTATCTAATCTTTGACTAACTGGTAATACTGCAGTGGCACAGTGAGGATTATCATTACCACTTTCACACTGAAATTTATTCTTGCAGTCAGCTTGCACTATGTTGCAGAGCTTGGCTGGGAAACAGGGGCGGGAATCCACCAGTGGCTCCGTGCAGGCCTGGCCCCCAAACTGGGACGGTCGCAGGAGCGCCCGGGTACGGAACTGAAAGGCAGAAGAAATAAACTCAGGGTTGTTTTTGTGAGCTGTGTTTGTAGCTGAGTCCTGCCCCAGGCAGAGCCACACACCTCAGTGCTGCTGAAGCTTTATCAGAACCAGAGCCCTGAGGGAAATAATCAGTCATTCTTGTCCCTCCATTCCACTGTGCCATCATCCCAGGTGAGGCGGCAGGGGAATGGTACCTGAGAGCCTCATTAGCCCTGATGGAGCATAAATGATTAAACTGCAGACCACCTGGTCTACAGCACCAAAGGAATCAGAAATTCCTATCCCTGTATCTTCAGTATGTACAGTAGGAAATTATGTGAGTACGGGCTTACAGAGATTTTTTTCCTGTTCAATTCTTTGTTGAATTAGAAATACCTTGACAGTGACAACCCAGGTGGCTTGAGTCCCACATGTGGGACTTTCCATGTTTGAGGAGGACTAGATGACTTGAGAGGACAAAAATGCTTTTCCTGAAAGGTTCTGGGAGCTGATTGAGTTTTCTTACTCTGAGACAGCACCCTCCACACAAAACAGTAAAGTTGAAGGGTGATAAAGCACTTCAGCCACATTTTCCACTCCATTTTACAGGACTTCTAGTCTGCATGTGCCCAAACAGTATCCCCAATAAAAATTTTTTCTCACTGGAAAAGTATAGTTCCTTGCAGTCTTCCCTCCTAATAGAAAGACTCTGGAGACAACAGCACAGGAAGATTCTAGTAAAAATCAGTAACCAAGTGACTGTGAAGGGAGAGTGCAAGGAGCAACACCAGAAAGTTTTCAAGCTCGTGAGAACCATTCCTAACACTTAATTCCAGTTCCATAACACTTGCTATTTTATTTGTCAAAGCTTCTGCTTCTTTATCCCTCCCCATCAATGGGACTTTGCTTACACTAAGTCTTCACTCTTACACTGTAAGCCAGATCCTCCATTCTGTTGGTTGCTCCTATTTATAAAGGTCACAAACAATGATCTTTATAGTTTGTAGGGGAAAATGGACCACAGTCCTCAAAAGCACCTTTTTGCTAGAAGAAGCATCTATGTTGCATCAATACTTAAAATTACTAAAATTAATACATTTATATAGGGATGTAAGGTAAGAAATTCAGACATGCAAGAGGGTACTGAAATCAGACCAGTTGAGAGGAACAGTCCCTTGCATCTCTTGAAGCTTTCTGTCTCCCTGTCTTCCACTGATTCTCCTTGCTCTGCTCTAACACTGCCCATCCTAGTTGCAAGCCCACAGGCTGGTTCATGTAGAATCTCTTTTGTGGGTCTTTCTCACCCTTTTTGGGCATCAGAAAGTCAGATATATATTTACATATATATGTAAATGATGTCTGACAGGTTTTTCAGGACTGCTTTTCAGGCATGGATTTCTGAAACCAAGGGGTACATGCAGAGGGACACAACCTGTGTCTGCACAGGACCTGGGAGCTGCTCTCATGGTCAGCCTCAAAGCTCATGCCCACCAGCCATACAACTGCCCCACACAATCTGATGTCACTCTGTCCTCTACAATCTTACATTGACAGGGCTTGGTTTGTTTAGGTCAAATTCACTTTAACCTGATTTTTCATTTCTTCCCTCTCTACTGGCTCTAACTGTACCATTGTCAACAGAGAAGAACCCAAGGGGAAAAACCATAATCCTGAGTGTTTGTCCCACAGATATTAGCACATCTGCCTGGGGGTGGTGTGGAGGTTTGTGCATGCTGTGAAGGTTCAGGGAATTGTGCTCTGTGTTTCTTAACAGCAGTCTCAAGCCTGACTATCAGTGTAAGATACAGCCTGAGAATTTCTAGCCAGCGGCATTTAGGATCTGTTGACTCTTTTCATAAGATGATTTGATTCTATTTTTCTTGTCTTTAGAACATACAGAATGTTATGGATAAGCTAAGATTCTGTGACTTTCTCCTGCTTAAGCAGAAATGAACATTTCTCAGTTTATTCTTCATGTGAAGTTGATTCTTTATGCGAAAAATTCACCTTCAATTATGGCAGTGGAAACTTTGATGCAAGTTTATCATAAGCATCACAAGCAGCACATAAATGGATTTACTCTACTAAATCACCCCTTTCTGGTTTGATCTGCTTACTTTAACTGGTTCTCTCCAGCACCTACTGTATAATTCATAACCAATTTCCCTTGTTAACTTAAGCTGTAATTTTCCAGATCAATTGCCATAAAGTTGAATCAAGGAAATCTCTTTAGCATAATTTCTTGCATTTAACCCACATAATGCATTTTTTACCTACTTGTTTTTTAATACATGGGTCACATTCTGACCAAGGGCCAAAGTCTCCAAGCTGACAGTTGATAGGACATGTTTGCTGGTTACATGTACGAGATTCTTGCTTTGTGCACAGCTGGTCACAGAAGTTTTGGCTATAATATTCATCCATTCTTATTTGCCTAAAAAAAAGTTTAAAAAAATATGCTAGGAAAGAACAGACAGATAGTAGGTTCTCTACTTGTGGGTGAAGGCTGACAAAATGATTTGAACCCAACTAAGAAACCTTCAGAGATAATATGCAGTTGCAGAATGCTGATTACAAGAAAAATCCAAATATGCCTTAAGTTTAAAGAGCAATTCTTTTTGATTCATGTCACTTCAGATGTCCCAGAGGACAGCTACAGACAGAGCCAGGAGGAAAAGAGGGGATTTCTCACAAGTTTAGATTATACCACAGAGCTGCATCAAATTTGATGCTGCCGAATCTTTATTTGGCATTGTCTGCTTTCATAAAACTAGTAGTGCAGGGAGGAAGTTTGGAGCTCGCCCCTCCTGTGGCACTGTGCCCAGTGCAGGGCTCCCAGAGGGGGCTCAGTGTGTCCACAGGGGCTGAATGCCCAAGCAAGGCCCCTGCAGGACCTGGCTGCTCCCCTCACTGCATCTCTTGGCAGGTATCTGTTTGTTTGGAGGCACTGGCTCATAGGATTAGAATGGTCTGAGTTGGGAGTGATCTCAAGGATCATTTAATTCCAGCCCTCCCCTTCCCTCCCTGCCTCACGGGCAGTAATGCTCTATATCCAACATTACGCAATTTTAAAGCATTGCAATTAAAATATGATCTATTTATCTGATAAACACTTGAGATGACAATTTTTCTCAATATACTGTGGAAGGTGGAGCTTTGGACATGGGTGCCCTCTCCAGGAGTGTTATTTTTCACAGAAGCAGTGAGATGTCTTGGCCCTACCTGTGCCTGGTCTGTGTGCCGAAATTGCAGGTCTGTGAGCAGGCAGACCACGGCCCCCAGGGGAAATGCTCACAGTAGCAGCCCTGGCTGCTCCCAACCACCAGGCTCAGCAGCACCAGGTGCAGGGGCACAGTCACTCCCATGGGAAAGGTGTCCATCTACATCACAGAGACAAGCAACAAAAGCTCAGGGAACCATCACTTAGTCATGCCAGAGCTCTTACAGAGATGGCTCTTCTAAAATGCAGAGTCCATAAATCTGCTTCAGAGCACAAAGGTGCTAAGCAGGGCACCTAGAAAGGGGCAATCATGCATGGCAGACATAGCCATAGACTAATTCAGTCAATACTTTAAGGACTGGAAGGCACAGTGAGTTTTTTGACCACCTATTTATCAGGAGTACCAACACAATTGTGCATAATTTCTGTTTCAGAAGTTGCTTCTAAATTATTTTGAATGTGACAAATAAAGATCTGTTATTGTTCTTCACTGCTCAGATTTATCCTCAAAAGCATTTTCTAGAAATAGGAATAGAAATATAAGAGTTCTTCCTATACAGTATGTAAAAAAGCAAACAAGACCTTAAGACTAGGCAGCTCCATCTATTAGCCTGTAACCAATTAATTTTCGCATGCCTATAAACCCCCTTTGCATAAGCATTTCATTGCAGTGAATTCTCCCTTCTCAAAGTTTTGACTAGACTGTTGAAACTACAAACCATCACTATTCAAAGCTCATCTGGATTTTCCACCAGCAGTGGAAACAGAACATCCTAGGCCTCTTTCTCACTCCAGTGGTCAATCAAACTTTATTTGTTGAGACAGAAGGTTATAGACAGTCTTTAGGAAATAATTATACTTGGTAAACTTAAAAAAAACCCCAAAACAAACAAGCAACCAAAAACCAAACCAAAACAGAACAAAACAAAACAAAAAAATCAAGCAAACAAACCCATCCCGCCCCCACCCATTTTCCAGAAAAAAAAGGTATTAATTAAAAAATGCAAACCTCATCATGAGGGTGAATCAACACTAAATGTGATAAGCTGTTACAGTTAGCATTATAAATTTGGTTTGCCTCAAAACCCCTCCCAAACCAAATAGGACATTTAAAACCAAAGTACTTATTTCAAAACAATAGTCGAAAATATTTCGTTTCAAAATGTTTGAAATAAATTGTGCAAGTGTTTTTATTTTAGGTTTTTAGCCACATATGCTATTATGATTTTTATACTTTGCTGAAAAAAAAATAAAATTGCATCAAATACAAGCATTGCTTCCTCCCTTAGCAAGTAAAGGCACTTCACTGCTGTGAAGTGAGAACTTGCAGCACTTTTCACATGGAAAGCTCATCAATAAACAATACTCTCAGAGAGATTTAAGTATAATCGAATACAAAATATGGTAAGACAAGAGGAAGCAGCAGTATTGCCAGTGGACTAAGAAGAGAACAGATATTTTATTTTTCCTTACCTGATTTCCCAGCTTCTTGCACCAACAATGCTGTCTTGGAAAAAAGATGAAGCCCTACACAACAATTACTTGCTTCATTCCATCACTGTGCTGCACATACAAAAACACTCTCTATTCCCATCAGAGACAAAACACCAACCCATCAGTGCATCAGAAGCTATATAAATATTAGCACATGAGAGTAATTCAACATTTTAAATAAATAGAACAAAACAAACCACACAGAACACTTCTCCATATGTCTTGTAATGTGTGTACATTGAAGCCAACCAAAACCAATCCTCCCTTATAACTTACTGTAAGATTGTTCCCTGAAAAGTCAGCTTATGTTGCAGACTCATGCAACCCTGGTGTGGTTTGCTGCAGTCTTTCAAATGAAAGGCCAGAGGCTTTGTTTGATTTGGTTATCTTTTAATGAAGGCAAATTGATCTGGTGGCAGGAGCACTCAGAACAAAGTGGCCTCTGCACCTGCACCCCCAGGGAGATGTGTTCTCCTGAAATGTGGAGAACCACCTCTTTGTACCAATGCAGCTGCCCAGGACGACCCAAGAGGAATCAAAGAACACTTGCACTAGGCCAAAGTGCCTCAAGGCACTGCAGGTCTCCTTGTGCTGCCCAAGAGAGCTTCTCAACCTCTCTGCCCTCTAGTCTGACAGCAAGAGAGTGAGGATTTGGTAAAAAGACTCGTTCTTGTAACTCGTTACTGCTTTCACAAGGCAACAGGAGAGAGTCCAGGCTAAGGCAAGATACCTGTCTGCTGCTGCACTGTCTCCACCAAGAGAGCAAAAGTCCAGATACATTTGAGGTTATTTACAGCTGTTTGCCTTTTGCCCTCGGTGGCCAGATCTGGGCACTGACCCTGGGGAAGAGCTGCCAGCAAACAAGGACTGAGAGCCTCAGTCCTGCAGCACGGGCACCACCCCAGGACTGAGTGCCAAGGCAGGGATTGAAAGGTGAATGAGAGAGTACACACATGCAGAACACAAACACCAATAGCAAGTACAAAACAAAGAAGTAGTTTGCCTTAAAAAAATAATCACAGTATGAAATAGAATCCCTGACCTCCCAAATACCCAGAGAGGACTCCATGCAGAGGGCAATCCTACATTGTATCCCCTTGACACCACTGGACAGGCAGAAATATGTCAAGATGTCAGAGTCCTCAAAACATATTTCCCAATTTGTTGGGGTCCAAGGTCATCTACATCCTTGAAAAAAAAAACATTGCACTTTCTGCACAACTTCATTTTCCAGTTGCCTTTGCAGTTTTTTTAAATTCTGAGCTTGGCCAAGAAGTGTTGTTACACAACTTGAGCACAAAATTAGCAAAATTATGTTCTGCCAGATCCTTATTACATTGTGTAAACTTGTCATAGGAAATCAAGATAATCATCACTGGCTCTATCATTGCTGCTGGTTGGGATTTTTAAAAGTTATGTGAAAAATATTGTGTTCTGCCCTCCAGAGTGCATCTTCTAAACCTCAGCACTCACAGTTCACTGAAGGCAGCCCTTCCAGCCCCAGTGGGATCCCAAAGAGGAGATGCTTGGTTTCTCCCAGCGTTGCAGAGACAATCCCCAGCTGTGAGCTACAAGTCAGTGTTCAAAATACATAATGCAGATGGCTAAAACCTTCTAGCTCGAGAAACTATTTTTTTAACCTCTTCGTATCAGGGAAAAGGAGGAAGTTACTAAAAAGTTTTTCAATTTTAAAATATTATAAAGGATAAGACACTTCACACAGTGTAAAAGCAGTCTTTTACAAAAGCAGTCTTACCAAAAAAAGCCATTTGTAATTAGAGAACAAGCTCACAAGCAAGCACCACAGAAATGTTATGTGGTAAATGGGCACTGGTAGACCTCACACCAAAGCCTTGGTTTGAGAACAGCACGACTGCATCTATATTGACTGTTTAAATGGGAGGTCATATGAACTTATATCAGTTGCCTGAATCTTACAGACCACAGCAGCAAAGTGCACTGCTTGGGCTAACCCACTTTTTGGCTGTGTACAGCTGCTGATGTGTCCCAGGAGGCTGTCAGCTCATCTGCCAGCTGGCAAAGTGATGAGGCAAGTGAAGAGTCTGGGCCAGAACAACAAAGTAGACACTCATGTTGTCACCAAGGTGACTAAAGAAAGGAGTTTTTCACAATCATGGCAGCTCACTGCCTGTCACTGGAGGACTGCTCTCCATTCTGTCCCTGTTTCTCAAAGGTTTTGTCTACAGATATCTTCAAAACAATCTCTCTCTCTGCCATGGATGGAGGTTAGCACTTGCATAAGTGCATCTTTCCCTTACACCACAGGATGTGCAAGGACATCTTGAGCAGTGGACAGTACCCTAGTGTTTGTGTTCACCTTCTGTCCTGTCAGCTAGAGATAGAAGCACTTAGAAATTCAGTCAGCAGAATGGCAAATGATGGCTCATACAAACCAGGTTACCTTCTAGAACTGATTTTCACATGGAAAAGTGTCAACACAGAAATATATTCCCATATCTGCTGTACCTTACTAAGTCTCTGCTTGTGAGTTCTGGTGCAGTATTCCTTAAAGGCAAAAGCACTGACACTGGAATGAAACTGGGAGCAGCCCAAAGAGGTCAGTGTGTAGGTGCCATTTTATTGCCCCAGACTTTGGAAGTATCTATGCACATATTCATGGCCTCAGTTTCATTATTTCTACAGGAAATATTTATCCAGAAAAATAAACACAACATCTCTTCATCTCTGCTGCAATGTCTATGTAAAAGATCTTTTTTTGAAAGAATGTGGAACTATTACCTCAAAGAAATTCTGTGAGTGGTCTGTCTGACACTGTAACATTTCTAGCTGGGTTTCACAAGGTCACATCTCATCTATTTCATCCTATATCTAATTCCTCATACTCAGAAAAAGTGTGTTATTCTTCCAAGTCAACATCTAACTTCTCTCTTAGAGCAGCCCATGTTCTCCCTGCAAACCTCTGCTCAAGGAAGAAAGTCTAAAACTGCAGAGGGGAAAGAACAGAAGGAAGGGAGCAAAGTCCACAACATTTTCTGAGAGGTAAGCAAACCAGAAATCAAACAGCTCTGCAATTTAAGTGACATGCCCTGGTGTTTTCCATATTCACTACCTACAGAGATGGAAAAAGCTGTTCATCCTGTCCCATAAAAATTGTATTTGTGGACTGTTACCACCAACCTTCAGTTCTTCAGATAATGAATAACAAAAGTTTAGTGCACTACATCCCTCATCTCACACTAATCTTACAGACATAGCTTCAGCTGTCTGTGTTCTGACAAAACCTGGAATTTTAAGAGCATAAAGTGCTACCACTCAATAGACTTCTTTTTTTCCTCTAAAAATCTTCCTGAGAACAAAGCACAAGAGAAATCTTTCACCCCTACATGGCAGATGAAAATTTACTATCAGGATGGAGTGGGAGGAAAGTACACCTTGCACTTAATTTAATAATTCACAGAGTTGTTTTTCCTCCATATATGCCCCCCATGAGAAAGGATATTGAAACAGAAAAAGAACAGAGACACCTTTAAGCACAAAGGCTATCTGAATGGCTTCAATACTGAGCTGTTCTGACACAGCCTGTGGCAATAAGAAAAGTGAATCCTAGAATATCCTATAAGCTCTGTCCCTCACTGGGCTGTCTGAGGACAGGGTGGCAGTGCCACTGGCATGGCACAGCAGTGAAGGCAGCCCTGCAGCCAGACCTGCCTGTGCTCTGCCCCACCAGGGATCCCAAGCCTCTGCCTCCTCCCTGGCTGCACTGCAGAGAGGAAAGGAGGGGTGGGATTGAAGAGCACAGCCAAGGCTGAGAAGAGGGCTTGTATCAGTGGGGAGGGTTCTGGGGAACAGCAGCACCTGTGAAGAAAAGCTATTTATGCCCAAGGATTGGACAAGCCAATGCAGGTTTTATGAGGCAGAGTTTGGAACCAGCTTCCCTCTTCAGCTGCTTTGTTGAATGAACAAAGTCAGGCATTCTTTCTGTTATGCAGAATTTTCTGCTTCCTTGAGTTTAATTAATAATCTGGAACTATTTGGAGCATCAGCAGTAGGACTAAGGACTTCATCATGTTGGGAGTGTAGGTGTGGGTATGGGTGTGGGTGTGGGTGTGAGTCTGATCAAGGTGATTTCAGTACAGCAGCAAGCAGAACTATCTACTGCATCTGAAAATATGTTCAGGATGATTTGCTCTGGATTAGGCCCTGTTCAGGATATCCAGCTCTGAAATGCATATTCATTGCTTGCATCACCAGAAGGACCCAGCACAAGCATTTTTACCTCTTGCTTGTATGCCATGATAATGGTTGGGCTGGAGCCAAGGAGGGAAACCCCAGCTCAGCACCTTCCTTTGTTTTCAGGACACTGTCTCATCACTTCTTTAGCCCACAGGTTACCTGGAAATTAACTTAAAGCTTCTCAGTTTTAGAAGACACATTGGATTTTATCCCCATTGAGCACCCAGCAGTGGCTCAGACACACAGAAACATGACTACAGGCCTACCTCAGCACAGTTACAGAATAAATGCATTCCCCTGAACCAAAAAACACCCCTTCTTCCCGGGCCTGAAATGCTTAAAAAGTTGGGTTTGTCTATCACAAAATGAAAAACCAAAATTATGGAGGAACTAAATCCCAGGTTCCATGCTTGTAAGGCATCTTACCAGCAGGAGAGGGGACTGGAACCAACCAGAAATGCTGCATGCATGCATTTGTCACTCATTACTCAGCCACCTCACCTCATCATGAAATGTGGGTGGAAAGGCAGCCACCCTTTGCACAGTACCCTGCTTTCCAAACCAGCTTCCAAGGGAGAAGGAAGCACCATAGGAGCTGGTCTGTCCCAGAAGAGAGTCCCTCATCCTCCATATAGTGGTGTAATAGAGAGCACCTCCTGCACCACAGCAAGGAGCCTGTAGCAGCCACCACTGGAGGCCACAGAGGGATGAATGCAGCATTTTGGCCACATGCTCTGGTTCTGCTTCATCAGCCTGGCCCACGGTTCATGGCTGGACAGTGAGCATCACTGCACATGAGCTGACATCACCACTTTAGGATAAAGTGTCTGGCACAGGGCAACATGAGACCACAGTCTCCCATTTGCAGTTGCTGCCCAAATTACTTCCCATCACTGTTTAATTCAGAAAATTAATTCTCTCTTGGTATTCATAGATACTGGATCACTGGGGTGGAGATGGAGCCTGAGACAGTGAACAATATCAGATCTGGAATTCCCAGAACATCACCCAGCAAGACATGTTGGATACTGCACCTGTGCTAGGTCTTCAATGAGAGATGGTACTTCTGGAGTGCTATCAAACAGGAGGGACAACAGAGCTGTGAGGGACTTGCACCCCATAGATTAACAGATATTCTAGATAAAAGACAGGATAAAGTACCTGTCCTTTCACACAACTGACTCAGCTCAGTTCAGATGGTGGTATCATCAGTACCTGCATGCACACCTAGAGTGCAGGAGGCAGCAGGTTGTGCCAGCTGATTTCCCCAGTGTTATCTGAAACATCTGTCAGCAACAAGGGAGCTGCATACAGGCTGTGTATTGCCTGCCTACAGGCTTTGGATGCTCCCTGGGAAACACTTCTCAGAAGCTGAGCAAGTCATGGAAAGGGCTCTGTTCCAAGCCACTGGAAATACACCTTGCAACTGCAGGGACCATCTGCTGTGTTGGCCTTTCTTGCTAGGGGACAGAAGTCTAGTGATGTCTATACATAAGGCAACTACTAGAAACCAGAATTTTCCTTTACAGGTTCCACTGACTTATTTCATTTTACTTCCAGACAGTTTGTTGGTAGAACTTAGCTTCCTGAAAGAGGTAACATGCTGCTGAAAATAACTGGAAATCAGAAGATAAGATCCTGCCTGACAGAAAAACAAAAGGACAGAAAAACTTCAAAAAGAACGGTGCAAAGCAATAAGGATCCTTGATAAACTATGATAACTACTATCAAACAAGTCTGATAATTATCAGTCAAAGCAGGTCACCTTGTTTGATTTTAAAACAGGATCTGAAAGCCACTTCACTGGGAAAAGGTGAAGGGAACTGAGTGCACCCCTAACCTGTGCTCCTTCCCCAGTGTACCCATTCCTAGCTCAGACTCTGCCTCTGTGCAGAGTTGTGATTCTCTGGCGTCTTCTGTTTTTCTCCAGGGCCTAACCAGGGATAAATTTCCTTTCTCTGCAAAATCTGAGCCAGTCAGCCTTTCTCAGGGTTACTGGCAGTTTCCTTGAGGCACAGAGCTGTGGTTTGTGCTGTGCACAGTTCTTTCATGGGCAAGAGTTGATATGTGCTGTGGGGTTTCCTCTTCTCTCAGACATTTCTCAAATTCATGAAGTTCAGCCCACGAGTGAGGCCAATTTGGCATTTATCAAAGTCCTTTCCACAAGTGCCCTGTCCCCAGCCTGGCACACTTAGGGGAAGGCAGCCAGGCTGCACTGGTGCCTAGCTTTCTGTCGGACACAGAGTCAGAAAAAGAATAAGAAGGGCAGTTCACATAGCACATTCACACTTAGGACAGGACTGAACAAAGCCTAGGAGGGGAAAAGGATTGTCTTTGCTGCAATGTACATTTTTCACATCATAGCAGCCCTGTGCCACATGGAAGCTCAATCCTGCAAATCTGCAATGTGTGAGTGACCTTACATCTCCAAAGAGGCTTCTTGGGTGACTTGAATCAACTCAGATATGGAATTGCACAGTAACTAGTGAAATTCCTCCATCACTACTGAAGGCAAACTTCACCACTAGGGAGCACCAATAGACAAAGTTTTTTAGAGCTTTTCTGTGTTGAAATCAAACTACGACTATAAACTACAAAATGCATTTAACAATGTAACAATAAATATTTTAAATTGCAATTTTTTATAACTACCCACTGAGAAACTAGATGAATCAGAAGTAATAGGGCAAGAGATTTTTATTTATTTGATCACTAGTCAAGTCCTGTAAATGGACACCTACTAAGAGCTCTGCTGATTCATCTCTGCAATTCACAGATAATTTTTTCAAGTTTCTGTATGATTGGTAACTTTATCATCATAAAAAACCCACAAATACCAGGCAATGAAGGAGTCTTTCTCTACCAGAGATGAACTTTCTAGGTCAAATCTAAAGTACATTACAGAGCCAAGAGAACAAACATCTTGTTTTTTCTGTAGCAAATCAAGATCAGAAGTGCCTGTCAGTGTTTGGCAGTTACTCAGAAGCAGACAAAGAAAATTCAGAGCTGTAGCTCAAATCCCAGTTCACACAGCAGAACTGCCTGACCAGAGATGGTTGCTAAATGCTCACCCCACACCTTCAGCTCTTCTTCCTCTTGCTGGAACCACAAGTCCTCCTTATCCTCTCTTTCTCTCTGGGCTGGACACAAACCATCAGCGTTGCTGTAAACACCTGTGCAGAGTGGGGTGACATTAAGGACATGTCAGACTGTGCTCTGGCTGTTCTGGTTTCATCTGTACGCTCCATCAGCCAGGTTGCACCAGGGTGTTCAGGGGCTTCACAGCAATGAAGTGAAGACAAAGGCTCAAGTCAGCAGAACTTTGACTACTGAATGGCTTTGTGGATAGTGATAAAGCATAAAATAAACTCATAATTGAGATAATATTTCAAATCTGATCTGTTTCTGACACTAGGAGATGGGATTAGATTTGACAATTCAGCCACCCAGGAACCACTCAAGTTGCTAGTCTTCATTTTCCCCAACAACCAGGATGGGCACCCTTTGAAAAACAGCCCTGGCATACATCATACCAATTATCACTAAACAGAGGAGGTTCAAATGGACACTGCTCAAATGGGATCTCTTCTGTGTTTGGAGGCATGGCCACAAGGACATTCTCCAAACAAATATGCTTCTGCCATGGCTGTCAAAATATGGGTGACGCAAAGTTCTACAGACCTGATGCAGAGGGTGATGGCACACTGAGCACTCTTGTGGTAGCTGTAGTGGTTATTTCATGGAAACTAACCTGCCTTCATCGAGCTTCCCAGGATTTGGCACGTTATTTCTTATCTTGTCATTCCCAATAGTCACATCTCTGTGACTCTAAATGTCATGAGAAGGTGTAATTGAATTCAGTAGGAAAGCTCCTGCTCACTTGTATATTGCAATGACACTTCAGGTGACATTCATGATCACATATAGAGGGACAGCTTCTGTGCTGTGGATGCTGCTGGGACTGGCCAGGGGTGCCAATCAGGTAAAGATGCCTTAGTCCACCCAAGCACTGTGGGTTTGAGTGAAATGGGACTGGAAGAAGAAGTGGGCCAGCAGAGGGGAAATTAAACTGAGGACAATAGTTGCATACCTGATTAATGCTTGATACAGTCTAAAAAGCTGAGTGAGAGAAACCATAGAGAGGGTGAAAGTCTTGAGGGCTTCTGGGCATGGTATGGACAACAGAAAGAAGAAATGAAACAATGCCATGTGTTGGTAGATGATGCTTCCATTTTAATACAAGGAACTACTTATTCCTGTCTATTTCTGACCTGCCTTTATAAAGCTATAAAGGTCTGCTCTCCAAAGTGCTTGTGAGCCACACTCTTAGTCAGAGTTTGGTGCCAGGGCAGGAGTGCCTGAAAGGAGTCCTGAGCTGTGAAAGGTCCCAAGGTCTCTGTTGCAACTCTGCTGGGCTTTGACCAGTGATATTTCTGACCAGGTCTAAAAATCAAGCCACGGCTCTTGTCAGCTGAGATGCAAATGCTTAACACCAGGGCTCATGAACACTGCTGGTCTGGAAAGATTTTCCTCTGGACTGGTACCCACATGACCCAGCTTATATACTGCAGGGCACTGCTAGCTGCTAAAGAGCTGAGATCAGCCTCAGCTGTGCACAGAGCCTGTGTCTGACAGGACTGCCTGTCCTGCAGGGTCCCAGAGCCAGCAAACAGTGCAGGCTGCTGAGCTCTGCTCATTGTCACTCATGTGCTGAAATACCCCTGTGTGCACTAACACACCTGCTTGCAGCGCTTCTGACCATCAGCTACCAGCTTCTGCTCACAGTCAGCCTTCTTTAAACAGAGCATTATACAGATCCTACTGCATTTTCCCAAAGATACAGGCTCCCCTTTGCTGCAACCACCTCCATGGGAAGAAGGGAAATGGACTAAGCCATCACTGCCAAAGCTTTTGTCTTTCCTGGACCACCCCAATCCCAGCAGCAGCAGCAGAATCTGGTCCTGGAGACAGGCTGTGTTTCTGGACATCAGCTGCTGCAGGACAGAGCTGTTTGCCCAGGCTCCAGCACTGCTGAACCTGCATTTTGAGAAAGGCCCAGGAGAACAGGAGGCAGCTCTGACCTGGTGCTAATGAGCTCAATCACAACAGCATCACTATAAAACTGTTTAACACCATTCAGCTCAGATGAGATATTTTTGTTTCATGCTACTGGAAGTGGGAAATGTTGAACTCTAATGTGCTTGCAGTGATTGACAGGCTCACAAGGGGATCCAAAGATATCTCACTATCTATCTGAGACAGATTTTAAAATCAAGCTTACAGTAGTCAATCCTTCTTTAGAGACTTAATGAGTTTAACAATCATCTCAGTAAACCAACACTCTATAAAAATAAACCTAGAGGGCAGGGAGTAAATTCAGGTAGGTTTCAGCCCCCTAAGCAAGCCCCACCAAAGATGAAAGATGGTTTATGGTGTACCTGTTCTGCAGATAAGCAGGAGGCTTGAAGTATTTCTATAATTACATGTGTGTCCTTCTCTGGAAGCAGTGGCTATTTTCGTGCCTCAGCCCAATAAAGCAAATGTGAGAGGAATCTGTGCTTTGTTTATAGCTCCATTAGCCTTTCTTGAACTGTAAATTACTTGGCAGTGGCTGAGACAAAAGGGAAAGGCAGGGCTGGATTGTAAAGGAAAAGTTTGAAGTTCACAGCTAATTAAAGTCTTTCAGATTTAACTGCCTAAAGTTACAGTTCCTTTGAAAATTTAGCCCATAATTATAAAACTCATTAGAAGAAATCAGCACATTTAGTATATGTTTAGTTGTAGAATAGACTACTGTAAACCACACTTTTTCATATATTTTCTTTATAACCTTTCAAGTGATCATTTTCTATGGCAATCTTCACTCTTCTCTCTTTCTTGCTCTTCATCA
Source organism: Oenanthe melanoleuca (assembly GCF_029582105.1). NCBI lineage: Eukaryota > Metazoa > Chordata > Aves > Passeriformes > Muscicapidae > Oenanthe > Oenanthe melanoleuca. The sequence goes on along the minus strand of NC_079362.1, from coordinate 63,269,281 downwards.
GTCAGTGAATAAGCTAATGAGTTTAGGCTCTGCCTAACACACTTGAAATTTTCAGAGAGGAGGGAGTTGGGAGCAATAAATTGTACTCCCATTTTCAGCCCCCTGGTTTAACCACAATGACAGCACTAGGAGAACATAAAGGCTCAGCCTGTGAGGACCAGCAGCAGGAGGCACAGTGCTGTAATGGCATCTGGAGCATTATCAGTAGCACAGTTGTGAGTAATTGCATTAATTGCCTTTAATTACACTCTGTGACCTGAAGCAGGCTGCTTCCAAGAAACATGACACAATACTAATCATGATGGGTTTAGAAAGTAACTTGAGCAAGTATGTGGTTAGATCTTTGAGCTGAGAGCTGCAGCTGGAACGACAGGCGTGTGCATGCTGCATTTGTGTGCCTGTTTTACAGAACTACAGGAGGAAGCAGAAGATTTTTTTATAGAGTGAACCCTATACAAAGAGCAAATCTGGAAATTAGGCTTTGCTTTCCTTTTCCTAAATGTGACCTCTTTCTTCTGCCATTAGTGTCCCTAGTACTACAGAAAATCTTCAGAGGTGGTGGGTTTCACCCCAGCTCCTGCTGGAGAGTAATATATTTGCCATGGGTACAATGCAAATGGTAAATGACCACTTTCTACAGCTCTCCACAAATCCTGAAAGGATTCACTTTCTGAAAGCTTTGTCCCTTTTCTGGTTGCAGTTCTGCAAATATGAGTAAATGCTTACATGTATGAATTTTTTGTGTTGAGGTAAATCTGTTCAATGCTGGACAGAACTTCCTGATGAAGACAAATGTCAGTGGAGGAACTGCATTAGAAAGGCATCCTCTAAGCTCTCCAGCCAAGTCTTGGGATGGACCTAAACCCCCAGTCTGACACCCCAGCAGAGCTGTGGTGTTTGCAGGTGCCCCAGTGCGGGCAGACAGGCTTTTGAGGGGGTCTGCTGCTGGAACCAGCACTACTGCTTCTCTGGCACTTCATGTCCTACAGCAGGATGAGGCTGCTGGTGTTGCCATGCCACCTTTATATCACTCACCTGCAATTATGGGAGCTGTACTCTTCTCCATGACTCAGAATGTTTTATTCATGATCCATTTATGATGAGACAAAGCACAGGGAACTCTGATGGTTCTGGAACTCCTTTGCATGCTAATGGCAAGGGTTTCAGCTGTGAGTCCCTAAGTCTCATGCTTTACACTGATATTTCATGTTTGAAGGAGAGTTGCATTCTGAACCTACTGCATGTGCATTTACCTGCACATGACCTGCACACAGAGCCCAGCTGGCAATGTAAATTTGGCAGTGTAAAAAGTGTGCATGCCTCAGAATGCAAGGATAACTGCATGCATGATTCCTTGAACACCTGTATGAAGATGGAAGAAAAATTATACACTATGCTTTATTGTTCAGGCAGTCTCCTTCTCACTCTTCCCATCAAGATCCTCCAGAGTGATGAGACCCCAGGCTGACCCAACTCCCAGCTTGCTACCTCTCACTTGCCCTGTAGAGCCTTCCACACCCAGAAAAATAAAGGGAGATCTATATTATGCCTGCATGATCTACTCATGCTGCTATTTCCTCTGTAGCAGACATAGGTGGAAACCCATACAGGTAGACTGATGAAGAGGAAGAGCCCACTTCTGCCTCAGCCCTCATTGTGAATATTCGTGCAGCCACAGGCTGCTCTTTCCCCTGCCCAAGGTGTCAGTAGATCCTTGGTGAGTCCTTTTTCAGTTTCTGATTTTCAGCCTTATCTGTATTGACATATTTTAAGGTGTTCAAGACATGGATCCAGTAGGTCATACTGTGATTTTGTTGTAAGTCTACTCTTCACACAGTTCATAGTTTAACATTTATTTTCAGTTGTCTTTAAAAGGTTTTGCAGGAGGCATATGTTCATATTTATAAAGGAACTCAGTGGTTATATACAAGTGCCCACAAACATAACAATTAACTGACAGCTTGACCAGGGTCCACATGATTCTTCTTATCTCCTGCTTTGGAAGCAGGAGGCAAATAAAGGAGCCTCAAATCCCCATTTACAAGTAACTGAAATCTTAACCTTTCTAATTGCTTTCAAAACCAGCAAAATCACTCCAAAAACCAGCAGCAAGTCTTTGACTCCCTTAACTGTCCCTGAAAACCCTAATCTAAGGCCTTGCTCCTATTGTCATTGAAGTAATTAAATTAATGAAATTCAAAACAGGGCAGCAGAGGGAAGCGTAGTCCAGACAACCAAATACCAGGTTAGGAACTAGAAATTACAACATCTAGTCCCATACCTCCTTTTCTACAGATTATGCCAAGTCACTCACTTTTCTTGCCCTTTTCTTCATCTATTTTTATACTCAGGGGTTTATTCATCTACTTAAAAAAAGATCTGTTCATCTCTGCATCCCCTACATGATCTTCAAGTTATTAATTTTCTTGGATAAAGACATCTCTGACAGCCAAATCTGTTTCTCATCACACATTTTGGAACTCCCTGGACTTCCTTTTTCACTGCCTGCAGCTGTACAAACTCCCACAAGAGACGAGAGAAGACAGTGCTGTGCAGGAAAGGGGAATATACCACAAAGGCTTTTCTGTGCTTGTGCACCACAGGGATGCAGGATGCCAGAAGTCTGCTGATGGAGGAAGCTGGTGAAGATTCAAGCCTACAGTGCCCTCCAGGATATAACCCACAGGAAGGAGGTCTCCTGACTAACACAGTGTGCTTGGCCCCTGGTGCATCAGCATTGCTAACTGCAGGCCTTTTGAGGCTTGCTTTCCCACCCACACCTCCTCCACTGCATCCACCTATTCCCATGTTTGGGCATGGATAGCCCATGGATAGCTCCATTCTTTATGCATTCACAGTACATAACCAGCACAGCTGTCAGACTCATCTTTCCTTGCCCAGATGGTCCCTCAGCAATGACCTGCTGCTGCTGTCCCCCAAGGGTCCCTTTCTCTCCAGCCAGCCAGCCCTGCATGCACTCACTCACTCAATCCTCTCTGCACAGAGGCTTGGCACCACTCTGGGCAGCCCTGGCTGTGGTTTCTCCTTCACAGGCTGCTCCTCATTGCCATCATGGCACCACAAACTTGGCACCACAAACTGCACATAGGCTTCATGCCTTGGAGAGGCTACCTAGAACACAGCCTATACAGAGTTAGAAAATAAAGCAGGTATTTATTAAAGGCCTTCAAAAGATACACCTTGGACAGTGCAGGAGCCTCCCTGAGACTACACCCAAGAAGGATGACAGTACAAGTTTCTCAGACTGAATATAATTTTGGTCTAACTAGAGGTTAGTTTTCCAATTTTAGCTTCAGGTAATGAAGTCACATTCCCCCAGTTTGCTTCCCCCCAATTCACTTTTGTTTATACTTTTCTGGCCTGAATCTGAAATGATGACCTTAGTTCCTGTCTAAGAAAGGGATTGTTTTGTCTGACCATACTGTGAAGAGAACTTACTAACACCCTATATGAAGTTCAGAGTTATACACGAATGCAGTACAGCATCTAAAAAATATAAAAGCTAAAACTTAAGGCATCAATGGTGACTAAGAAAGGGTATCCCATGATAGTGGGTTTGGCTATACAGCTTTCCATGTCAACATCAGAAGTCAGTCTTGGTGCAAGAACCTGGAACAAGCTGGACAATTACTGCAGCATCAGCATATTGCAATTGCCAGCCATACAGAACGTTACATGAACACTTGCTCAACACCACCTTTGCCCTGTAAAGATAGTCATAATGAGAGGGTTTTCAGCTCTGCTAATGAAGGCCAAGAAAGCTGACTGCATCACTTCAGTAATTTAGCCCAAGGGAACCTGTAGAAACAAATGAGGCAACATATATCACAGATTTGCCTTTTTTTTTCCTGTTATTCACCCTAGCCAACAAGGTCATGCAAAATATCTTTCATTTCATTACAGGCAATTAGAGTCATTAACGTCAAGCTGCAGTGTTAATTCTGCTCTGCAGAGGTAAGAAAACGGCCAGTGACCTGAATTTTGCAAAGACAGTGTAATTGCAATGCTGCAGCCAAGGTCAGTTCCATCTCTGGGTATAAACAGGCTGTTCCTTCAGACAAGGATTAGAAAGTCACACTGTGTTGGGTCTGACCAAGGTGAAGTTCCCAGTCCCTCACAGTGCTGTGCTCTCCATCAGAAGCTGGATGGGGGCTGGCAGCAGAGCAGTGCTCTGGCTACTGACATTCCCCACCAAAGGGATGGGACTGGGCAAGATCCTGGGAGGGAACACAACCAGCTGACCCAAGGGGATATTCCATCCCACATGATGTCAGCTCAGACATGCAAGCTAAGGAAGAGAGGAGGAAGGGGAGAGTATTTGTGAGTTTTCAGTGCTTGCCTTGCAGAGGAACCATACATGTGCTGAAGCTCTGCTTCCCAGGGAGTGTCCAAACATCAATGCTGATGGGATGTAGACTGGTCCTTTTCCTCTTTAGCTCTTGTGCATGCAGATCTCTGCTTTTTTCTTTCTCTTTGCTGTAATAAAACTGCCTTATCTCACCCTGCTGGTCATTCTGCATCTTATTCTCTCCTCTGTCCCAGTGGTCAAGAGGTGATAGAGCAGTTAAGGGAGCACTTGGCACCCAGCCAGGATCAACACACTACACAAGAAAGATCATAAACAGATTGGGAAGAACAGTAAAAGACTCTTAATTTTAAAATTACTTTAGGTATTTTGTGATCGTACTGGCTGGATTTTTTTTTTAATTAAGAAAATAAAAGCAAATCAAATGAGAAGATTCTCTGTTTCTGTCAGCCAAACTCAATGAGTGTAACAAAACAGAACTATCAAGAGGAGGGATTAGTAGGACAAGTAGGAGCTGGAAGTTTGGAGAAGTTTATGACAGCAAAGAGGACCACATTCTGTATGACCAAGCTCAAGAAGGAATTTTATTTATTTTTGAACAAGATAAGTAAATACAAAAGGTATTGTATCACCACATTAATGTAGCTTCATTTTTCCGTATGAATGACCCAGCTGAGATTCGGTTTTACTGACAGGAATTCAGTTTTACTGCTCTGATAACTATAAAATCCTGGTGGGAGAATTAGAAGAGTTGAGGAAAGGAAGGATCCATGGCCTACAAAAAAAAAAAAAAAAAAAATTTACCCAAAATATGAACTATCTATTTAAATATGAACCAGTTGATGCCTCATAGTAGCCATGCATAGAATCCTCACAATCTGACTAAAATGAAAGATGATGTGATCTAGAAGGAGTTTAAGGACTACTGGATTATAAGCAAGAAATAACTAAAACTATATATGGTGGATTTGTAAGACACATTCAGCACAGTGCTGTACAAGAGGGAGCTTGTGCTGAATATTCTCCCAAGAGGAATCACAACTTACTTGATACAAATATAGCCTTGAGCATGCCTGCATGTTTATTATAGCCAGGCTGTTTTCTGCCTAGCACAAGACAAGAATGCTGAAGAGGTGCTACTATAACATTGATTTAGATTCTTAAATGTCACTTGAAGTCTCACTGCACTATTCACTTAAGAATTTATAAATATGAGCAATAACCAATCTTTTCCAAGTTGTCAGGGATAACCCTGAAAGCCAGATCTGTAAGAAGTCACAGCAGAATGCTTGTTATCTGCACTCAGGAGTGTGTTTGCAGACCCACCACCACTCCCTGGAAGGGGAAGCAAACACTGCTACTTAATGCCCTATCAGTTCAAGAATTGCTGTGCTTTACTGTGTTTTGTATATCACTTTTAGGTCACATGCACTGCTGAATCAAGCAGCAGACACTTACAAATCAAGTCATGTCACCCTTACCAGTGGCTGGAACTGGAAACAATGCAGGGAGCACTTGCAGAGCAAGTTATAGACTTCAGGACCAGAGAAGCATGTATTGTATTTGGCTCCTTAATGTGGGATTTTGAGAGTTGTTGGCTGCTGTAAAGAAGCAACTTATCTTGATTTAAGTCTTAATTTGTTCAAAGTACCACACAAACAGGTCTGGCTGGTGACACTAAGGTAAATTGTGCCTGCAGCCCCACCGCTGCTCACATCACATATGCTTTGTTTGTCAAAAGTCCTTTTTCACCCAATTTGATCCTTGAGCAACACTGAGAAAGGAATTATCACAGACTCATGCAACCCAGACCCTCTAAAAGCTATCGATTTTGCAAGCACATTTAAGTGCATTTCGGTTTTAGTAGGAAGAGGATGGAGAAGGAGGGGACACTGTCCTGAAAGTAGATGTTTTCTTGTCCCTTCCCCAGGAAGAAAAAAATCCATGCTAGACTTATGCTTTGAAAATAGAAGACACAGTAGAGATGCCTGAGCACAGCTCAGTTCATAATTACCCACTGCAATATTCCTGGAAAATTATCAATACCAGTGAAACAATCTTTTCATGAGAAATGCAGGTCAGTCTGACAGGGAGTATTTTGAACCTTGATGATTCCCAGGAGAATGGATTCGATTTGATTACACAGTAAGTGAGACATAAACACAGATGAGACCCAGACAATAAGCTAATACATGTTCTGCTTCAATAACAGCAACAGGACTACATGGATTTTATAATAACTGAGAAGTGGATCCTTATAGGATGAGATGTTCACAAGCCCTAGTTTAGTCTGAAGAATGAGCTCATTAGAGTCAGATGTCTCTCCTGAATTCCCTGAAAATTCTTTCAGCAGCACACAGATATGCTCAGGGCTGCACAGTTCATCACCTTCAAAGCAGCAGGATCAGTGTAGCATGGAGACAGTGTTCCAGAGAAAGTATTCTTTCTGCCATCTGAACACACAGCAGCAACACAGGGGCATCTGGACTTGCTGTGGAGCCATGCCTATGTCCTGACATGACTGGGAGCTATCAGGAAGGTGTTGCTCAGACAGGAAAGCCAGCTGCACTTTTGAAGACAAACTTTGAGATACGGTGAGGAAATAGAGGAGCCATCTCCATCAGACATAAGCAATTAACAGGATCTCAAATGACACAGCTTAGATACAACAGTCAAAGAAAAAGCTGCTTCTAAAAACAGCATGAAGACGCAGAAACTCACAGTCATATTGAGCTTTAAAATGTAACATCCTTTCCAAAATGATGCAAAGCCTCTCCCAGCAGATGGGAAGGCTATTTCTTCTCACCCTTGGGCAGCCAGGCATGAGTGGGACACCCAGCCTCCACCACTGCTGTCCCCAACTGTTTGAAAAATCCTCAGAGAAGCTCCCATTCCCCAAAGCTTTCTGCTTTTTCCAAGTGCGTTCAAGGTGTTCACAAATTAAAGCACCCATATAATCTATGCCCTTTGCAGAGGTATAAATGTCTATGAGGCAAGCTCCAATCAAAAGGGCGTAACCAGGGCACAGCCCTGCAGCAGAAATGCTGTAAGAGGCAAGCCCAAGACAATTACCTGTTAAAAGATCACACATGACCCCCAAACAGGGTGTGCAAATATAAATCAGAATCAGCATCTGTTTGCAGAGGGTTTTCTGTCTGGAAGGTCAGTGTGCTCTGAGCCATCTGCTCCAGGTGTTTGTATAGCAATTCAAGGAGAGATGGATGAGAAAAAAAACAGTAGACCAATATGTTTTGTTCTGTCTTCTCCTTTGCTTATCTGAAGCTACCCACCCCTTTGTAATCACAAAATAACAACACTAAGGTGCCCAAAGCATTTTGTTCCCTTCCAACTTGTTCAATTACTCGAAGAGTATGGACCAGAATCAAGATATTCTGTTTTCCACATCTATCAGTATTTAAGTGTTTTATGCAACATAAAAGAGCCCAGGAGGAGAGAATGGAAGAGCTTCAAACCAGCTGGCACATAGACCTGTTCATGGGGAATTGCCTGGGGCTGAAGCCCAGTGATCTTGCATCGCTAACATGAGACATGTTAGCAGCTTTGTGTTGAAAAAGCATGTGTTTCTGTAAACAAGCTTCAAAATGGAAAAAAAAAACAACCCCAAATAAATACATAATCTTGTAAATTATAAAAACACTGGACAACTCCTCTTTGAAGGGTGCCCTCTCTTTCCTTTAAGTGTATTAAAGTGCTCACATTTATGCATTTATGGTGCTTACGAGGCAGAATCATTATTTCTTTTTTTCTGAGACAATAAAATATATAAAAAATAAAAATACTTAGACTTATCTTCAAATGGTTCAGCTCCTTTGCCTAGCTTTTCAAAAATAGTTCTTGCAACTCATTAGGATAAATTCCAAATGCATCTAAATGGCACTCAGATCATTAATGCTACAGTATTTAACACTTGCCTTTAGGTAAAAGAGAACTTCTACAAACCTGTGAATAAATCCCATTTATATTTATTAATAAGCTATTTCTGAACATGCCCTAGGTCGTACCAGATAAAACAGACCAAATATTAATACTGATATTTTGCACTCATTGAATTCCACTAAAACACTTCCTTCCACTCACCTAATCTAAACAATGCTAAAATGCTGTAATAGGAGCTGCCAAAAATTGCCATGACATGCCAGAGGTTAACAGCATTTTTATCCTGGTTTCTGTCCATCATGCCCAAGAAAGAGAAGAAAAGAATGCCTTGCAGCAGTAGCAGGTTGAAACATTTTGTTTGATATGTAAAGTGAGACATTCCAGTTCAATTCTCTATTATTCTACTCAGTGCTATGAAACTAAAAGTTATTACAAAAATTGTGAACATAATTCTCCGAGCTATTTATTTAATTTTTCTTGAAGGTCAAGAGATTTCTTCTGAATGTCTGGGAAAAGGACCAATTTAAAAAAAGTAGCAGGAGGTACATGGAATAATTTAGCAAAATATTTGCAAGTTCTGAGTATCAGTAACTTGGTCTTTCAAATTAGGCTTCATTTTTACTCTAAGAGTTGTATTTATTTAATCCAGAATCTTATCTTCATTGCACAAAAAGAACATCAGAGGAAAAGCTCCTCAGAGCTCTCCTTTGATAAACATTATGATTATGATTATGATTATGGGCAAATTAAAGCACTTTACACATACATGTTTGCTAACTGCAGCCTTTGCACAACTTATGCTTTCAATGAAGAGAAAGAACAGCCCTGAAAGCTGAAAAGCAGCTTCATCATAAACTGTTGATTTACATTTCTCTTTGTCAAGTCCTTTCAGCCTTAATTGAGGACTCAAGGTTTAATTAAAAAATGAAGCACAGGGAAAATGACAGACATTTGAGAACAGCAGCAGCAGCAGCATCATGTTTCCCCCTTCACGTGCAAACAGACCAGGAAGGATGCATTTGCATTTGCTTTCATTTGCTCCTATTCTTGATTTAAAATCACCAATTCCTCCTAATCAGGCTAAACTACAGACAAATTTTATGAAGTCAGAACCATTTAGCTGAACTCTTAGAAACTTGAGATCCTACCTGGTGTGTGCTCCTCTGGACAGAGTGGATGGGTAGCCCAGGGCACCAGCTCTTAATACATCACTGCCCATAAAAGCCAAGAGCCTAAATTTCCTGTATCTTAAGTTCTGTGTAATGGCTGGCTAGGATTTTCTTGTTCCTCTTCAGCAGTAAATGTAACCAGCCTTAGTCCTTGCTGAAACATCAAGAGTACTTCAGCACTTGCTTGCAGAGCCCATTAGCTTTCAGTAGCTCTGCCACGCACAAGCTTGGCCCTGCTGCTCTCCAAAGAGGGGCAGCTGATCCTGGCCCAGACCTCCTGCTCAGCTTTGGGCTGAAATCACAGTGCTCAGACACGTGGTCAGTTCTCACAGTGGCACCAATCAACTTTGCAAGAACCTTTTAGAAAAAGCTTCCTCCTGCCTTCCCCGACACACACAGGCCAATCATGCAGATAATACAAAAGGTTTGGCCCAAGTTTAGCTTGCTCCTTTAACTGTTGTAGTAAGGAGAATATAGATTACCTGATTTTCTTGCAAACTGTGTTGTCTGCACAAATAGATGTGCAGAGTAATAATCCTCATATTACAGAAAAGCACCTGATCTGACCATATTAGAGCTTTAGTGATGCAGTAATTCAAGCAGGCAACAAACTCATCTCCAAAATGTTTGATTAATTGAGGTGCTGCTGTTTCGCAGCATACCCTGTGAATCTCAGGTATGATTACCTCTTTGTATAACTACCTAGCTAATCACCCAGAAGAATTAAATGTGGGAAGCCTGCTTTTGAACTGGAAAGGGTTGTCCTTGTTTCCTTGAACATGGAGCAGGAAGACCCAATAGCTTGTTAGACCAGACCGTGGAGACAAGGCACGTGGATTGGTTTGATATCAGGCTCTGTGGCAAGCTGTGACTCCAGCTAATAAAGTTCTCCTGGCTCTTCACTCTGCTCTGCAATATATGCACAAATATTTAGCCCACAAAACTACTGTCACCCAAATGTGGACCAGGAAAATATCCAGGTAGTCTCATGAAAATCAATATATCAAATAGATGAACGAAGACACAACAAAACTCTTTTCTCCCAGAAAATGTTTTCAGCTCCTGATAATCCTGTCCAGCCAAAGGTATTAGGAAGGATTAAAAATGGAAATAAATGAAGCTGAAGTATTCTGTGACCCTGTGATAACAAATCAGAAGGGTTCTCAAGGGGCACTATCAAATCAGGGCTTATCTTCACATGCATATAATACAAATTGACTTTTCTTCTATTCATCACCACACAAGTGCTATCAGATTTTGATTAGACTGCAAGACTACTTCATTTAGTATCAGAAGTAATATTTGTTTCTTTCTGCTAGGAAGCAACTGCTCCTAAGCAATCCCCCAGCACCAAACTATTCACAGCATAGGAACTATGTGAGATGAGCCCACTGCCTCTGTATTAAGCAACCTTCAACAAGTTTATTTTCATGAACCTGCCTAATCTTCCTTTGTTCTGATGAAAACGTTCAACACCCATGGTGTGATAAGAAGTGTTGTGGTGTAACTACCCAGCAGGTGCAACTCTCTCCTTGTGTCTGCTCTGAACATGCCTCTGGAAGGATCCCAGTGATGTCTCATCCTGCTGCTTGTGGGCCACCACTTGCAGCTGTGGTTTGATAACCAGCTCTGACACCCTCTCCTATCAGCCTCATCTCCAGTTCAAGAAGTCCTGATTTCATCTTCCCTGAGCTGGTTGGTTGTTGTAACTGCTCATCTTTGTGTCCCTGACTGAGTCATTTCAGGCCTGCCACATGCTCCTTAATGCTGGCTAACCAAACTGCACTGGTATTGATTGTGCCTGGGTGAACACATAATGATGTGCTCTGCTTTGTTCCTATTTCTTTCCCCATGATCCCTACTGTGATTTGCTTTTTTGACTGTCAAAGCAAATTAATTTTGTTGCTTCATTATTTAAAGTTTGTTTCAGTGCTGATGGTAACAGTTAATAGAGGGTTGAAAGGTAGACAGATGACAAATCTACATTTCTCAATAGCCTGGAAAATAGACTGCAGACATTTGCTGTTTGTATTCACTGTTAATTGCATATTTCGTTTCAGTTAAAATATAAAATCATACACTTGCTCTTGAAGCAATCCCAATGGATTATTAAAATGTATTGGCCACTTTGGGAGCATGCAGTAACTCTATACGAGCAACAAGGTCTAAATAAGGTAAAAGTACACACAGAATCATTTTTCATTCTGACAGCTTTCACACTTCCTATTTCTCAATGGTGTAATTAGAGGAAAAGCAGAGATGTATTTTATAGGGTTGCAGATACATGGCATAATGGAAAATCAGTTTGTTCAGATTTTGGGTCAAGTGTTTAATGAATGTGGGCAAATCTTCCCATTACTGTAGGAAAATAACGTGATGATTTTTTACTAAGAAACCAACCCTCTAAAACCTTTTGCAAGATGTCAGATGACTGCCACTTTTATGAGTACAGCACTAGGGAAAGGTGAAAGTGGCAAACCCTGGCTGGTGTCAATATTCTTGTCCATAGCAGGTCACATCTGCACCGGGGCAGGCAGGGCTTGGAAACTTAGGAACAAGGAACTCATTCAGGTATCACCCAGTAACATAACTCCCCCTCCTCCTGGGTGTGAATGCAATGACAGATGGGTTCCACTTTTCTGAGTTTATAGAAAAGCAGAGCCAGAGGACTTAGTCAGCTGGCTAATAACAGGGTTTTTTTGTTTTGTACTCCTTGGTAGGATCTATCCTGGCTATTTCATCAGCACGGTACCTGACATGTCCGACACATCCCAGCTCATGCCCTCAAATTCTTCCTTGAAAACTTCACAAACTTCAGAAATGTGATGGCTACCCAGGGAACAGAAGTGGTTTGTTCAGACAATAGTTTTGCTAGTGAGGGTGATGCTTGCAACCCTGGATTCTGTACAGGAACAAAGAAACTGAATGTATCTGCACAGATGTCATGACATTAATGAGAAAGGGGCATGTGTATCCTGTAAATCAAGCAGGATTTTTAAAAAATTCTCCTCCTTTTAATCAGAATGCTGTGAGGGAGCAATAGCTAGAAAGAAGCACTGCAAACTCTCACCTGCCTGCAGATTATTGTTCAGTCTTTAAGTTTCTTTATTTCCATGGCCTCATCTGGCTCAACTATTTTTGTTTGAAGATGGATGTGCTCAGGTATGTCTTTCAGGCCATATTTTCAGGTTGGGCTGAGTCTGTGTGATTGTGATAGAGACAAAAAAGGTACTGGGTCTTCAAGTGTATCCTCCCCCTCTCCAATAAATCCCCTCTCCCTTTCCAAGGTCTCTGATGTTAAGTGTAGTTTGTCTAAGACAGGAACACCAGGTGAGTGTTTGCATTGGCTTTGGTGCACACTGGCCTGCTAAAGTGTAATGTCTATATAACTTAGCTCAAAGCTACAAGGTGCTTATACAGCTTGAGATATAAGATTTCAATATAACCTGATTACATCTATATAACCTGATATCAAAATGACCTAAATAATGACATTTTATTTTTCTATATAACCTGATACCTATATAGTCTGAATCATAACTTTTATACCTCTATAACTTGATATAAATAACTTTCTATACAATGTAATAGCTATTATAGGGTTAACTAGTTCCTTAATTCTGAATAGAGAAAAAAGAATAAAAGAACTCACCAGGTGGATATCTTTAGAGATAGGTAAGTATAGTACTATGAAAAACTATATAGAACTATGAAAAAGTTGGCAAGTGCAAAGCCAATCAGCCACAAAATAAAACTGGCTGGTTAGATCTAGACAGATCAAGGAACACTGCAACTGCACATGCTCCAAAGACAGAGTTGAAAAGCTCAGGTGTGAAGAAGACCTTGGGAGCCTTCAACAAAGACCCTCAATGACCCTGAACTGGGGAGACACAAGTGCAGTGCAGAAGAACTGTCTAGTAACAATGAGATCATGCTGTAAGTTAGGTCCAGCACGTGATGATGTTGTAGTGACAAAGTGATATTAAGCAATATTTACTGTATAAGTATACCATGGCACTTGTCAAGTCTGGGTGAGTTAGGTGGAGATACCCTGCAATAAACAAATACCTGCTCTATAGACACCAGTCTGAGGAGATTTATTTCCAGGCTATTTTCCAGGCATCAAGGGTATGAAATGCTGCTGGAGACTGAAACAACTGGATCTTCCAAAATTGCAGGCAGTTTCTGTGTGCATATTGCTCTGCCAACCCCACCCCTACATCTCCCTGCCCCTTCCCAGCAGTGATGATGCCTGTAGAGTACATCTAGCCTGAACACTTGGATATCGAGTAAAAGCACTAAGAGCCATCATGCTAAACTCAACCCCGAGTTTGACGTCTCTTCCAGCTGACCAGCTCCTGCTGCAATTTGTGCCACCCCCCATATGCTCTTGTCCAGCAGCCCTGCACTGCCAAGACCTGCAGATTTTCACTCCTCTGTGTGCAGGTGAGCTAGCTGTTGATAACCATATGAAAATTTGGTATCCCTCCCAACATTTTAAAGAGATTGAAGCTGGGCTGATTGATACTGATCCAAACTAAAGGCTGCATTTACTGTTTATCAACCACTTTAGCAATGGTAAAAATTTATTCGGCATACTGACCAATTAACATGCTCCTGTGGGTAAGACCTGTGGGGTAGGAAGAAGTGGGAAGACATTTTAAGCAGCAGACAAATTTAATTCATAGGTTTCTGCAGGGAGTAACTGAGAGACTTGCTCATCTTTTATGGTCTCTTCTACTGCAACCCTGCAGCCTCACCCGGCTCCCTGCCTTCACCTGGGCCAAGTGAGAGGTCACAAAGAGTAGGAGGGCTGGGTTTGCCTGTGACACCATAGAAGTGAGCAATAGAAGTTTGCCCTGAAAAACAAAATTTCTGGCCTTGCTAGGAAGATAAAGTAACCCCAACCTTAAACTTCAAGCTTCTGCCATGCAGAAAGGCTTTAAGCTTTTAAAGTGCCACACCCAACTTTTGTGGAACGCTGAGTTGTCCTGTTCTGAGGGGGTCCCAAACCCTACAGGAGACACCAGGGAGAAGTTGGAGGCACTCAGAGCCCCAGTGGCATGTCCTGGAGGCAGACGTGGGGCAGCAGGCAGCCTGCTCCACTGCACCTGCAGGCAGGAGGGGTTTGGCTTGCCGGGATGGGGCAGAGCTCACCTGGGCAGCAGCGTAGGGAGGGCGCAGGGGTGAAGGAGACAAGGAGCCAGAGTGGCACTTCAGAAGTGCTGTCCCCTGACTTCCAGGTGCCACCACTTGAGCCAGCAGGCTGCACCACTGCCCTTGTGCTTGGCTGCTTGAGGCAAACAGGGCTGGAAAGCCCCACTGGGGAAAAGAGGCACCGGGAGCCCGCTGTGTCCCCGGCAGCACGGACACATCACAGCACCCTGTGGCATTGAAAAGTGCCTATAATAGCCAAGAGAAAGGACACTCCCAGTGCAATGCCCTCACAGGGCAGTCCAGCACACCTCTAGTATAATAGCACAGCCTGTGTCTAATGCATGGCTCTGCCCCATAACCCCAAACTGTGCTTAAAAAAAGCATGAAAAGCCTCAAATGAAGCAATGAAGCCATAAAACAAGAATACAGGTACCAGAGCTTTATTAGATGTTTCACTGGATACAAACAAACTGGATTTTATATTACCTTTTTTTTTACTCTAAATACACATTCTTGTCATAAAAATTCACATTTGTTTTACAGAACTGTAGGCATTTTTAACACAACATTTATTAAAATACCATTAAACAGATCCTAAAACGAGAAGGTGCAGCTCTGTGAACCTTTGTGGGCACAACACACAGGGAGCTCCATGTTCTCAGTGTTACACAATCATCCTTCCCACCAAAACAGAGACAAGTCATTCAAATGCTTTAATGCTCACTGGGAATAATAAGGCTTCTGTACAGAGACCCTGAACAGTGTCAGGAGGCAGTGTGGCAATAACATGCTAATAATCATCACCTAGATGATACTAAACTACTGATGACTGAGGCAGTCAAAAACTTAACTGTCCTGGCGAGCCCATATAATTTTTATTTTTCTTTTTAAAATGTGTTTTTAACCACATATTTTTATTTTCAGCAATAGCAATTGCACATAGCTCCAGGATTCTGCTTTAAGGATTCCAGTTTCACAGGAAAACTAATTGCAGCTACTTGAGGAATTTCTCCCAATCAAACTAACCTTTGTAGGATCAAAGGCTGAAGGAGGAGATTAGTACATGCTATCTTACTGCAGAAACAAAAACCCCTAAGTGCACCTCCCTCTGAGGAGATACTCACTGGCCAAGGTGACTCCTCCTTAAGAGGATGTGTGTTTATAACTTGGAGCATAAAGACAAACCATCCTGGGACATCAGATGAGGCCCACTACCAGCTTTCAGCCCCACACACTTAACATCTTACATGACCATGTGGACTGCTATCATGTACTGAGGCTGACAAATATCTGGTATTCACAGCTGGCAGGGAAAGGGATGCGAGTGGACAAGTCCAGATAAGCAGCACAGAGCAGAGGCAAAGGAGAGAAGTGGGAAGATGCTGCAATTTAACTGGACAACTGAAGAGGCTCTGAAATCAGACTTGTGCCTTTCCTCAGTCACTTCTAACTGAAGCTGACCTCATACCAAATGTGCTGCTGGAGGGCAGGCACCCCACTCCAATCAGCCAGGCACAAGGTGGACACTCTCTGTGTTTAGTTAGTACCTCTTTCCTAATTACTTTTGGCATCAGGCATCTTAAACATAAGCCATGAAGGGAGAGCTAGACCTGGCTGTGGGAATAGTGCAGGAGTCATACCTGTAGGCAATGTAGAGATGCCTAAGTAGGTCGTTCAGGGGCAAGGAATTATTCTAGTTTTAAAAATTTATTTAAAGATACCACAATTCCTGAAAGCAGAATGCTGTACATGGGCAGGCCAGGCCAGGCCATGCTGGTCAGTCTATGGCATTCACAATTTTTACATGAGGATTTTTTTTTTTGATAGGTCCAACCTATACTGGAGCAAAGTTCAAAGCTCCTCCTGAAAATTTAAAGCTATTTTCCAACACAGGACATGAGCAGTATTGCATAGCATCCAGGCACTTCCTTAAAGCCAGGATATCCCCATCCTCCTATCATGACTATATTCCAGAAGATGAATTTTAGGCCACTCATTACATGATCACAGTTCCTGCTGACATCAGCAGGAGCTGTGTGTGCGCAGAAGTGATTTGATCTGTAACACACTGGAAATCATGTCTTTGCCACCTTGTACATTCAAGGCAGTTGATCAGGCAAACATCCTGTTCTTTATTTACAAATCTGTAAGTGAGCTCCAAGTAACTTCAAGTTTAACTCCTTCGTGCCAGAAAGTGAGGGAGTCAGCTCTATGGACAACCCTTGATAACATCTGAAACAGAACTGATAATTACAAGATTTAACAATATTATCCTAATGCATTAAGGCAAGTCACATAACTGCCCTTTTCCTTTAGGATTAATTATTATTTCCTTGTACACTGTAGACAATCCATAATCCCATTTACACACATACCTACGAAACAGCAGCACAGTAAAAACTAAATAGACCACTGAACTCCAAATACTTGTAATCAATACATTACACATACTATACAGCATATTTTAACCTCATCATTGGGTAAACATATACAATTCAGAACAACATTGACTGTATGTAACACAGAAGCTACCACTGAGATATGGCAAATACATCATACACTACTAGCTTTTGCTTTACTGAAAAGGAATTTAGAACTTTGAAACAGTGTTACCTGAACTCTTGAAGTCATCAAATGGCCTAATCAGTTGCTAATAACTAGTGTTTCATATACTAAATTGAGGATAAACAGCACTGGAACTGTGTTTTCAGGGCACTCTTTTTTTTTGTTTTGTGGAATTAAGCTCCACAGTTTTAAATTTCATTTGCAACACAGCCTATAATTACTACACGGTGACCATCTGCTCACTCTCATCTCAGGGTAAAGGCTTAATAACTACTTTGAAGTTAGTAGAAACTGTCTAGATTTGTATCAGTATGACAGAAAGATTGAGCCCAGTATACAGGATCATACATGCCCTCTCAGCCATGCATGCATATATATTTATATATACATACATGTGTATATTTAAAATAATGTTTTGAAATGGCAGGACCTACAAAACCAGTAATGTATCCAACTGCAAAATAATGCAAATAACCCACTAATTCTAAAACTACACTCCTGTGGTCTGATTCTGATTCACTCCTCACTGTACAAGGCAGGAATTGCACTCCAGGAACCACCTCCTGTTTGGACTGGATTTCTGCAGGTTAGATCAGTGTGGAACGAAGATGTCTCAGCACGTGCAAGCTGAAAAATGGAGCCAGGTGTGTTTACACAGCTGAAACATTCTGTGTGCAGCACAGTCACCATTTTTCAAGTATGGGTGAAAAGAAATGGTCAGGTAAACACATGAAGCTGCCAGAAAACAACAGCACTTGATGTACACATGATGAACATAGTGAGGAAGAAAAGAAGCAGAAGAAGCGAAAAAAATGTTTTGTCAGTGAGTGACATGAAAGTAGATGCTTATACAGATCAATAGTGTAGACAGGTGTTTTTTCCTTGATGGAAAACTATTGGTTTGATGGCCAACTAATTTCCCACGCAAGATTCTTCACAATACACTGTGAAGAAACCTTCCAAGTTAATGGGATCAGAATATCAGAATCTGACCCAACCCTCCAAGCTCATTTCTGATTGAAATCAAAGACAATTTTAGCTGCATATGGGTGGCAAAACTGGGCTCGTGAATGGTCCAGTTGTGCTGCATAGTACTCTCTGGCTTGTTCTTTTTTGGCAAGATCCCCAAACAACATCAACAGGGAGTGCATCTCCATCAGGACTTACAGTTTTAGGCCCTCACAGATGAAATCTTCAGAAGAGCATGGATAGTATATCCCCACATGCACTTTTTTCTTTTTGTAATTAAGGCAAGTTTGTTTACCTGTTCCTACCATAAAGTGCTGTGCTTCTCCAATAGAAAGATCAACAGCTAAATGAAAACATTTTTTTTCTGACCAGAATTTAACATTTTGTATTCTTCTCCATTAATGGACAAATGTTACAATTTGTCTATTATTGTTTCTTGTCAGAGGATTTTTTTTTTGCTTTGCTTTTATTTTCTATTTATTTCCAAACAAGAATTAGAATAAAGTTGACACTAAGCAAACATTTCATAACAATGCTAACAAACTCTAGATAGCTCTATACTTATTCATATATACAGGCACACACACATACACTTTTTAAAATACAGCAAAGCACTTGCCTTGAGTACACCTCTGAGTAAGCGAAAAGCCTAGTGTGTCTGGGGTGTGTTTGAGCAGGGGCACCAGCAGAAATCTGGTGTTGATGCTCTCAGATGCAACAGAATTTCAGCCAGAATCCAAGGGGAAAAAAAAAAAAAAAAAAAAAAGCAAAAAAAAAAAGCCTAATTTTCACTCCACCCAAGGATTTGGATCACTTTACTGTATTGGAAGGATAGAATAACTCTTCTGACTATATTTAAGCAGCTGAAGAATCACTAGAGGAGTCTGGAAACAACCAACTCCAGCTAAATGGAAAAAAGAGTGTTTCACACCATACTGCCAATAAATATGCAAACATTTTCACATATTTATGTAGGACACTCACATAGGTGTGGATTCAATAATTTATTTTCATGTTTAATTTTATATGCCTGTTACATAAATTTTACTTGGAGAGCCTGTGGAAATCAGAAACAAAATCTATCAAGCGAATCCATAACTTGCTTAGTTGTGGGTAAAGCATTAAAGTCATACCCCTTGTCCCACAAAACCATAACTTGTGACTCTAGGTAAATTTGTTGTGCAGTGTGGATGAATTTCAAATGCCATAAAAAACCTAACTAGCTTAGATCACAGATTTAATTTAGGATGACTCATACAGTCCTAACCTATACAGAGGAGAATGCTGCTGAAAGAGCCATAATGACTTCATAACAGCTGCATGGGTTTTTTTCAACCAAATTTATAGTAGTCCTGTCCAGAACCCCAAAGATCATTATGCAAGTCTACAAGAACATCTGTGTTATACACATACAGTTAAATGTGTCATTACACTACATACACTTAAATTATTCTTTACTCTACACTCACATGTGCATACACTTTTTCCAAGGCACCCTCTCAGTACAAATTAGCTGGAAGTGTTCTGTTTATTCCACTCCCTAAACTAAAGCCACAAACCCCCCATGATGCCTATGTGTTCAATAGTTACCCAGCTGTTCAATATGACCATTTCTGAATGTCTAAACTCTGATGGGAGATAGTAGTCATCATCATCTGACAGAAAATAGCAATGGACTATATGGTGCAATTTTCTCTTCTCACTCAACCAGAAGTTCTGATAATATCAACAGAAATTTTCCATTAACTCTATCCCATAAATCCCTGCAATATTTCAAAGAGCATTTCCTTGTAAGATTTTATGGCATCTATTGTTTTGTGCAGATGAGATGTTTTATTTTCCAAAGTTGTGTACCCATGTATTGATATGTCCATGAGATAAGACTGCCTGTATTTTATTCAGTTAGGTATCACACAGTTGCAATGCTCTCATTTTATAAATTACTGAGTTTTCCATTTATTTTTTATATATGTTTCTTTAAAACTAGGATGATCAGTGATTTTGTTGCTGGAACAGTGCCACTGAGTAGATTTTCAATCTTGTGTTATGCAGTATTATATCCCACAGACAATTTAAGGACTACAGAGTACTGCTATTAGCTAGAATTGAACTAGTACACTCTTTAGTACAGGAACTTTTCACTGATGAAACTGGCGCTGATTTTTTGTAATCAGTGGAAAAGTGTTCTGTTCATAGCTGCCTTAAAGAGAAGCTTAGACTGCACCTATTTTTAAGTGCAGTTTCAGTCTTGCAGAAATCAGGTTTCCACCATGGGATAAAATACTTACTGCACATCATTAGCACGCACAACACACTTACCTTATGCTCAATCCATGCTAAACACAGATGTTTTCCTGTCCAATGGATACAGGATCAGGCTCTTACATAAGATTAATCCTGGGAAGAAGTGGTGCTCAAAGCTGGCCTAACTGTGTTCCTGCTGGACCAGGGAAAATACGCACCAGTAGCTGTCCCTTAGAGGTTCATATTGTGACCAGTGTTATTTAATATCTCCATTAATGACATAGATGAAGGAATCGAGTGCACCCTCAGCAAATTAGCAGATGACACCAAGCTGGGTGGTGCTACTGACACACCTGAAGGATGAGATGCATCCAGAGGGATCTGGACAAGCTGGAGAAGTCGCCCATGGGAATTTCATATGGTTTAACATAACTAAGTGCACAGGCAGCCCCCAGTATCAGCACAGGCTGGGCATGAACAGCCCCAGCCCAGCCCTGCCCAGAAGGACTTGGGGGTGCTGTGGGTGAGAGGCTGGACATGCCCCAGCCATGGCACTCACAGCCCAGAGAGCCAAACGTGTCCTGGGCTGCATCCAGAGCCCCGTGGGCAGCAGGGCAGGGAGGGGATTCTGCCCCTCTGCTCTGCTCTGTGAGACCCACCTGGAGCACTGCAGCCAGAGCTGGGGTCCCTGCACAGAAGGGACAGGGACCTGCTGGAACTGACCCCAGAAGAGGCCATGAAGTTGATTAGAGGGATGGAGCACCTCTCCTCTGAGGAAAGGCTGAGAATTGGAATTGTTCAGTCTGGAGAAGAGAAGGCTTCGGGCTGACCTAATTTTGGCCGTGCCGTACCTGATGGGAGTCTACAGGAAAGGTGGAGAGAAACATTTTACAAGGGCATGTAGTGACAGGCAGGGGGGGAATGGCTTCAGACTGAGAATAGGTTTAGATTAGATATTAGGAAAAAATTCTTTGCTGTGAGAGTGACTGAGGCACTAGAACATGTTGCCAAGAGAAGTTGTGGATGCCACATGCCTGGAAGTGTGTAACACCAGGCTGGATGGAGCTCTGAGCAACTTGGTCTAGGGAAAAGTGTCCTGCCGATGGCCAGGGTGCTGGAACTAGATGATCTTTAAGGATCCAACCCAGGCAACTCTGTGATTACAGAGTGAGGCCAGTATCACATATCTGCTGGCTTGACCTGAGGCAGAGACATTGGAAACCCCCATTTTGAGAATGAAAAGCAAGCAGGATTTCATCTGTGCTTTGTGCAAGCTACACAGTACATCATGTTTACTGTCTGCTGATTATGGTACATAGCACATCATGTTTACTGTCCACTGGTTATGCATGTGTTAGAAGCACGACTTTGGATTTACGTTACAAAGGCATTTAAACCTGCAGCTCATTGACAAATATGATTAGTTAAACCACCTAACAGATGAAATGTAGCAGCTTAAAATTTTCATGCCAGATATACTGTCCTCAGTCATCTGGTGCAATGCTCACACCATTGAGAATCCTGCTGTGAGCAGGAGGAGGACAATATATACATCCCCTTGCTCTGAAAACAACAAATTTCTTGGCACTGTTCATAACCACAGAAGACACATGAATCACATTTGGTACCTCATGGAGAACCTGTACATGGCCTTCTTTTATCAAACACTGTAAACATGTTGAGTTTTGCTCTTCACATTAAACACAAATATGAAAAATGATAATAAATGATGAAAACATTTCCCTTATGCCCACCCACTAAAGCCCTAAACACCTCAGTGTGTTACAAGATGAGTGTTTTACAATATAATCCTTTTAGAATACAATCTTTCTTTTTTTTCAAATTCTGAATAACACAACAACACACATATCACAGTACTATCAAGTAGTGTCATCTTCACCTTCATCCAGAGAGTAGTTGAGCTTTATGACTGTGCTGATAAAGTCACCAAGTTCTACAAAATCTGCAGTGATAATATTCACACCACTCTCTCCTGCTTTCTGAGTTCGGACCCACTCCATCATTGCAGGAAGAGCCCTAAGGAGAAAAGAGGAACAATAATTACTCATAAATCAGTTAGGCAAATGCATCAAGGCAGGATTTACTGACAGTGTCTCCCACTGGTCTTACTTGGTTCCTAAGGGAAAGAAACCAAGTGAGACAGGACACAGGTTGCTGCTCAAGCTTTTTTAAAACTTTCTAATTTTCATTCTCTGGGGAAATAATATGTTGATTGCACTTCAGCTTCTCAGTAGAGAAGAATGGAATGAAGATCATGCAGGCTTAGAGTAATTACTGATTTTGCCTAGCACAAGGCAAACCTGGACCATGGGCCAGATACTTTTTGATATCATCTGGCCATATGACTCCAAAGGAATTGCTTATGGAAAAACAAGTAACAGAGACTCAAGCCATTTGCAAAGCATGTTTTGCACACTCAAGGAAATGCTGCAAATAGTATTTTGAGAAACACAGAAACAACCATGATTTCTTCAGTAAAAATATAGCATATATCAAAAAACCCTTTTTTCATCACTATTTATACACAAGTCATAAATTATTTAGACTAAATCATAAATCAGTGGTTAGCAACTGAAATAGCACCATAATCATATCAACTCTTTTCTAAGATGGCAGATTTTATTTATGTCAGTTCCTTACCACAGGAATACTGGGGTCTAAAGGATATCTGCCTGTGTTTCTGAATATCAATAAATTTTTCTGCCATTTTATGCAAAAATATAAACTAACAATCACAAGAAACATCTGTAAGAAAAATAAAAGATTCCTTAGTCCTGCTGAGGCAGCCAAGCAGCAAAATCCAGTCTATAGAGGAGAGAATTTAACAGAGTTAAAAAAAAAATAGAGTACACATTTTTCAGAGAAAAGGTATTTTTCAGAGAAAGGGCATTTTTCAGAGAAAGGGTAATTGACCATTGGTACAAAATCCCAATAACTGTGACAAACTCTGCAGCACTCTGAGTCTTAAAATCAACCCTGGGTATCATTCTGAAATTATACTTTTGGTCAACTTCAAGCTGCTGAGTTAAATAAAAGAACCTAAGGTCTGGGCAGGGCTGCAGTCAGTTTAGATGAACACTGTGTTCTTCCTTTGCTCTAAGATCTATAAATCTGTGATTTCCCCATAACCAGCATGTTGTGCAGTACTTTTCACAGATACAAGGTACATGGAAAATTTTGGTCTGATAGTAATTTAAATAAAGGAGAACATGTTGAACCTATATGTTTTCTCAAAAGCTTTAGAAAACAGATCTAAAGAAAAGAGAACTATTAGCAGACAGAGATTGTACTTGTCAGTGGCTACTAGAATTAGTCAATTTAAAAAATAATTTAATACAGAATAAAACCCAAGCAGCTAAAATTATTCCTCTCTATGATTTCACAGAATACCGAAGTTTTATTTTACCAAAATGTATTTAACCTACTATGAGATCCACATATTGGCAATAATTTTTGTTTCAGTCGTTGATTCAGTATGACTGAAGCATTGTATGTATGTACACCAGTTCATAAAACCAAATTCAAGCATTCTGCTGTTTATGAACCCAGGCAGCACCTTTAGATGTAAGTTTATGTAATCCTGAAACACTGCACTCCTATAGAAATGTAACAGGACATGGGTCAGGTGTTAAATACCTGGCAACATCTGGACTGCTTGAAAAGATCTGCAAGCAGCCAGAACCAGGACAGATCTTAGCAGAGCTGCACAGACCATCCAGGTGATAAAAGGCAGCTGTAAACTCCACTGCATCTTCACATGTGAAAGGTACTGCTGTACTCTGTGCAGAATACAAGGTCAAAGGTGAACTGATTCATTGATTGTAGGCTCCTTCCTTCCTTCCTGGAATCCTTCCTTCCTTCCTGGAATCCTTCCTTCCTGGAATCCTTCCTTCCTCCCTCCCTCCCTCCCTGCCTCCCTTCCTCCATCCCTGCCTCCATCCCTGCCTCCATCCCTGACTCCCTCCCTCCCTCCACATAAGTTCATAACCTCGATATTTTACTCCCCCTTGAAGCATAATTAACTTCTTTAGGTGTTTTTTACTTGTACTGAAGCTGGTTCTGATGTAATTATTTCTTCTTACCATGCAGTTTGCTGTCCATACACTTACCCATATTGACCAAAATACTATTTTCCGTTTCTTAATGTGTTCATAGTAAGTCAGACTCCACCAAATAATCATGCCTTCTTTTGATTAGTGCTAAAGTCAGCTGCCTTGCCATTTAATCCACAGTTGGCTTGGTTAGTTAAATGGGTTATTTTTGTTTTACTGATATTTCACATAGGACACAGTTGCATGACCCTCTCATATGTGAATTGCTAGATAAAGTCACGGAAATATTTTCTTCTTGAGACTAGAGATCATTTAAAGATAAGTCAGAAATGAATCACATTATCAAACAAAAAGCTAATTTGCATTAGCAAAGCCAAATAACATAATCCTATTAAAAAAAAAAGATAGCTAAAGAAAAGATTCCACTGACCTTAAAGATTTGATGTAGGTTCTATAACTCTGTTAATGACAGAAGTTAGTACAAAAACCATAGAAATAATCTCTTCCCCATGTGCCATCTTGATAGTGGATTACACCAATGATTCTAAGAAACCACATGTTACTCAGCTTCAGTGTGTACCTCAAATGCTCACAATAATTATTAGAATAAGCTTGCTTTAATATTCCTTGGGGTGCCTTTGTGGTAGCAGTACAAACCTTGCTCACCCTGCCTTGTAATTTCCAAATTGTGCCTCAAACTAGTGATTGTTCTCACCAAGGGTTTTAGTTGGGTGAACAAACCACCTACATGACTGAGCTCACAAAAGCCCAGTATGTACCGTAGGTCTTCATGGATATTCTTATGTAATTCTTTATCAGACATGGAGGAAGCTTCTAGAAGCTTCTCACAGAAGCCACCCCTGTAACACCCCCACTACCAAAACCATGTCACACAAACTCAATCCATCTTGCTGGGGTGGTAAGAAATTATTTTATGCGTGAGCATATACACAGAAGCCTCTCAGCCTGCAAACTCTTAAGAGCATCACTGCCTCTGTGTTAGGCAGGTTCTGGCTCTCCTTAGAGGGATATCTGTGCTTTAGGGTGCCTTCCACAGCTGGTAGAGTCCAGCCCTTATGGCCACAATCCCAGTTCTCACAAGGAATCGTTTCTAACCCCTGTGGGCTCCAAGCCATGATGTAACCCAGAGCCACATTCACAGAAGGTGCTGCTTGTCTTTGCATAGAGCCAGGGAGGAGAGTAGGTGTGCTCCTGCACAAGAGCTGTGCCAGGAGAAGGAGAGGAGTCCTCTCTTACCTCACTTCCTGGGACACTGTTTTCATCCTGCTGTAGCTCCTCTGACCTGGGTTGGAGTTGGCTAGATCTGACCCTGCCAGGTCAGTGCAGCACTGCCCCACAAACCAGCATCTGAAGTCAATTTGTTTTTCCACATCCCTGGTGGAAGCAGAGGGGTTAATGGCACCAGTAGTGTAGGGAGAGCAAAGACACAAGGCTGGGGTGCTTGAGTGCTGGCAGGGAAAGAGGTGAACGGCATGTTACCTCAGTTTAATCATGGATTGAGATCAGTAATCTTGGCAATAAATTTTCTGGCCTGAAGGAATATGTAGAGTATCTCATTTCTTTTCACTAGCTGGAAATTAGGAGGTACCAAACAGCTGCCCCTCACTGCCAGGATGGTGGCAGTAATGCCACTGTGACTGATGGATGTGGGAAGACCTCATGGGAAGGGCTGTGGTCCAGCCCCACCACCACCACTGCACCTCCACATAAGCAGACAGATCCACCACCCAGTGATGTGCCCAGCTGCCTTCTGGAGCAGCATTTCCACCTGGCAAAGACTGCATGAGAAGAGGTAGAGTAGGGGAGTAGGGACCTACCAATGCAAGACAATGCAAAGTCACACGGAGATACTTGATGTTACTGTATTTCTTCTGAGACCCAAGCTTTTATCTCAGGTGGCACCTCACTAGCTCAGTCATAATTTGGGCATGACCCACGTATCAGGATGGTTTACACCACGACTGCAAGCATGCCCTACATCACCATTTTCAGCCTTTTTTTTTTTTTTTTTTTTGGGGGAGGGGGGGAGCCATATACTTTTTTATATAGCATTGCTACAGCAATTTTCATTTACAGCACAGTAAAATTTAGGCTTAGCTTTGACACTTATTTTATTACCTCTATTTTCCCTGTTCTGCTTGCTCGCTTATATAAGCAGAAATGTGCACATATATTTATTTTAAAGATTTTCTTTTCAGTTCAAGAATCATTTTCTGATGCATTAAAGGCGATCTGCTGAGAAATACTGACCTCAACTACAAAACAGGCATAGCCCTTTTTAAAGTTACTGAATATTCAAGAACTCTTTTTTCTTTTTTTTTCATCTATCAAAGCTCTCAAGTGGACTTCAATAGCATTGAATTTTGTTTAAAAAATAATAATTAAGCATTCAAGTTGCTTCAGTTCAAGCAGTAAAATCATGAGTCCCATTAAAAGCTTTCAGAAAGAAAATATGACCTAATTAGTTGTATTAAGATTTGCTTTTAGAAAACTGTTCTTAGGCTATTTTAGTTCAGAAAGAGAGCTGGTTATTTGGTTTTTTTAATGCCTGAGTCATGAAAGCCTGACAATGTGACAGAAGACTAATGACAGCAGTGCTGTAAGACAGGACCTCCCATGGCGGAACAGCCGCTCCTTTCTGCAGAGCTTTCAGAGGAGAGGAGAAGGAAAAGCAATTCCACAAACACAAAACAGACTGGCTATTCATGATTAACAAGAGTTTGATCACTAAAGGCAGAGAACAGGTTTTCTTCTGGAGTGCAGGGAGTCAGTACAACCTAATCCACAGTGAGAAATTGGTCCCATTTACAGGGTGTGATGCTGCCGAGCATTAAGTGCCCATTCCCAGTAACACCAGTGAGAACTGCAGCAGGTCTCCATGCTCAGGGCAAAGTGACATGTGGCATTTCTTCTCTCTCCATTGAAGCACACACCCTGCTTCCTGCAGCCTTTTGCAAATCGGTGTTTCTGCTGAACAAAACCAGCACCCCTCTGCAGGAGGCTGTGCTTGCAGGAGTCCCTATATTCCTCAATTTTCCCCCCTCCATTCAATTTTACCACTGTCTGCAACAACACTGAATTCCAGAACCATAATTCAGCATATGCTCACCTTGGCTTTTCAAGGATGCTGAGAATTAATCGCTCCAGTGGGAGCAGTGGATTTCCCGCGTGTCAGTGAAGCACAAAAATCACAACTACAAAGAACTTTGATAAGTAATCCAAGTTCATCCAGCCCACTCTGAAGAAATCAACTGCACAAAGATCAGTGATCTGATGCACAAACCACTCCTGATTCAGCTTAATCTACTTACAAGCCCCCAGTAAGAGAGATATCACAACTTCTCTGTGTATTCAGAGCACCCCAATACAGATATTCTTATACATCCTCATTAGCTTCAACTGGAGTACCCAGAAATGATGGTGTTGTGGGACACTGCTCAAGTGTTCACCCATGACCTCACTCTGCTCCTGCTAAAGATTTACTCTGCATCTGTAAATAAGTTTCCTGCAAAGGATGAGCCTTAGGTACCATTCCACGCTACATCATTCTACCATAATTTTCTTTGTGGCAAAACTACTTTAAAAGGTCCTCCTCTTTTATATGCCAGCTGTTTGTTTCCACTCCCTCATCAAAATTTACAATTCTCTCAGTTGTGCTAATAGACCTGTAGAGGCACAATTAATACAGCACATGGAAATGGTCTGAATTAACAGAAACAATCAAGTGGTTTTGCTCTCCCTCTATCCCTGATTCATTGACAAGTTTTGGTTTGCTAGGTCCTCACTAACTATTGAGATATGACAAACAAGGAAGAATTGAACTGAAGCACAGAGATTTACATGAGTTCAGCACAAAAAGCCTGGAAAGGAACTCCTCAGATGCACTTTCACATCCCTTGAATCCTCTTTAGGCAGCAGTAGCATTGTCATAAAATTGGGACCATCAAGGTCAGATTGACACAAATCATAAAATTTGGGCAACATTGAATTTGGGAATTTCCTTCTGTGGATCCTGAGTGAACATTACTGTAAGTGAGCTGCCATGTTGTAAGAACTACGTAGATTAATATCTAGTAACCTTGAATTTATTCTTCTGAAAACCTTGTCTGTAATTCAGTCATCCTCAATTGCTTCATACAATTTGGAAATGCAACTATTCAAATGACACAGAAAAGCACGCCAGGAACAGATGAATCTTTTAATGTAATTACCTTAGCAGCATACTCTGCAGAGTCACCAGGGCCAGATGTCTTCCTTCTCAGATTGAACTGGTGTTGGCTTTCTGGGTTTCATTTATAAAGGGCGGCAGAAATGAGCTCAAAAGGAATATTCCTGCCCTCCCTTCAAAAAATATTTCAGCTAAATTTTTAACCTACATCTTGTACAAAAATGCAATGGGATATCTAATAGCAGCAAATGGTGGTTTCTGGAGGTAATTAATGTTCAACACTCCATTTCTCCCTTATTCTCTGTTTTAAGCCTTTGCATCTGGAGCATTAACTAATAGCATTAGGAATGCAGGCAGCAGGAAAAGGACTCAGTGGACTCTGTAGTATAAAATATCTCATTAAGGAGATAAGTTTTTGGCTACTCTCTTGGTTCATGCAGTAGGGAACTGAAGTGGCAAAGACAAAGCTAAAAGTTTGAGCTGCTGCCATACAAACCCTAGTGTTTAGCTTTTACATTATGACTGAAAAAGGCTTGTAAAACATGTAGTTAACCTTGTATGGGAAATACACAATAGCCAAAGTATTTAAAGGAAAAATACTACTATACTTGCTATGAGGACGTCTCTGTTCAAAGGCTGGTTTTTCTCAGTGATTCAGCAGATCAAATTAGACGAGCTCATCAGCTGCTTCTCTAATCTGGAGCTGAGCAAAGCATTTGACATGGTCATGATATCCTTGTCATTAAACTGAAGAGACATAGATTTGGTGGATGTATCACTTGGTGAATAAGAAACTGGCTGGAGAGTCACACTTAAAGAACTGTGGTCAACGGCTAATGTGCAGGTGGAAAGCTGTGTCAAGTGGTGTTCCCCAAGGGTTGATACTGGGACAGGTGAAGTTGATCTTTGTTGGTCGCATGGACAGTGAGATTGAGGGTTCCCTCAGCAAGTTTGCTGATGACACTAAGCTGTGTGGGGCAGTCAGCACACTGGAGGGAAGGGGATGGCATTCAGGGGGACCTTGATAGGCTTGAGAGGCAGGTCTCTACAAACCTCATGAAGATCAAGGTCAAATCCAAGGTTCTGCACATGGGTCAGGGCAACTCCCAGGCTGGGAGCTGATGGGATTGAGAGAAATCCTGCAGGGATGCTTTTGGGGGTGTTGGTGGATAAGAAGCTCAACATGACTCAACAATGTGCACTCGCAGCCCAGAAAGCCAATCTGGGCTGCATCCAGAGCAGTGTGGTTAGGAGGCTGGAGGATTCTGGGGATTCTGCCCCTCAGCTCCACTGGGGTGAAACCCCACCTGGACTGCTGCATCCAGGTCTGGAGCCCCCCAGATAAGAAGGAAATGGACCTTGGAGTAAGTCCAGAGGAGGCCATGAAGATGAAGCATAAGGCTGGAGTACCTCTCCTATGAACACAGTCTGAGAGAATTGGGATGGTTCAGCATGAAGAGAAGGCTTTAGGGAGACCACAGAGCACATTCCAATACCTAAATGAGGCCTATAGGAAAGCTGAACATGGATTCTTCACAAGGGCATGGAGTGAAAGGACACAAGAGTGGCTTCAAACTGAAAAAGAGCAAGTTTAGATTATATGTTAGGGAACTAATTTTTCACCATGAAGGTGGTGAGGCACCAAAACAGAGAAGTTACAGATGCCCCATACCTGGGAGTGTTCAAGTCCAGTTTGGACAGGGCTTTGAGCAATCAAATCTAGTGGAAGGTGCACCTGCCCATGGCAGGGAGCTGGCACAGGATGACCTTTAAAAGGTCTCTTACAACACCAACCATACTATGATTCTATGTTAATCAGTTTTCTCTTGGAGATCACAGAGTGGTGATCAGGGGGGTCAGAGTGGTATTCAGTCATCATCCCTTTCAACCTCCTTCTGCACAAACACCAAGCTTGGACACGCATTAACACAGGTACCCGGATAAGGAATATTTTATCTGTGTGGGACAGCTGGTCCTGCTCTCAGTTCCACATAGAAATCTGGGTGCTCAAGAAACATTACAAAATTCACATAAATGACAAATGCATGGAATATGCAAACTGGAATTGAAACTTATTCCACTGTCTGTGAAACAGAAAACTTCTGCTTTACAGAAGAAAACACCTGTCATCAATCAAAGGAACAGCTACAGGGTTGGGTTTTTTTTCCTCCCTCACCTCGTAGTTCTTTAAAAAAAGAGTTATGATTTATTCATACATCCATTACACCTGAATCCCTGTATTAAAACATCCAAATCAGGCATTAGAATCTGTCAGCAGAGCTGGAACTCCTTTGTCACAGATGTACGTTGTAGCCAGCACCAGACCATTCACAGCCAAGGTTTCCTCCACCAGACTCAGCCAAGGAGCTGCCACCATGTGTTATCTGGGACCTTTCTCAGAGCTGTCCTGCTGAGGAACTCATTTGGGTACTACAAAGTATAGAACTGTTCAGCTACTCCCTATTTCAGAGTTTCACTTGCTGCTGCTGCCTCATCGTGTTACAAAATTCACATTCTTGAAAATGTAAAATTTGAGTGATTCAAGGAAGAAGACAGAGATTAAGAGGGGGAAAAAAATAGAAGATAGTGGATTGAGGAAATACTCTGAAATTTAATGTGGAGGACAATAAAAGAGAATCTACCACACAAGAGGAGAAGAAGTGATTTTTAAAAGCATCTAGCCCTGCCTAGAACCTTGGAACACAGATGAATCAGCAGAGTGATTATGAAAATCATGCTTTGGAGTAACAGGAAAAATTAGTAAAAGGTATGTAACACTAGCAGAGAAAAGCAAAGCAGCTAGGTGAAAGGCAAGGTTTATTTAAGAAACTTCTGACTGCCAGCACTAAGTCTCTGCTGTACAACTTGTATAGAACTTGAACAGTACGACTTGAAACAGAATTTTACACATCATTGCACAGTTTCCTCTGAAATTGTTGCTACAACAAATCTAAATTACTTAAGTAAACAGATAAAATATTAAATTTGTTTCCTGACTAATAGTGTAGCCTGCAAAACTGTTTTTTCCTGCAGACACCTTGAAATGAAAGTGAATCTCACCAATATTTGACTTCTTTGTTATTGAATACAGAGACAACCAAAAAGTACAAATCTGCAGGTGACTGTTTGCATTAGTACCTTATTCAGTATATTCCACAATATATTATTCAGACAGACATATGCAGAACAATTCATATGGAAGGCAAAGTTGAAACATGCAAGGAAAGTAACCATATTCAAATAAGAGAAAGTCGCAGAAAAGAGATGCATCTAATGGTGTTCCCAGGAGTTTAATACTTTCTCACTGTTTAGAATAAAGGTGAAAATGTGCTTTGTTCATGACACATTCAGGAAACAGATTATGATGAAACAATCTACCTAAGAAAGTTTAAATGGAAAATTATAAGAGAAAGAATTATTTCTGAAGAAGAGAAATAATAGTTTTTCATCCCTACTGCTATTTGGACAGCAAGAAGCAAAGAATATAGTAAGGGTTTCAGGCAGCACATCCAAGTAACAGAAATTTGGCATAATTACAGCTCTGATTTGAATGATGTTGTGATTAAAACAAGTCAGAAAATTAGATGGTGGAAACAAAATGACATAGGAACACACAGTTTTTCAGTTAATTAAAAATATATTAAATGTGTAGCTCATGTTCAGTATAGCCAATTAAACATTCTTTTCTCACTCCTTGGTCTCTTAAAACTGTCAAAACACTTCAATATTTCTAAAACACTAAGGCTGAAAATATTCGCACGTAAATGTTTTCTTACATATTTTTCTCATATACAGCTAGTCTTCAAGTTTGTACCCTTTTCACAAATAGAATCTACAACATTCACAATTCTGTTTTCCCAGCACATTTCATCTAGCACAAGAACTCCTCTCTGCTGTACCTCTCTACATCTGAGCCATCACTTCTTCTGCTTCCTGATGTCTCTTTTTTTTTTCTTCACCAAGCCATCATCTGCATGGTTGGCTTTATCATTTCCCTTGCAAGGCATGTATTAAATGGATTGACAGCACATATAATAAAGATGCTTATTTCACTGCTGTCATGGCCACCTCTAGTTCTGTGGTGCCCCACAACCCCAGCCTGGACCACAGGAACACACCTATTAACTCCTCCACAAAAACT
Source organism: Oenanthe melanoleuca (assembly GCF_029582105.1). Classification (NCBI taxonomy): domain Eukaryota; kingdom Metazoa; phylum Chordata; class Aves; order Passeriformes; family Muscicapidae; genus Oenanthe; species Oenanthe melanoleuca. Next base: position 63,236,550 of record NC_079362.1, on the reverse strand, counting down.
GCTTCATCTCACCACAGAGAAGGATCAAGCTGCTTATTATAATTTATACATCTTCTGGCTTCTAGCTCTGGACTCCCACAGCTAAACCATCTTTGTTAATCAGCTGGATCCCAGAGGCACTATCCTCCTAAATTGCATCCTGGGCATTGCTGTGAATCATTTACCAGGAGCAGCCTTCCCAGAGCTATTCCTCATTCCTTCTACTTAGGTTTCCTCACAACCTAGAATTAACAAGCCCAAAGCATTCATATGATAAACCCTTTACTATGCCAATTATAATTATCCAAAATACAGTACCCAGGAGATACTACAAAATAGTCACTGCTCTTTTACAGTGAGAAATGTTTGTCCTGGATACAGCTGGTGGAGAAAGGCTCACCAGGTTATTTTTCTGCCAAGCTGGTCCCACATCAGGGGGTGTGCCCCTAACACAGACTTCTCTGGTTCCTCAATAACCAGTGGGGTCATGAGTGAATACTGCAAGAGCACCTGCTTCCCCACCCCCAGGTGAGAGTCCCCATCCCATGTCTCAATACCAGAGTTCTCCCAGGACTCCCACAAGCAGACCAGCAGGGAATAGAACATCATGAGGTCCTGTCCTCCCATCTCCAGTGACAAAGCCAGTGCCATGGACAAGACCATGCACAGCTTCCTTTGGTAAAGCAGGTTAGCAGCCACAACATTCTCCTGTAGAATGGGGTCTGGGAGGAACTTGATAACTAGTGATCTCTGTTCCTCTTCCAAAAGCTGATGAAGCTCATCTTAAAAGCAGTCAGTTTTCTCACTCCCACTTTTCCAGCTGAAAAACTTCACTGCTAGGGTGCCTTTCTCTCACTTCCAGCTAAATTTATTTAGTCAGTGTATACTTGTTGAGAATGCTGGTCCTTAGCCTAAACTGTTTTCCCTCACTGGTATTTATTCCCATGATATTTACAGAGAGTTGGTAATCACAGAAGATCTCAGGATTCACTGTGCCAGGATAAACAAGTTTTCTCAATGTCTTCTATAATTCACTCCCTGTTTATCCTAGTTAGTGGTCCCTCTCTGCAGCTCTGCCAGTTTTATCTACATAGAACGTGGATGACCAAAGTTGCATGGAACACCCAAAGAAATATCCTACCATACCTCAGATGGTAGTATCAGCATCTTTCTGTGCATGCTGTGAATGTCTAGGTGCATAGCACGAGGGTATCACCCTTTCTTTGCCAAGGTTTCTGCTGAGGGCGAAGATTTAGCCAGCCACGGGTGATACTACAGCAGCTACCTTGCCTGGCAGTCCCAGCTGATGAGATCCTGCCCTACAAGAGCATGCTCCCATCATTATGACCTTACATTTTATACCACTGAATTTCATCTCACTACTGCAGGACATCCAGGTCTTGCTATATGTTACCCCTCAGCTTCCCTCACTTACAATGACAGACTCTTACTTTGTGTTATCAGCAAACTCCCTTATTCTTTACAGCAGAATTCAAGGTCCTTAGTGGCAAAATTAAAGACAACCATGTTCTTTGAGGAAAGCAACCATTTCTACAGTCTGGTACTTCTAGCAAGTCTAACTTAATATCTGATTTCCAAACTCCATTTCAGTTGATAAAACACCACTCAACACTTTACCATCTGCATTAGGCATTTACCAGCTGCATCAGGCCATGCCATGTGTGAAAAATAGGGAAGTAATTATGCCCTTGCCCTCATGAGACCCCACCTGGAACACTGTGTCCAGCTCTCAGGTCCTCAGCACAGGAAAGACATGTACCTGTTGGACTGGATCCAGAGGAGGCCACAAAGATGATCAGAGAGCTAAAGCACCTCCATGAATACAGTATGAGAGAGATGGGGCTATTCTGCCTAAAGAAGATAAGGCCTTGGGGAGGCACTGGCAGAAATAACACCTGCTTCTTCCATTTTGTTATATAGTTCTGCTGATCTCTGGGCCACCCTTTTTGACACATTACTAGCACATTTTGTAATCTAACAATAATACTTATTGTTTCTTTTAACCTTATAGCCAACAGTCTAGAAAAGTTGAGATTATACCATCAATGGCAGCATAACATGACGGACAGCAAAATGTGGATCAGTCAAAAAGCTGTCAGCCTCTTGCATATTGCATAGTCCTGAACCACCTCTAGGCTATGTCTGGCCAATATGCTGCCTGCCTTGAGTCCAAATAATTTTAGATTTTAGAGAAGGCAGTTGGGTCATTTAACTTCTAGGCAAAACAAAGCAATTGAACTTTCTCAGAGAAAAATTCTGATCAAAATTCTGATTTATTTCTCCTGCAAAAAAGTAAAGGACCCTGAAATGCACCACATTATTACTTAGACAATATAGTCTCCTGAAGAACTCCATCCTTCTACATTGTTTATTATTGTGCACACCATGTCAATTAATACTGTTAATAATACTGATGCTTTGCTTGGCTGATGGCGTTCACCTTACAGATAGCAGATAAAACTGTAGGTTATAATAGTCATGAGCAAAGTTAAAATGGATTTTGAGAATGAGAGAAAAAGACTGTCACTTGCTCAACTGTGTTACCAAGGGCAGGCGAAGGCTGGATGCTTCAGTTCCAGACATCCACTGTGGTACTAAACAGATGTGAAACCAAGATCCTGAAATCAGGAACTGCTGTTCTGTTAAACTCCAGCATTTCAAAATCTGATTTTGTTTCATATTAGAAAGCAAAACCAAAATGTTTGCCTTTCCACAAAATAAAGTCCAAGAAAAATGAAAAGCTGTGAATATAGAAACAGCATTAAATATTGTAATTAAGAATATAACATAAATCTAAAGACAAGACAGAATTATTAGGAGTGAAAATCGAAATGTTTTGACATGACGTATTTTGCTAAAATAGACTTTTCCCTGGGGAAAAACACTGAAAGGAACATTCTGAGGGAAAAAAAAAGAGTAGACTTTACAATAAATTGATGGGAAAAAGAACCAATGGCTTTGTAATCTCTGGGTTGAAAAAATTCACAGAAACATGTACTTGATGTCACATTTAAAAAACTAACAACTGTAGACCAAACTCTTAACAAAGGAAATAAAATATTAAACAATATACTACTGATGTGATCTCAAATTAGCTTTAAAAACAAAAATTTATTTGGTGACTTGGAGCACTCTTACTGGTTTGATCAGCACTAAAAATAGGCAGACATTGTGAGAAGTCTCATGTTTCCAGTAATACTGATAACTTTTGAATTGATCTCATATTTTATTTAACGAGAACTCCACAGCAATGAGCCATGGTTGCTAACCGTCAGGGAAGAGGTAGACTAAAAAATACATTATACATCTTGTAAAAATTTACCAGGGGACTACAGAGAATGCATCAGCAATAAAGTAAAATACCCATGGAGAGAAGAGAGGTACTTGGCTGAGAAACACTTTAGCAAAGAGGTCATGGAATAACTGAACTGTTTGGGTTGAAATGGAACCTTTAAAAGTCATCTGAGGGACACAACTTGTCACTGACGTCCATCAGGAGGACTCTGAGCTGTTAGCAACTACACTCTGGATATTTATCCAAGCCATTCCTCTTTCATCAAAGTCTATTCCTCAAATCCATCTCTCTCTGATTTAGAGAGAAGGACGTAGTGAGGGACCACTGTCAAAGGCTTTACACAAGCTCACACAGATGACATCCCCTGTCCACTGATGTGGATACTCCATCATCACAGATACTTACTAAGTTGGCCAGGCAATACCTGCTCTCAGTGAAGCTGTGATGGCTGTCTTGAATCACCTCCCTGTCCTCCCTGAGTGTCCATGGAAGTTACTGTGATTTCCATGAGGAACTCTTTCATCATCTTCTCTGGCACAGATGAGAGGCTGACAGGTAAGAGTTCCCAGGGTCGTCCCTTCTACCCTTCTTAAAAATGGGTACAACATTTCCCTTCTTCCAGTCACCTGGGACTTCACCTGACAGCCATGAATTTTCAAACACCATGGACAGCAGCTTGGCAAGTCCAACAGGATGCATCTCATCAGGTCCTATACACTTACATACTATCAAGTCCCTAAAAAGAACATTAATCTGATCTCCCTCTTATAGTGGTTTTCCTCCCCTGCTTTAATTTCAATTCACTTGAGATACCCAGGAAGAAAGGGTGCCAAGAGAAGCCATTCTCTTCTCCATCATCATGGCAAGGGACTCATCAGGATCATTGTGTCTAACTCCCAGCCCTGCATAGCTCCATCCCAAGGATTGTGCCTTAGAGTGTTGTTCAAACACTTCTCGAGCTCTGTCAGGCTTGGTGCTGTGACCACTTCCCTGGGGAGCCTGTTCCAGTGCCCAAACACCCTCCAGGTGAAGAACCTTGTCCTGCTGTCCAACCTCCCTTGACACATCATCATGCCATTCCCACGATCCTGTCAGTGATGAACAGAGAGAAGCGATCAGTGCCTGACTCTCCATTTCCCCTCGTGACAAAGCTCTAGCCTGCTATGAGGTCTCCTCTGAGACTCCACCAGGCTGAACAACCAAGTGAACTCAGCCATTCTTCACACAGTACCTCCTCTAGACTCTTCAGCAACTTTGTATACGTGTACATCCAGTTACTAAAGGATAAAGCAAAGTCCTTCCAGAGCTGAAAACTATCTTTCAAACAGTCCACCTGTATTTCTTATGAGAAATAGCTTAGAAGAAAAAACAAAACAAAACAAAACCAAACAAAACAAAACAAAACAAAACAAAACAGGAGCTCATCATATGGATTAATACCTCCACAAATGTTCCTCAGACTGCAGAGCTCAAATGAGGGGTGCCTTCCAACCCAGAGAAAACCATTCAGCTGGATTTACGTCTCTCCTGTTCTAGCACAGCCAGACACTAACAGCACTGAAACACTGTCTGATGGAGAGAGGAAGCCAGCAGCAAATACCACTAGGCGAGACAGATCATTATCAGCCAAATGTTCTGAGCTGCAATTAGCAACAGGCTCAGAACTCGCTGTGCCTGGTGTGAAAACAGGGCAAGAGCATGGCTCTTGTTTGCAGAACCACAGCAGTGACCTTGCTCACCTCCCTCAGCTGAAGGACACCTGTAGCAGAAGGACACTTAAGATGGACCAAACTGGGCACAGACCCTCCCCACACCATATGCTCTTACTCTTCATGGAAACAGAACCAGTCTTGGACAACACACAAGTACCTTGCTGGCATTCCAGCAATGAGCTTCAGGACCACCCACCTGGCACCTGACAACAGCCTAAAACAGCATCCCTAAAACATCCTTTCCTAAATCTTTACCGTCTTTAAAGGCTGGTAACACTCTGGCATCAGATCTATATTTTCACCCTAATTACCCAAACCCTAACCAGCACCTCACATGTGGCCGAAGTAGAAATAAAACCTGCTTGGCTGATGACTTGCAACAGCTTAGAGGAAAAAAGCAAATCTAAGTAAAAAGTTCATGTGGGAGGAGAGAGGTAAAGAAAGGTGGCTAAGGTAAGGATGTGACAACATTATTCCTTTAGTATAGACAGATCTTCCTCCTGACATGGGGTGGTTGGCATAAGACCCACACAGTTGGACAGATCAGTTGAGAGAGTATGAAAAGTTGTGAGGAGCCAAGTCCTCACTGTTTCAGCGTTTTCCTCAGCCAAAAGCAGGGAACAGAGCAGTGGCCTTGCTTTTCTCCTGGTAAGATGTACAAATTTAAGACAATTTGCAATGAACTTAGCTCTGAAAAAAATGTCTGCTCACAAGGAGGCAAGTTTCTTTCCAATATCTACTCAAACCTTGGGAAACAGCAGTGAACACACTGTACAAAATGACCCCTTCCCCATTAGTCAAGCAACACAGTGCACTACTATACCTGCAGGAACCATTTGGGATTATAGCCTTGCCTCAGAGCTGCAATTTGAACAGGACTCACTGGAAAATCAAAGAAGCCAGTTTCAGACATCAGAATATGTAAGTAAGTTGGATGGGAGTGTTGGTCTGCTGGATGGCAGGGCTGGATCATGGCTGAGGCCAATGGTGTGAGGTTCAACAAGGCCCAGTGCTGGGTCTTGCTCTTGGGTCACAACAGCCCCAGGCAGTGCCACAGGCTGGGACAGAGTGGCTGAAAGGACCTGGGGGTGCTGGTGCCAAGCAGCTGAACATGATCCAGGGTGTTCCCAGGGTGCCAAGAAGGCCAATGGCATCCTGGCCTGGATCAGCAATGGTGTTCGATAGCAATCTCTGACCTGACAGCAGGACCAGGGCAGGGATTGTCCCCCTGTACTCAGCACTGGTGATGCTGCACCTCAAATCCTGTGCCCAGCTTTGGGCCCCTCATCCCAAAAAAGATGTGGAGGTGCTGGAGTGAGTCCAGAGAAGAGCATCAGAGCTGAGAAAGAGTCTGGAGAGTAAGTCAAATGAGGAGTGGCTAAGGGAGTGGGGATGTTTTGCCTGCAGAAAAAGAGGTTCAGCAGTAAACTTTTTGCCCTCTACAAGGCTGTACAGGTTGCAACAGGTGGGGTTGACCTGCTCTACCAGGCCAGCAGCAACAGAACATGAGGAAATGGCCCCAAGGTGTACCAGGTTGGACATCAGGAAGAATTTCTTCCTGAAATGATGGTTAGGGATTGGAACCGGCTGCCCAAAGAGGTGCTGGAAACACCATCCCTAGGAGTGTCCAGGAAACTACTGGACATGGCACTTTGTGGTGCAGTTTACTTGGCATGATGGTATTCATCAAAGGTTGGACTCCATCTTGGAGATCTCTTCCAAGCTTATTGGATTCTTCGATTCCAAATCCAAGTAAGAAGGAAATACAGATCCATGGCAGTCCCTCTTTGCTGTCCAACAGTAAAATTAATGTGTCCGTTACCCAAGATCTAATTTCATGATTTACTACACAACAGTGCCTGCTCTACAGAACTGAGATTGTAGGGTGCCAGTTTCAATACCTCACCATGGAACAAATAATGGTAAGGTTCATCCTTTGTGCTATAGCTCTGAAAACAAGAATGTTCAATAGGAAAGTGCCTGCATCTCACCATGGCTCCTATTTCACTCTAACTACTTAGTCTCCTTCATATCTTAATACTCTTTTATGATATAATACATTCTGGATGACAGTTGCTTAGCTACAAAAACCCTCAGATCAACAGCTACAGTATTAGAATATTGCCAAAGGTCAAATCCCACTGTATGATCATTCAGCATCTTATAGATATGTCTTTTATTATTTTTCTTAGTGTCTGAAATAAACACTGAAAGACATTTTAATATAACAGGCTGTGCTCTCTAGGGCAACTACACAGCCCAGGACAATACACTGCAATTATATCATTATAATTACAGTCAAATTCTTTTTATAATCTTTGACTACACCAAGTTTGTATATTAGACCTAGTCCTCACCTCCCACTCAAAAAAAAAAAATCGTTCCTGGAGAAAAATATAATTATTAAACATTTGCTTAAAAGTAAAGTTATAAAGAAAAGATCAATAAAAGAAGGCTAGATATTTGCAGAAAATTTGTATTCATGAAATCAGAATCTTTCACAGGGACAGTGGCTCCTTAAGAAAAAATTACATTGCAACCCACAGGCATTACCAAATTCCTAGGGGAAAAAGTGTATCACCTCTGCTTCAACAAAAGAAAAACATGGGCATTTTTATAGCTTATGGAAATGCTGCATCATACAGAAGGTGGTACATCAACAAGACCTTTGGCCTGGCTGCTTTCACTATTTCCAGTCCCTTGGTGCAGTAATCTCTTTTGAACAATTGTGGCAGCATGTGCCAGAATCCCTACTGCTTCCTCTGCATGCTTTATCCAACTCATCTCTGGCTGCAGCCTGCATGGCCAACTGATCATTCAGCCAACAAAGGCTACTTTGTTTGTTTGTAAGCACGGGGAAGCATTTAACCAAATTAGTTGCAGGCTTGGTGTATCTTCTGAAAATGGATTTAAGGGGTTTCTTTTGCTAAGACTCCTTTAACACCCCTTCCTGTCTTAAATCTTTCCTAGGGAGATACCCACTGCAGAAGCTGAGGATACGCAGGTGACTTCTCCAGGGACAGTGTGGATGCATCTCTCCAGATTGCATTTGAAAGCCCCCTAAGGTTTTAGAGGCTGCTGAGAATTGCACAAACCCATTAGAAAAGATACAGCATGTTCAACATTGCTTCTAAGAGCTGACAGGACTTTGTTTCGACATTTCTATTCACATCCTACCCCTCTAGGACTGTGGAGCAGCTACAGAAAATTAAAAATTCAAACTTTCAAACATACAATGAGCATGTAGTTCGTGCAGGATTGTCAAGATCTCTACTTAAACTTCGACAAGGATGTGCCTATAGATCTACTTATACAGTCCTGAAAGCAATGGTTTGCAGCATGCAAGAGCTAACACAACACAAAGACACGGACGTTGCCATATCTACTGAGTCTGTATTTGCTTGAGTTTGTGTGAAACATCTTTTTTTAAAAGAAAATTATTACCAACTTGAACGCCACCTTGTTAATACATCTGGAAAAGCTTGTTTGTATAAAGCTCTGTGCTCTTTTTGTACCTTATAAATGAAGAGCAGAAGGATCAACTCATCAAGGAACCATTTCCTTCACAATGAGGTAAAAGCATTTACACAGACCCAGGCCCAACATTAGCAAATGCATTTTCCCTGGGGTCAGCACTTGTTAGCATCTATTAGCTTTTGAGTTTCCTTAGTGATCTGAGTAATGCAAAAAGATCAAAGAAAACCCAAGCAACTTAATGAGACATTTGCAATTTCACTACAGCAGCTGTAAAGATTGAAGTGTGAAATCTTTGAGACAAGTAGATGTTAGAGACAGCTTACAGCAGTGGAGCAGAGAGAATGAACATTTCCTTTTTGGTGATGAAAAACACTTGCTGCTGTCTGTATGTGTAGGGTCACACTGTGCCCAGAGTGTGATGACAGGGAAATATAAATTATATTTACAAGTAGTCACACAGCGCACACAGTAACTGTAAGCAGGTGTTTTGATGCCCAACATGATAAAACTCACCAAACAGAGGGACTCCAAAAGCACACCAAACAGAGGGAAAAATTGTGAGACAGCCCTACCTGCCACAAGAAAACATCAAGACAACTACCCCAAACAAACACCCAAAAGCCAAGCCACTGATCATGGAGGTCACTGTGGTGATCACCACACCAATCTTCTTCCTCCACCAAATCCCACAGGCTATGTAGATAAATGGCTTTTGCAAAGTTATTAAAAATCTGTGCTCCTAGTATTTTGCAACAAATTAATACTTTTCTAAGTTCACCACCAAAGCCATCAGACACAGCCACACAGCCCTTCCTATGGGAATGCTATACTAAAACTCTCATGCAGACAGATGGTCTGATGATGAAATGCCATTACAATACACAGCCCATTGGGGATTTCATTGTGCAGGTCTGTTGACGTGGTAGATAGATTCTATGAAATCTTCCTGTGTTGTGCTGTGCTGCTCTGCATGCAAACACTGAGATCGCCTCTTGTGTAGAAAGAATGGAAAAGTAATTAAGGATAGTTTGAGGAAGGACAGAAATACTAAGGATTTGTCTGGATTTCCCCGAGTTCTTTTGAAATGCCATTTTGTGCCTTCTGTCATCAGGAAACAATAACAAACAAAAACAAAAACAAAACAAACCCAAAAAAAAAAAAAAAAAAATAAAAAAAAGCTGTATGCCAAGGCAAACATGGTGTGGTCAGGCCTGCTTGTACCACACGCATTAGTGAGGGACTGAATGTCCCCTCACCTATCAGCAGCTAAAGAGCTGACACATCAGCTTCTCAAGTCCTAAAATCAGAACCAGCTCACTGGAGACTGCTGCTCTCCTGCAGCCTATAACGACGACAGACAGCAAGGTTACAATCAGGAAGGCTGCAGAAAATTAGGCAAATACAGTTGCCATTGTTGCCATTTCTGTTGTTTTTCTTTTTCATATAAAATAGTTTAAGAATGGCATCAGTCAGTATGAACTGCAGATTAAAATATGATCAATTCCCACTCTTTCTTCCACACAGAAGCTCAAAAATTCAGCTGACTGGCACCATCAGTAACTGACTCAAAAATCCCACTTCTTGCAACTTCAGGGATCATTTTTCATACAATATCCATCTATTCTCTAGCTAAATCTGACTCTGCTTAGTTTATGACTGTACCCGGAGATGGATTTTCTCCTCACGATTTCTGTGGCCTACTTACCACCCCTTCTGTTAATACTGTGGATTGGATGCTTTGCCTCCACTTCAAAAGGTTCATTCTCATGTGCAGGATATTTTTTTTTTAATTTGGTTTGGTTGCTAAGGAGGAAGCTTTAGCATGGTAGGCAAGGATTTAGTCATATGTGAGCCACAGGGAACATTATCCTTAGAGATTAATTTGGAAATCAAGTGACAATTGGTGGGGTATGTGTTTACTTTCTATTTTTTGAAAGCTTTACAAGTACCACAGGATTTCTGCATCTTCTCAAGGAGATTTATTCTTCTGCTACATTAATAAATGACAGAGAAAACAAAGAGAGTATCATGCTTGTTTCAAGTGTCATAGATAAAATTAGTAATTTCACTGCAAATCAGAAGACAAACTAGATTATTAGGAACAGCTCTACATTAATCAAAAGGGTGTCTCACAATCACCTTTCAGATACACTGACAGCAGCTGCCTCACTGTGAAGTTAATTCAATGAGCACTGCAAATGTAATTCATTTGGCATATATTGTTTGCTAATCAAAGAGCATTTCTTGGCATCTAAACTGTGTGTGTGACAGAATGTTAAGCCTGGAAACACATTGATATCCTCAAAGTTTCTCATCAAATCCAAGAAACATAATGTGCACACATGCAAGCCATTCTCCTCTTTCAAGTAATGAAGGTGAAATCTGTATTATCAAATTTAATTACACTGAACTGTGGTCCTAGGAAAACCTTACAAGAAATGGCTTTGTCCTCTCGTATTTGTGCAGGACAGAAAGCTTCACAACTTTTAATTTCTCCTTCTTTTCAATTACTGTACCACAGAACACTTCCTGTGATGACAGCAAAGCTGTGAGCAAATATTACCAATGTAGAAAACTCCTGGTATATCTTCACTGAATTGAGTCTTAGCAGCATAAAAATATTTTGGTGTTTTGGTGGTTTTTGTTTTTTGTTTTTTTTTTTAATTGAGGTTATTTTGGGCCTCACAGCTTGCATATCTGCACTCTAGAGAACAGGTTAAGGAATAACATCCCTTCTCCTTCTGAAATATATTGCCTTGGAAAGCTGCTCTACTGCAGTGTGTGTGTGGACCTCCACCACCACAGGCAATCATGATGAAAAGCCATTAAACCAACCTTCCTGGTTTCAGAGAAATATTTAGCTGTGCTCTTTCCCAACACAGGCTGCAAAACAGCAGAATGGAGTCCGGATGGGATTGCAGCATGGGGTCTGCTCACAGATTTCCTAGTCCAAGGGGTGCTGTGACTGAGGGAAACCATGCTGCCCTCTAAGCTAGCCACTGCTCTTCAAATCATAAACAATTTCATGACTAAAAACCAACTTCAGAGATCAAAACCTGGTATGTTTTATTGCATCTGAGAGGATCTAAACTTTACTCTCTTTTCAAAACTAGATTAATATGTAAAAGGCCACTGTACAGATGGAGAAACAAAACAAAATACATTACTACAGGTTTTATGTGAAAATGCCAAAGGAGCATTTCTTAAATGTAATACTTAATTTAGGGGAAAAAAAACCAACCCAACCCAAACCAAACCAAATCAAATCAAACCAACCAAGCCCCTGCACCAGGATTATTTGAAAAATTAATTTTCCTGATTCATTTGCACTCAGAACTTTTAAAATTCAATGGGAGGGAAGAACCCTATCCAAGTACTGTCACAAAACTGCTTCAAAAGCAAGATAATTTCATTCATAATATAAGAATGCTTCACCAGCATTTCTTAATAAGGAAAAAACAGTATAATGTATAAGTCTACGCAGTAACTGGCAACAAAAGCACATATGGTATCTACCTGGACACAAAATAATATTTTTACTAAGTGGTGGTTCAAAGTAGCAAATGTAGCACAGCAGGAAAGTACATCTTGGTATCTTTTGTATGGATTACATATTTTTAAGCTACTGAAACTTTAAGGCAGTGAGATGGAAGACAACTGTGCAAATTCTACTGTGTAAACTGTACTTCATCTTTTAATTGCTTGCCTATTTATTTTTTAACAGAAGCATCAAAAAATGAGAAGCAGTTCTGAATATATTTGATGCTTACTTTTAGAGCAGTTAACCCAAAGTACAAGCTCAGTATTGTAAATTCCAAGCCTGTTTCTTCCTACAGTGTATTTTTGTATTAAAAATAAAAATTCAAAATGAGATGCCACACTTGGAAGACTAAATATTAGCCTTGGAGATTATTTTGAAGGTTTATTTCTCTCATAATAGCTAAAAGAATTAATGCAAAAAAGGAAACAACTTTTCATGTAGCAGATGTGACTACACACTTGGGGATCATGTGAAAAATCTCAGTTGAAATCTGGCAAAACAACATTTCCAGGTTTTTCAGCCCAATTGTTTATTGATTTTTGAAAGTAGATGCAATTTCAAGATTTGCTGTTGGAAAAGGGATACTAAGAGTTCAACAGCTCTACTAAGAGTTCAACTAAGAGTTCAAAGCTCAGTCAAACACACTCAGCATCTATTTCAAGTTTGCTTTACAAACAGCTTCTAAAAAGCACATTGTAAGCCAAAGATGAAGAAAATGGGGTTTGACGGTGATTTTATTGATACAGCAAGTTTTCAAGAACAACCTGTTAGTTTCCTGATCGTGCTGCTTCATGTTGTAAGGATCACTCAGAAAGATCTCACCAAGGGAAAAAAATCCCTGAACAAGGTGTTTATTGGTAAAATCCATCAACAAAGCAGTGTTTTAGTGTGGAGAAGTGCTCTTCAGTCTCAGGAGAGAGGGAGACTCCCCAGTCCGATGGAGCCCATAAAACACAGATGAAGGATATACCAACAGCTGCAAGTGCAGTCACACAAGGACTTCTAAATAACATTCCACTGCTCATAAAACCTTCCACGTCAGTGTTTTACCATGTCAGGTAAAGTTTTTACCTATTTTTTCAAGCTAACAGCTGCATTGGAAAGCTGCCATAAAAACAGCTCGACCTTTCTCAAATATGAGGGATGTTTTCTTTGCAGACATTGCATCTTTCATCTCACAGAAGGGGATATGCTCCCAACAGACTATCCTGTCACAGCCACATCCATGCAGAGAGCAAAACATTAGCATGCCATGACCCCCATGGTAAGTATTTTTTTACACTTTGCAACCCTTCTTTGTTTTTAAGGAGAAAAAGAAAATAGTTCTTGTGCCTTGGTATTAAATTTCAGTTTTCTTACCAAGTTGTCAAGAACAGAGTCACAAATATATGCCTTTAAGATCAAAATCGGCTGTGATTTATCAAAGTCAGAATGGTATAAATAATGCATATCTTGCACAGGTGTCTTTTTTTGTAATGTAACAACTAATGGCCTGTCAACAAACTGTTCCATCTACAGAACCTATGCAATGGTCTGCTGTCTCTTTCCTGTGTGATATATAAGAAAGACTTTAAGGAATCAAATTCTCTCTAGTGGCATCCTGTTGTCTTTGACACAATGTGTGATGGTACAGGACAGAGAAACTACGTATCTTTGAGGAGTGTAAAGGAAAAATTCTGCAGCATCAGGCTTTGCTGATGAGCCAGGACAAAAATTTTTCAAATCCAATATCTGAGGCCCAATCCACAAATAAAACTTAGATTTTCTATATAATACAGATAGATTTGTCTAGAGATTTTCCAGTAAGAAAATCCTAGACACGGTCTCAATGCTTGTGGTAAGAAACCACATTAGAAAACAAAACAAATTAGCAAAACCTGTATTGAGAAAAAAGAGAAGGTTAACCCAATCCCCTAATATTTCATTATGCTTCAGTGGCAGATTTTCTTTCAAGATGCAAGAGCCTGTCCTTCAATGTGCCTATCTTTAAATATTTCAGGATTATGCTGAGTTCTGACTAGCCCTCAGTAGCACGGAAGGAATGCATCTGCTAGAGTGCCTTTAAAAGGAATTGGGAAAACTCACTATGAATACACATTCATCACAGTCAGTGCACCCTACCAGCCACAAACTCACCTCTCTGTGATCGTTTCTCTGAGACCACTCGCAACCCCTTTCACCACCGTACTAGCCTTTGGCGTCAGCACTACTTGAGATATGAAAAAGGAGCCTTTCTTTCTTCTTTCAGTGATTGATGCCTGCAGGAACTGAATCAACTTTTCCGTATCCGTCGTGTTTGCCCAGGGAGCTGGCATCATCTGGCCTGGCCACAGGAAGGCGACCTCGACAGCCACGGGGCTGTGGTAGAACACTAGCACTTGGTGCTCCTTTTCCCACAGGTACTGGAGGCTGACTTCGTGGGCAAATATAGCAGGACACATTTTGTTGCCATAGGTGTCCTTGAGCATCTGGACAAGCTTTTCATGATGGCACTTCTGCATCCCATAGAAATGATTGAAGTCCAAGAAGACTACTTCTTTCGGGTGCTCAGTGAGAAATGCATTGATCTCCTCCAGACCTTCCTTGACTTTGGCACTGAATAAGCCATGAGCAAAGTAGAGTTCATTGTCTGGGTCTCTGGGCTTGGTGGAAATTCTGAGATCAAAATACCGTATACCTGCCCCCAGCTGGCTGGTGAAGTTCATGGTCTGTGTAGCCAACCACTTCCTCATCAGCTTTTTAGCCACAGTCCCAAAAACTGACACAAAATTCTGGACCGTCTCTGGCTGTTCAGGCCCGACTGGAGAGGCTTCATCAATGTAGAAGCTAAAAGAGTCATGAGACCCTAAAAACACAAGAAAGAAAAATTATCAGCATTGTACTCATATATTAAAAGCCTTTAGTAGATTTTTCTCAATGAAACTAATTTTCTGACCTGTACCAACACCCACCAACCACTTCCCGTGCCTTTTCCCTCAACAAGAGTACATTTGTCTGGCAGGATTTTCCCCAACAACACCTTGTAGGAAACTTGAAAAAAAGTCTGTTTCACTCCTTGTCTGGGAGCTCAGTCACTCTCTTCCAGGTCTTACTTATGCCTTTAGGCTCAATGAACCCAGTAGTCCCTGAACATCAAAGCAATTCTGGTAGCAAAGTTAGTCACACAATAAATCCCTTGAGCCAAGGAGGAGAGTTTGGCCCTGCACACTTAATAATGCACTGTCTAGTCTGTAGAATCAAAGGAAAAAATCAAAACAAACTAACATCCTTTCACACACACCTTCATAGCCAGATAAAATAGGAGTTGGAAAAATGTCAAGGAATATAACCTTTCCGTTCTTAATTTCAAGTCTCATCTGGTCATCCACAAGGTTTTCCTTCTTAAATTTACTTCTAAAATTCCTTACTTTCCTTTGCTAAATAAGTACAACAGATAGAACCAAGAATAGCATTGCATTCCACAGATAAAATTGAGAAACACTGCTGCATGCTCTTCGCAGGAATGGGATGTAAAACTTAACATGCCTCTGTACAGGAGTCACCATTTTCTACAACATAAATACATATGGCACATGAATAGAAATACGTTTCGCACTCTCCTGTATAAAATTCTCTGTCTCAAGGTATGTCCATTCGTAAAACCTCACAATCTCAAAAGCCTCAATTAACAATGCTCAGCATTCAGATATCGACATGAAATGCAGTTTTATGGAGAGATAAGCTGACCCTAGGAGATGCTTATCACATTTTTCAACCATTACCCTGCTGAACACCTGGTGTTTGCACCTGACAGTTTACACAGAAACACTGTCCAGCTGCTGGCAGAGCCACACTCCTGCTATTCCAGCCATAGATGCTCTGGTCAGACTCGCAGCAGCAAGCAGGTCTGCTGCTCAGCCTGAGACATACTGCCTGCAAAACTCCTTCACAGTCAGCAGGACTTGTATTCTGGAAATGGACTGCAGTACTAGGCAGTCAGAGATCCAAATGCTACAATCTTAATGAGTTCAGAGCACTAGTCTTGCCTGTCACCACTGCTTTTTGCAGGTGCTTTTAAAAATTACTTTCCACAGCACATATGCTGTAGCAAGTATCACATTAGTGAAATTCGGCTAGTCAGTTATTTCTGAGAGCAATGTACTTCACCTGCACTGGAATAAACCCTATAAACTGAAGCAGCAGCTATAACATTTTCTTCTTTAACAATAAATGGAGTCATGACAAATCATCTAGACTCTAGCTTGGATTTGGCTTTGTTTAATCTGAGAAATGTCTTTAAATTTATAGTATGCACCTGCTTCTTGAGGTTATCTCTTTGAACTGCATTTTGCTTTAGATATTAGATAAGCTTTCCATTTTGATGAAGCTTTCTACTGCTAAGCATTGAAGTGATAATATATTTCTTGCAGAACCTGATTAGATCACAGCAGTATCTGGTTACACATTGATATCCTTGGGGACTAGATCTGCATACAGAATTCTAATTGTAAAACAAATTATTAGATCAGTGACCTGTGTATCAACAGTATTACAGGGAAAATCAATGAGATGCATTAAATGTTCTGCTCAGTGTAACCTGCACTAATCTAGAAATCAAAGTAAATCCAGTCTTGTTTAAAACAAGGCGCATCTACTGATATTAGGAAGGGATGGATTTTGCAAACCTGCCCTTTGTCCATTGAATTCTATTTGATTTTTGTAGGGTTTTATGCCAGATTATGTACCTGTGTAAACATGATCTACTGATTAGAGCAGTAGTCTGAAAATGGTATTAATGGTATTAATGGTATTAAGACTAAGGTATTAAATCACTTGTCATATGTCTTCTGATGTGCAGACATGGGTAACCTGAAGTTGCAGAAAACATAGTAGCAAACCTTGACCCCAGCACTACCAGTAGGCACATAATGGTTTAAACTATTTCTTAAAACTACTTTAGTCGAGGAAGACAGTACAATTCTCACAGCAGAAAATTAAGGTGAACAACCTGACAGGAGGTAGCTTTTAGCTACTGGTAATGAAAAACACAGAGAAGTGTGTATTTGTGTATGCGTGTGTGTATACACGGCAGTTAGAAACACCTGAACACTGCAAGTAGGATGGTATAAATATAAAAATATTTTCTCCTCAGTAAAGTTTTTGTGCACATATTTGAGCCTAAAAATAGGTATTCCTATGTGGACAGTAATGAGAAACTGCACTGTGCTCTGAGAATTTCCATGTTTTGTAACCCAAACAAAGAAGCCCTACAGCATAATACAAAAAGGAATAAGGCTTAACTTGATTGACACAAAATGAAGCAGAAATCAGCTGTTCAAAACTATGTAAACATTTCTTCTGACCAAAGAATACAGCAAATATTTTGTCTTTCCACATGTATAAGTAATTTGAACAGGTCAATTAAGATTCATTTCCATCATGCACTCATTTACATTTCCTTTTGGCTTAATCTGCTCTGTTGTTCCAGAAAGCTTACTTGTTTAACTTAGAGAAATTCAAAATCATTACACTTAGCAGAGCAAATTAGGGTACTGCCATGCCCAAAATCACTATTTTCCTGGTAATGAGAGAATCCTGTACGAACTTGCTTTCAGCGACCATGCTCCCTTCCAAATCTTTCTTTTGTGCATGGGGGCATTCCCCTTCCACATTTTCATTGGAAAGTGCTCATGCAGGTTCTCTGTATCACCAATCTTCCATGAAGAGAGGATGCAAGTTACATCTAGGAATACAAATGTGATGATCACTGCAATCTTTGGAAGGTGGCATAGTGCACATTATGTATCTCTGTTATGGTAGGTCTGTACATAAACTTCATAAACTTCACAGTCTGAGGCCTGGAGAAGCAAAGAGGGGAAATGGCCCATCATTCCTTTTATGTGCAAACATATTTTCTTGCCGTTTACTTAGTGTCTAAAATTTTCTTAAAATATTGTCCACTGTTTTCCCACTATTTCAACAATCCAGCATATCATTGACCCAAGAAGTCAAGAGTGAAGGCTCACAGATCAGAATGATAGAGGTAGCAAAGAAGGGGTTAACATGGTGTGCACATATTATAGACCGCCCAGTCAAGAAGAGAAAGTGGATAAAGCCTTTAAAAAACTGGAAGAAACTTCATAATTACATATTTTCATGGGGGAATTTTGAGACATTTGCTGGCAGAGCAGAGCAGCAGTGTAGGAAATCTGGAGAGCATCAGAGACTTTTTCTCCTGCAGGTACTTCTTTAAGTAGTGAAGTAGCACTGTTGGATGTTGTATGAATTAAGGAAGAAATGGATAGGGACATAAAGGCTGATGACAGCCTTAGACTGTGTGACTGTGAGGAGAAATAAGAATTTGAAATACTCAGGAAAGCAATGAAGGCAAAAAGCAGAATAAAGATCCTGGATTTCAGAGCAACTCTCTTGGCTTGTTCAGGAAATTGCTAAGTGGTAGCCTGGAAGAACTCAATTACCTTAAATACCAAGAGACTCAGGAGAAAGGGCTGAACTTGAAAAGTAACTTCTCTAAAGTATATGAACAGAGTGCAAAGAAACAAGAAGGTAAGTCAGGAGGCAAGTCTGGCTGAAGGGGTAGCTTCTGAGTGGCATCAAACTTAAAAGTCACTACAGAAGGTTTTAGCAATGACAGATTGCCAGGGAGGAACAGAGGATGAAGGCACAGAGGGAGTTAGGAAGGGCAGAGCTGGGAAGGGAAACCTGCAAGGAATGACAAAGGTAACAGAGCTTCTGCTGATACATCAGCAGCAAAAGAAAGCACAGAGAGAGCTGGTCCACTACAGAACAGGGCAGGAGACCTCCTGAAGGATGGGGATGCCATCCAGAGGGACCTGGAAAAGCTGGAGAAGTGTGTCCATGGGAATCTGATGAGGTTTAACAAGGCCAAGTGCTGGTGCTGCCCCTGGGTCAGATCAACCCCTGATATCAGCACAGGCTGGGCATGAACAGCCCCAGCCCAGCCCTGCCCAGAAGGACTTGGGGGTGCTGTGGGTGAGAGGCTGGACATGCCCCAGCCATGGCACTCACAGCCCAGGGAGCCAAACGTGTCCTGGGCTGCATCCAGAGCCCCGTGGGCAGCAGGGCAGGGAGGGGATTCTGCCCCTCTGCTCTGCTCTGTGAGACCCACCTGGAGCACTGCAGCCAGAGCTGGGGTCCCTGCACAGGAGGGACAGGGACCTGCTGCAGTGAGCCCAGAGCAGCACCTTTGATCATGAAGATGATGAAAGGGACTGGAGCACTTCTCTGAGGACAGGCTGAGAAAGCTGGGGTTGTAAAGCTTGGAGGAGAAAAAGCTGCTGAATATCAGCTTTCCGGTACCTAAAAGGGGTCTTATTTAGAAGAGGGAGCTGGAGGACAAGGAGGGATATTTTTAAACTAAAAGAGGAGAAATTTAGATTAGCTGTCAAGAAGAGGGCAGTGTTTCTCAGAGGGCAGTAAGGTACTGGATGAAGTTGCCCAAGGAAGTTGTGGATATACCATCCCTGAAAGTGTTCAAGGCCAAGTGCTGGATAACATTTGTAATCAGGTCCAGCGAAACATGTACCTGACATGGTTGGGTTGGAACAAATGGTCTTTAAGATCCTTTCCAACTGAAACCACTCAATTATTCCATAAGAAATTATCAAGAGACACTTAAAATGTCTACACCTAGCCATGACTCAAAGAACAGAAGTGGCCAGTTTCAACCAGTGAAACACTAAATTTTCAAAAATTAGATATTAAATTGTGCAGTATAATTTAGATTGCTAGAAAACACCTGCTAGTACTTTTACTAGGGAGAATTGTCTACTGTTTTCTTTACTGGATTCCTGTAATAGGGCAGTTGGGAATTTTTAACCCACTACAGCTCACTATGGACATATTTATGGCTTCCCTGGAGGACTAACTCCCCCCATTTAAAAAGTAATTGGGCTTGGTGCTGAAAGAAGTCCCTAAGGGAGAATGCATTTTAGTTCAGAATTGTTTCTTCAGTCTCTTGGAGATTTACACAGAGGCATGGTAAATCTACTATTTTTGGCAGCTAAGCTTAAATACATCATTCACAAATATGACAAGTGTAGCTGAGTTTTGCTGTGCATTCCCTTGCTTCCCTGTCAGCTCTGGCCATCCCTTGGCAAATACAGCCTTGTAAACAGCACCTAGAATTGAACAGCATATGACCATATGCTCCCAACAGCAGCAATCACACACTGAAGATCTGCAAGTATCAGAACAAAACCACAAACAAATAGAAGTAATAGTTCACAGCTTTGGGCATGTTTTGCTCTCTTTCTCTTCTCCCATGGATCTCTTGTCTCTGTGCTAGGAGTTGTCCAATAGCTGTTGGAAGTGGAATGATTTACTAGCGCCTTGGGTGTCATTAAAAGCTTTACCCATTGTCTTTCTGTATTTAGGAGATGTCATCCCTCTGTGACTATTGCTGAAATGTCACATGCAGTGTCACATAATTTCTTTAAAGACATCCTTATCAATGAAGGATCTATAGTGACTGACAGTAGGTAATATGTTTCTTGGATGATGTAGAGAACAGCCTGGACAGAATCCATGACCTCTGGTACACAGGAGTTCAATGCAGGTGTTCTTGCAATCTCATTTAGTCTGTTCTCCCTGTCTTTTTTGACCTTAAAAATCAATCAGTCAAGGGAGAAACCCTGTCCATTGCCAGCTAGTTGTACTGCCACTTCAAGGAACAGCAAAGTCTAGTCATGAACACTAGAGTTAATGCACCTCAATTTTGCCTTCTTTTTAAGATGGCTGAGCACTGTTCTCTTCATCAAAGCCACACCACATCTCGGGAAGTCAATAGGGCTGCCAAGAGCAATGTGATTCAGACTTGACAGTCCAGCTCCCTTTAACATGTAAACTTCTTGGTTGATATCAGCTTTGTTTAATAAAAACACTACACAGGAAAACAAAAGCAAAACTGGGAGAAACAGAGAGATTATAGATTGCCCAGTGTCCAAGTGTTCCCACAGGTAACTGCCTTACTTTCCAGTTTTTCTTCCTGTGTTCATCACCAGCTGTGTGTCCCTGACCCCTGCTGCAGGTTACAGAGCTTAGTCACATTCACACTCAGGAGTCCACAATCTAAAGGCATGGGAAGAGAGGTACACACTCCTCAGGTAAAGCAAAAATCCAGATACTGAACAATTCCTGAGAACAGGAATACTTACATGACATTAAAAACTGACATACATGTACATGTATACACCATATATACACTGATATACTCCAAGAAATTACACTCTTCTTGTATCTCATTCTGCCTTGAAGACATTGGTTATAATCTGTGAAACAACAAGGAAAGGAAACGCTCGTATTCTTCTTGCCCCATAACTTCCAAGTAGTTATAGTACCCCACCTCTCCTCCTGCATCTTCACTCCAACATCAGGGGAGTTCTGGACCAGTCACTGAAATTGCACATAAAGGTAATTTAGACTTTGGTCCTATGCCTGGGAATACAGCATTGGGAGTCTGGACTGTGCTGCTTTACTGAGACTGTCCTGCAGACAAAAGGGACAATCTGAGAAACCAGGCAGGAGTGCAGTAAACACCCTGCAGGCATTTTAACATGGCTTGCTTGCAAGGGTGAGCAGAACTACTTTGTATTATATTTTGCCAGCCTCTGCCTGGGTTTCTAACGTGACTTCCACCGGGATTTCCCGGCCAAAACAAG
The DNA here is from genome assembly GCF_029582105.1 of Oenanthe melanoleuca. Lineage (NCBI taxonomy): Eukaryota > Metazoa > Chordata > Aves > Passeriformes > Muscicapidae > Oenanthe > Oenanthe melanoleuca. The sequence continues at coordinate 63,214,845 of NC_079362.1, read as the reverse complement.
AAATTTCATATGGATTGAGGAGCCCCTCAATCCATCAAATGTCCAAGCACAACTTCAACAGACTCATCAGCTACTGGGCCGATCTAGGACACAGCATAGAACTGCACATACAAAACAGTTCAAAAACCAGGACAAAGCATCTGCTTCTTGTTCAGTTTAACATAGAACACAGAGTTTATTTTCAGAGATTTGCAGGACAACTGAGTTTGGAAGAGACTCTGGAGATCATCTGGTCCCATCCTCCCTTCTCCTGAGTGAAATAAAAAAATTATGCAGAGTTGGCAACAGATTATTGAAGACTTCTCCAGAACACCTCACTGAAGCAGCTTCTTAGCCAAGAAGAAAGCAGAACTAGTAGACCATCGGTCTGAAAATGGCATTACATATCTAATGGCCACCTTTCAGACTTGGGATGACTTTGTTTTGTTCTCCCTATTAAAAAAATTAATCCACACAAGAGAGGATTTTAAACAATTACTTGCTCTCGTTCCTCTTACATGTCCTTATCACCTGTGAAATACTCTTGTGAATCACTTTGGTTTGTACTTTTGAACATGGCTATAATTGCTTCCATGGGGAGCCTACTACTGTTGGCATTGCCAGCACTCCATGACCATGATGAAGTGCTCCTCACTCAGGCCAAAGATGTTACCATTTGAAGCTGATAAGAAACAGTTAATGGAATATGGCAGTGCCTGCACTGGGAAGTGTTTCTGGTCACTGGATTGAGCCAAGATTAGTGCATTGCCTAAGTACTGCTCCTTTCCCTAAAGAATTCACTTCTGAAAAATAAAAACGGTAAGGAGGTGGGGATAGATTTGCTTGGTATTAAGGCCCTGGGTAGCTAGTAATTATCACAGTATGACAGGCAAGCTTGGCTACAAATCTGATTAGGTTATTCATTATTCAATTCATACTAATATGTTTGGTGTATAGAAAAGGACCCACATTCAATTTCTTGAACTTCCCTCCTGCCAGCACAAAGACCAGCTCCTATTCCTTTTAGAACACTGCATCAGTCAATTCCACTTTTCAAATTCTCAATACTGTGTTGAAAAGTAAAGAAATAGAAAAAAAACCAAGCTGTAATTATATTTCTAGCTCTCCAAACATGTGTGAGCACATTCACAACCACAGCCATCACAAGCTCAATTTTGTTCTTTAACAGAAGTTTAGCACATGCTGCCCCCATGAGAGTTTTCCCTCTTACTTAGTAAGTTCTTTAATGTCCTGTAATTGTTTGTGTAGGATGAGGTGGAGTAACTTTTTCTGAAATGCTGCCAAGTGCAGATAGCCTCCCACTTCTTCCCAGGCAAACCACCTCCTGACAGATTTCCTTGGAGGCTTCCTGCAGCCAGCACTAAGAAGGCAGCATGGTGCAGCAGTACATAGACAACAGGGGCTTTCAAAGAGCCCTAGATTATGTATTTTCAAAGCTCACCTTAAAGGGAATAACTAGTTAATCAAATGCAGGCACTAAACAAGGCAGATTTTACACAGGCAAATATAAGATTAACACTGCTGGAGCCCAGAAAAAGGGCAGCAAGGCCAGGACACAGCACAGGGTGGAGCAGGCTCCTTCTCCTGTTTGCCCAGCACAGCAGAGCCCTTGCTCACCAGTGTTGCAGGAGCAGCAGGGCAGGCTCAGGGCAGCAGCCCTGCTCTCCAGGCCCAGAGACATCCCCTTCTGCTCACCCTGAGCAAGTCAGGCTGCCAGAACTCCTGCAAAGTCAAAGGCAAACAGAAGTGTGGGGAACATTTTGCGTTATAGATGTAAAAGCTGAAAGGATAATCAGGAGGACTGAGAGATTCAGCTGGTGTTTTTTTCCCGACGTTTTTTCCCAAATGTGGTCTAAACCCCTCATCTGTACTCAGAAAAAAGGCGAAGGAGGAAGGCAGTGATACTGCTTGTGCATATACAACATTAAGAAAAACAACCCTGTTGAACATTTGTGCATTGCACTGAAAATTTTAAAAGGTGCAAAAGGCCTAAAACTTTAAAAACTTGCCCAACAAAAAGCCACTAGAAAAGTTATATTTTTTGCATTCAAGCGGAACTCTAAACATGATTTCACAGTGTTTTGTGTGCAGACACATATCACAAATTGTCTAATAGAAGAAGGCACCCTTCATCTATCAGGCTAAAACCCACCAGGATTCATGAAGAACTTCAACCCAAACTTATAAAAATTAGTAAATCAGCTCCTAACTTTTGGCAGAGCAAGAGTAAAATAAAACTAACAGTTTTTAAAAATAATCTTAACATCAGGATTGACCAAGCACCTAAAACATATGGTTTAAGATCATCAGAATTTATAACTTCAGCAGCAGACTGGACACACCACCGCAGCTTGCACTGGTGCAGGCCAAGTGCTGTAGTGTGCAGATTGCATTGCCATGGTCCTCTTGTTGCAAACATTTATTCATTTTTTGGATATATAAAGATTGTATAGAATATTCTAGATCACATAAATTAGCATCACATTTATACAACCTTGTATTTTATGTCCAACTATAATCTGAAGACAAATTAACTACCTAGTCACTTGGAAAAAAAAATTAATTGAGGCAGAGCTGTAGCTACTATTAGCCAAACTCTAAAAATGAAAATTCTTTCAAGTCTTTGCTCTTCTGTGAACAGTGCAAAAAAAATCTAATATTACATCTTTTCACCCTGCAAGCTCACTGCTGTGTGTTCAGATGCATGAGAGATCTCTATCAGAGCTCACATTTGAGTTAAACACTAGTCTCAGAAGTACTGTAATAGCAATTTTTTGTCTTAATTTAGGGACTAGCAGACAAGAATGTGAAGGAAGGAAAAAAGGAGGAAAAAATAGCAAGAGGTATATCTGATTCTCTGCATAAAATTATTGTGCCAGGAATAGTTTGGGGCGTATTTTGTTCCAGCACCAGCTCTGTCTGAGTATGTCATCAGCACCCAAGTCATATCTCCTGGGGCAATCAGAAGCACTAGAATTGTGAGCCAATAGCTTTGGGACTAGTGAGAGGCTGTGATGATACCAGGCAGCTCTGCTGAGCCTGCTGAAACGGCATCTGCCAACAGTGAACACCTTCTGACCATAATTCTGGTTCATAATCCAAATGTCATCATTGACAGAAAAGCCTTGAATGCACCTGAGAAGGCTCCTAAAAAAGAGAGGGATCATATTTCTTCCCCTCGGCTGCACACAAAGAGCACAGGAAATTCAATGTTCACACTCTAAAATAGCATCAGATCAGACAACTTCTGTTTCTTGAGCTTTTACTTGATTTACTTTCATGAAAAACATTCTTTAATACTCTTAAATATAAGAAATTTCCCTTAAAATAATTGTCTCTGATTACACTGATATATCTTTTCCACCTATTGTACCTTTTTGGCAACACAGAAGATTTTGGATACTTGGTTTTGTCTTTCCCTCACCTCTTGCCTATGCTCTCTTCTTTGATTTTTTTTCCCTGACAGTACAGCCTTTTCCTAATTCACGAATGCACTGACACATCTACTAGCCTCAGTATAGCTCTTACTTCATTGAACTCTCCTTTCTATTTAAACAACAGTAACAGTAATTTTAAAAACCTAACAATATTCAAAAGGTGCAGTATTTTCTACTGAAGCTGAGCATCCCTTCTAAACAGTTCTAGTGATGTTGTAGCTGACAGAAACTACTTGCACAGCATATGTAGTTTCTGCATCTTTACCCATAATTTTAAGGCCAAGAAAAGGACAACCAAGAGGTGTGTCTGGATAAAACAAAACTTCATTGCAAAGCCAGTGGGAAGAATGATCCCTTAAATCAGGTTTCCCATAAATTTTAAGATCTCCACAAGACAATCACTGCCATCTGAGATGGATTGCCATAAGAAATTTAAAAGGCGAGATTTTTCGGTTTTTCAAATATCTGTGCTGCAAGAACATCTGCAATGCAGAGAAAAAGAACTCTTCCTGCACTGCATTGAGTGCACTGGCAGTCAGTTTACCAGAACTGTACAATGGCCTGAAGACAATACAGATAAAGTCTTCTATTACCACACAAGAAATCCAGGTTAGCTTTTTTTCTTTTTCTTGGTCACTGAGTTTGAAAAACTGAGGCAAATCTGAGCAGTTCATCTGATGCTTGGGGGGAAAAGCTGCAAAACATATCCTGGGATGGGAGAAATATTATATCCTTTTCTGAGTCAGTCTGCAAAGGCTTTCACAAAGAAATACTCTCAAAATATCACTTTAAAAAGCTGTGCATTTAGACTTAGCTGACTGACCACACCAGGCCTGAGAGAGAACAAAAGGGTGCAAAATACTGCAAAGTAGAAGGAGTAAGAGAGAAGCTTGGCAGGTGTTTTATATTTTGACCACTGCCCTTGTTAGGTACTCCTCCTTATCGTTTGATTGCCTCAACGTTCACATTAGACATTATTCTACTTTGCACTGCTTGGCAGATTTGACAAACAAAATAACTCCCTAAGCCAATTTGCTGAATGCAAAACTCGTCTTCTGAGATCAAGTGCTCTAAAAGAAGTCTCTCATCCAGAGCCTCTCCAACTATAAGCAAGGACATTGTAATGCTCAACTTCACACACCCTAGACAAAAATACTGAAGCCATTTCCCTTAGGATCCCTGAGATACAAACGGAAAACACTAAGTCCTTTTTGCCAAAGCATTTTTCCTGCCAAACTCCAGAAAAGCATTCCTAGGACATTGAAGCCTGAAGTTTAGGGATTCACCAGCTACACATGCTCAAATGGAGCACTGCTCCCATGCAGTCAGTTTACTTTGCTGTAACTCAAGAATGGGCTAGTGGAGCAGTATCACCACAAGGGAGCACACGGGCTCATTCAGCTGGCCATAAATATAACTGCCAAGCCTCCATCCCATGGTGTCACTGGCCTTCTCAAGCCCAGAGGTCTGCAAATAACAGCACAGCTTCTGCTTTTTTACCTACACCACTGCTTTGCAGCATGACTGCCTCAGACAGTAACTACAGACAAAAAACCCTTCTAGAAGGCCTCACTGTCTCTTCCACATAATAAGTATTTATGTTTCAGATCTGACTGCATAACAAGGAAAACAGTCTCATTCAAAGATTTTTGTATGTTCAAGCTGTGGCCTTTCTAAGATACCATGAGCCACCAGGAAACAGCACCATCTGAGCTTGGTGGCACCCGGAGACCAGCGCAGGTGTCAGAGCACATCCTCCCTGTCAGCCCCATCCTGCACCAGGCTTTGCTGCTCAGATCCTCACAGAAGTTCTCCAGTCATGTTTAGTTACTATAGACTATCCTTTCTAACATGTATGGAAGATAGAAATGTCCCTTGCTACACACTGAATGAAGAAAAGCAGCTACAACACCTGTAAAACAGAGGATCAATGCCAGAAAAATACCCTCCTGTTGTGAGGCTGCACCACAGCTGGAAGACAATGAGCCAAGAGGATTTTTAAAGGAAAGCAGCAGAGAGATGCACCAGTTGGAAAAGAAGAACCCAGAGAACAACTTTAAGTAAAACTATTTTTTTGGTGATGGCTAAATGGAAATATAAGCAAAGGTGAGCTGTGTTTCTAGCCATGAAAATATATAATATAGAACAGAAAACACAGCAAAACACCAGAGGTATCAATCAACAGACAGGAAATGGTACACACCTGAATGCTATTTCAGCCTGTAGATGAAACAAAAACTGAACAAACAACTGAAACAAACCACCACACTGTGATACAAGAAAGAATTACAAGTGCCACTGTAGGAGGAGTCTTAGCTAGGGCTGCCAAAACCTACCTATCTGCCTCATCACCTGATTTGTACCCTCACCAGCCCAGTAATATAAAGACACTTTTAATTTCATTTTGCAAGCTGAATGAAGACAAGTAAAGACGCATAGAATAGAGAGAACTCAAACTGTCAATACCCATCTTCTACCATCTCTTCTACCATCACTAAAGAGGCAATTTAAGGGCCACATGATCAGTCAACCCAGACTCCTGTCAAACACCTTGTAACACCTAGCAATCCAATTTCAATCAGTTCTTCTTGCATTATTTGCTGCTAACATTATCCCTGCCTGATTCAACACAGAAATCAAATAAGCCACTACACAATACAGAGGGCTACAAGAAATGAATGAAACCAGTTATAAAACAGTATTGATGCTATTTCATTTTCTAAGTTTCCAGCCTACAGTCCACACCAGATCCCCAGCTGGCATTTATCAGTATAGCTCTAATGATCCATTAGGCCAATTTAGACTGCTGCAGATCTGGCTGTTAGTGTTAGACTTCAGCATTAAGAAATCAATGAAAAAGCACAGGTGGTACTATTGATTAACTGAAAAATCAGACAGATGATCTGTCCTTTTTTCCAGACTCAGGATACAACTAATTTACACTGGATATGCTTATGTCTTCAAAAGAAATTATTAGTTTAGCTGTTTCATACTAAGACTATGTAAAATACCATCATTTCAAAGCATTTTCCTAATATGTAATTGCATCATCCCCTAACTAATTTCAGCTGTTTTCAAAGGTTCAAAAGCTAACCTTAATTCAGTAAAATTTAAAATTAGCAAATGCATTGTAAGGACATTTCAAATCACCTGAAAATGGAAGGTTTTCAGTCTTGTATATGCTCAAAAAAGAAGCCATGTCTTCCCTAGACATAATGGCAATGACTACAGCCCACCTTGACTGACAATGCTTTGGCTTCAGTGTGACACATAGCTTAGAAGTCAAAATATTGTTATCTGTAGTAATTCCACAACTGGTGATACTGGTAAACTAAAGGTATTAGTAAAGATGACATTTAGAGTGTGATGATAATGCCAGCAAATATTCTTTCATGCCTCCTTTGAATTCTCAAACAACCTGTATGTCACCCTTTTCTTGTGGATAGAGATTGCCTTTATTATTTGGTCAGGAAAACCACAGATCAAACTGCTGTAACATCCTCTTCCTCTCCACTTTTTAGCTCTATGTCATCCTGAGTATTTTCAAGGTACTTGCACGGACTTACTAATTTCTTACCCAGTTGTGTGAGGATGTAAGTGGTCTGCATGGAAGGAGACCCTTTTCTTTAAATCATTAAGTAATTCTTCAATAAATTGACACTGGCAGACAGCATCTCTGTTTAACAGTTGCACCTCAAAGCCAAACACAGTGCTGTTCCACAATGCTTCTAGTGCTGCTTTTCAAGGAGACTGCCAAAGTTGCACCATGACCATTGGCTTTTTCTTCCCTCTCTACCTGTCCTCCAGTTATGGACCAATACATTAATTCAGCATTTTGAAAAATTTTGAGTAGCTGAGATATTTTGAAATATAAAGTTTTGTTTACCCAATTTAGGCTCAGCTCTCATGAGTAAAATAACAATACAGCAAGCCACCTGCAGTGACCTTAAAGAAGACCAACTGGCAAGAGACCCAGATCTTCACATGTAACTCTGTTTAAAAAGCTTTTCCACAACTTTAACATCCCTGTTGGATACAGAACTGTACTCTGATTGGGACATCACTGAAGCTGTGGGGCATGTGAAACCAAAGTTCCCAGGACCTCTCATCCTTCCAACTCACAGCTGTGATTGAGAGAGAGGTGTGAAAGACAAATTCAGGACATAGCTTTGGTGGAAACCTCTTCATCGCTCAATAGTAATTTCTGCGATACTGAGCTAATAATACACTCTCAAGGTGTCCTAGTAAGAAGTCCCATGTAGGAACTAGGTATTGCTGGATTTTTAGTTGGGGCAGTGTTTGATACAAATACACAATCAATGTCTGTACAACGTTCTCATTAATGCCAACCACAACCATAAGAATATCCACATTGCCCACAACAGTGCAGCTACATTTCCACTACCCTGCAAACCAGGGATTCACCCTGCAAACCTGCACACCATGGGCAGCCAGGGCCCCTCAGTGCTGCTGCCAGCTCATCCAGCCAAAACCAGCCACCACAGAGCTGCAGAGCCTGTACTTCTGCCCTGATGGCATATGGTGCTCCAGATGGTATTGCAAGGACATTGTCCATCCTTTCCTGCCCTGGAAGCAACGTGAGCTACCAGACAGATCCCACACACAACAGAGGAGTCCTGTTCATAGAAGTTCAGATCTGTGCTGTGCTCATGACAGTAAACCATTCACCCCTGCATATGGTTAAAATGTCTAGTATTTAAAAAAGAAGCATAAAAATAATCACAGGGCAAATTGTTTCTCACCTAGGAAAACACCTGGTCTGTAAATCTTCTATAATTAACAATATCACTGACACATAAACAAAAAATAAATACCTCCTATCAGAGTGCATGTTTTTAAATCTAAATATATTCATCAAAATTAAAATTTGTAAGAAGCTCCAAAATCTTTCCTACAACTGGCAATCAGCCATTTGTTTACATTAGGTTACTGACATACTTTAATTAGCTCTAATTCACAAATTATAATCACTAGGAAAATTGTGACACATTTGTTATGAAGCAGCTGTGCATCTTTATCAACTTGTGGTCACCTTATTCTTATAGAATTCACTAGGGGAAAAAAGGGATCTTTTCCCATCATGAATTATGACATACCTGTCTTCCACTTAAGTACTCTGGTTTTCTGAAAATCATGTACAAACTACTAGCTAGAAGCATTAGAATCTCTGTTCATTGGAAACAATCAAGAAAAAAGGAAAAAAAAAAATCACTCCCTTGCAATAGAGACTAGTACTTTTATCAAATACATTTCAAGAGGACACAGAAACTAATCATCAGTTCTTTTGAAAAAACTCTTGAGTATATCATTCCATCTTTCTGTTAAGGACTTTTGAGAGACCCTGACTTGTGGGATTCTGTCTATTGCTGTGAGTCAGTGACCTCTAGGCTCTTCCAAATGAGATGGTTTTAAGCCTGGTGGTGTTTAACTACATGCTCTAATACTGCTATTGAGGAAACACAATTTTAAAATTGAAATTAAAGATTTCAACCCTTTATAATAATGATATAGCTGTTGGTGTTACTGAAGTTCAGGTTTCATACAGTTCTTCAACACCCACAGTTGATTTCCAAGCAGTTCCAGGCAGTTTTATTTGAGCTCAGTTTTCAAGTGCAGAGTTTATCTGCTGGATTTGCTAGGTGAAATGCAATCTTCCTGAAGCACTAATAACAAAAAACAAACATGGTGCAGGTAAGCACAAGCCAAAGGAATAATCAGCACAAAATCTTGAGAAGAAAGGCTTTCAAATTGCAAACTCTATTGTCTGAGAAGAGACTGGCAATACAATGCTTTCTATATTTGCTGAAGTGCACTTGAAGCAGAGGAACTTCTTGCTTTATGTGCTTAGCTACTCAGAAAAGCAGAAGATACATTCCACCTTTTGCCTTATTTCATCTTACATATCCATTTGTGACAAGGTACAAATTCACATAAATCATTAATTGTTTCCCTCTTTCAGAAGTCAGCCTCCCTTGAAGAGCTCCAGAATCAAGATAGTTCAGTTATTTGCATAAAAAGAGCCAGATTTAATGGCACTGACTGATTTTCACCAGCCAAGCAGGAGAAGAGAGGTACAAAAGGGAACTATGCTCTGGGCAGTTAATGACATATGACAAGCCAAGTGTGAATGTAAGTGCTAGACATGGGCTTCTGTATGATGCCGCACATCCAGAGCCCATAAGGAGGGACAGGAGGCAATCTGTGCTGAAAGTCACCCCCACTGCATGCTCCTTTTAGTGGCTGCACACAGGCACATCACCCAAAAGGCTCCCCCATCCTGTGCAGCAAGAGCAGCTGCAATGGAGGCAGAATCTGGCCCTCAGTGTAGGAGGAAAATGAACAGTGAGCAGAACAGCAGTTCCCACCCTCATGGCACCATTTAACAGTTTTGCTGGTATGTGACCTTTTGTTTGCCATCAAATCATCTCCCTAGCATTCGGATCATATGTTTGTCTATTCATCAAATCCCCTGAACATTCAAACCACATACACAAAGGCTGTTTGGATTCTTCCTGCCTCTATTGTGGCAGCTCAATAACTAAGACAGGGAGTTCCCAGCTGGGTATCAGCAGCACAGAAACACTGCACAGCCAGAGGGGAAAGACATGTCAGTAGAGCACACTTATATAGGGAGAAAATTAGAGTCTGGTAACTCACCAAAAAGTCATCCCTTTTCTTTGAGTGTCATAAAAAAAGATGCTCAAAATAATTACTACACTAGCAATGTTTAAATGTTAATTTGTACAGTACTCTGTGGCACATACAGCTCTGATTGACATTTTGGCTAGAAAAATAACCTTACTTAGCAATCTCTGTTTGCTGAATTAAAGCATTAATAGAGGCAGTTTGATAAAAATTATGTCACCCTGTTTGAAACCAAGCCAAAGGAAAGATATACTTTTATGATTTTGCCCCTGCAATTGTATGGTGATATTTAGACCTAGAGACTTTCAGGATGGATTTCAATCCTCACCATTAAAAATCAGGAACTAGGAAGTCATTATAAAATTATAGCACTAAAACTGCCCCCAGTTGAAGAAGTTCTGTATGCAGCAGCAGCAATTCATTGGGTATTTAATTTAATCACACAGAAGCACATTGACTTAGCTGGCTCATTATTATCACACCAACTATCTCATCAAGTTGCAACCACTTAAAAATGAAGCCTCTTATCTAAACTGGTACTGGTTATCTAAATTCCTTCTGAGGTGAAAGACCTCTGGTGTCTATTTACCTTGTTCATGTATCTGTGACTAATGTAAGTTAGGACACTTCATTAGTGAAGGTGATTCTTTTTCTCCCTCTTCAAATGAGTTAAAAACAGCTCACTTCAGTCAGCTAAAACTGAGTTGTATCCAAGAATACGTATTTCTACTATTAATGAATGGGTTTTTAAGGGGAGGGAAATCTTATCCCTTTGTCACTAATGGGCAAATTGTGATCCTGAGAGGCTCTAAGTTGTACTTTCAAAGAATTTAAAGTCCATCTACACTGAATGTAGAAGTTTACAGTCTAAAACTGTAACCCTGAAAACCCTTCTGTGGCAGACAGGTAATTAATAGAAAGTCTTATCCTCTTTTCTGTCTCATTGAGGTCCAATTATAGCAGTTACACCTGTACAGGGCAGCTTGAAGAAGTCCTCAATAAGGAGCATGTCTGCTTTGCTCTAGGTAGGAATTGGATAAACTTCTACAGAGATATAATACAGGGATGGTCTTGTATATGCTGGGCAGGGCTTATGCAGAGCCAAGGTCTTTTCTGCTTTTCACAGTGGCACACTAGCAAGGACCCAGCATGGGAGGCTCGGGGGAGACACAGCTGGTGACTCCAGATGACCAAAGGGATATTCCAGACCATGTGACATCATATTCAGGACAGAAGGTAGGGGGGAAGAAGAAGAAAGTGGAGGGGGGGATATTTGGAGTAATGGCACTTTGCCTTCTCAAGTAACCATTCCATGTGATAGAGCTCTGCTTTCCTGGAGCTGGCTGAACACCTGACTGACCATGGGAAGCAGCGAATGAATTTTTTGTGTTGCTTTGTTTGTATACGTGGGCTTTTCTTTCTCTGATAAACTGTCTTTATCTCTGAGTTTTCCAGCTTTTACTCTTCCAATTCTCTCCCTGATTTCACTAGTGGGGCAATGAGAGAGCAGCTGTGGTACTTAGTGGCTGCCTGGGGTTAAGCCACAACAGACTGCAATAAGGCTCCCAGTAATACACACAAGCATAAAAGACAAAGATTATGGTTTTGTGGGAAATGCTGACTCAGGTTCAAGAAGTAGATGCCATTGCTAAAGGGATGCAGGTTATCAGGACTCTCCAGATGGGCAGAGGCAAGCTGGGCTCTGGAACCAGGGGTGAGCACCCTGTGTTCGGTGTTATGGGCAGGAGGTGTGCACAAGGACAAAAGGAGTGGGAGCCTACAGGACCAGAGCTGCTGCTACAGGTCATGTAGAAACACCTGTAGGGAAACATATCCTTCTTCTGTGTGTTTGCTCTGTTTGAGTGATGATGCATGTACGTGGCTTCACACAGCCCAGACACTATCCACCACTACCAAGTGTTCTCTGTAAGCTGTAAGAGAGACAGAAATCCTACTGGGAGAAACACCCGTAACACTTTCTGTTTAACAAACTAAAATTACACAAGCCAACTTGGTATTTCTCCCACCATGACATGAGAACAGTGTCCAGACAGTCAGTTCTTGGTGTACTGAGGGAAAGCATTTTTGGGAACCCAGGCTGGAATACACTCGATATCTAGACAGTAACACTTTCAGGTTTCACAGACAGAGCTATTTAGACTGCATGTATTCTTAGACAGTGCTAGTATTAGTGTCAGGTTGTATTTTTGTATATAGCTTGGAGTCTGCTGCTTCCATTTCAGGCCTGGAGAAAGATTTCTATATCTAAAACTTTTTCCAATTTTTTCCAATTATAGCTGCTAGTCATCAAAAGTTATTACCTTTCCTACATGCCTGAGACCATCACAGGCATAAGAAAACTACTGCAATATGGGAAGATACTGAATTTGGTGTCTGAATGGAGATTGCCCAAAATGAAGAAAAATGAAGTCACATTACCACTTAGTTCTCAAAGTTGCACACCATGCCCAGAAGACCTATACCCTAAACCTCTAAGTATTACTCATTTTTAACTACTATATACAACTAAGTAGAGAACTTCAAACACTGAGAAATCATCTGTTTCATTCAGCCAACTCAACTCCACAGGAAATAACAGAAGCAAGGAAAGTGCTCCGTAACACTTAAATATTCATGCAATAAAACCAAGCACTACATAGCAAACCCTATTAGGCTGCCAAAATAATCTGGTAACACAGAAAACAAGGGGAAAAATAATCTCATTAGGATGAAAATACCCACTTCCAGCAACAAATTAACCTGGAAACCCCAGGAATGCATCAAGAAATAACAGTGTCAGAATCAACACCCTTGGGCACAAACTTAAGTCCTTCAAAAATTTATTTAATAGAAGAGACTAATAAAAACCCAAACCTCTTAAACCTTTAATTTTTCTGTTAACTGTAAGTTCTTCATTAGCTAATCCCTTTAATGCCTGGTCAATAAACTCAACTGCCAGCTCTTAACAATACAGGTAGCAACACACAGCAATCTGTGCTAGAAGTTTACATTTTCCCTCTGCCAAGTTCATAACCTCTGAACTAAGACTGATCCGATATCAAAGGCTCCATTTTTCAGATGGGAAAGAAACGACAGAAGATATGTCAACTTCAGGGTACAGAGGTGGCACTTTTTGGGAGGCAGAGCCCCTCTCCCTCAGTCATCTCCACCAGCCCTCCCTGCTTACATGCCCGAATTTTTGCTTTGATATGCTATTGACATCTGAGGGGATACACAGCCTAACAGGCAGGTCATGGCCAAAAAAGAAACACATCTATAAATAAAAAGCATTACACATTGGCAAATGTGCTGATATTTCATCTACATGCATCTTCCCACCTGCACAGCACTGGAAATTAACATTTTCTCAATTTGCTCGAAGAAACACACAGAAGGTCGGCTCAATCTTGTGATTTCTATGAATTATATTACCTGACTTGAATGCCAAACACAGTTTGGTATTTCCAAATATAGACGTTGCATGTATTTTTCTGAACTGTCTCAGCAAAGGGCTGAACAAAATTTGATTTTCTTCCTTCCCAAAACTGATTATGCTCAGTGGCATATCCACTCCTAAACACTCCCTCCCCATCCCTCTCAATTCTCTCAACCTTCTGTTACCAGCAAAGAAATAAAAGGAAATTATAACCAACATCAGGTACATTTCAACTGAAACCTGTAACAGCATTTTTCCATAAATCTATCAGTTATTTCCCAATAATTAATTATTTATGCATTTGCAGCCAAACAGACAATGGTTTGTATCACAAAGGGTGCACAAAACAGACAGATAACCATACAGTTTCTTAATCTGGCTGCATTCCTCCCACAAAAAGTGGCTTTAGCTTTGCAGAAAACATAATGCAAAGGTACAACAGAGAACTTGAAAGGTCAATCTGACCTTCACTTTGACAGGTTTTAGACATTAAAGGTTAATACACCCAGAAGATGCTAGTTCTGTCTCAAAGACCCCTTTCATATCCTCTTTGTGTATAGAAACCGTGCTTCTATATAGAAGCACAGAATCATTTACACTGGAAAAGACTTTTAAGATCATCAAATCCAACAACATATATTGTTGTAACTCTGAGCCCACCAAAGAGAGGCATGAATACAAGCAAGACTTAAAATGACATTTTAACTGACTTTAGATAAATTAATGCAAGCCTGTCAGAGGACACTGATGGACGCCAGTTCAGGCTGCAGGGCTGCCGCAGGACACTGTGTCCACACACTGTGCTCTTCTCCATCCTCTCTATCAGGGACTGGCATCCCACAGCCACTGCAGTGTGATGCACCCAGGTGCTTCCCAACCCCTGCCTGTTTCCTCCCTGCTACAGAAATGGTTCCATTAATGATACATCATAACCTCGAAACCTCATTTTTCTTGACTAGGGTTCATCTTTTCATTACAGATGCAATAATTCATTAACAAGGAGGATCTGCCATTACTAAAAGACTAAATTGTAACACAAGAACACAATTGTCATGAGCTACATTTCAAAACCTGAGTGGAGCCATATCATCTGTTGTTTAATGGGAGACTTCACAGCTCTCTGTCACACTAAAGTTTCTGCATTTGCATTTGATACTACAGACACACTTTCCACCCTGCACCTCCTCCCCAGAAATATATGCCTGTAAAGGAAATGAGAAGAGGAGATCAATTCAAAGACAGGTTGAAATTCAATTCCACCAAAACTGGAAAATTTTGAATAGAATATTTTTATCTAGGTAGTATTTGTGAGCCAGAACTCTGACAAGGACATATTGTAAACTCAAAAAAAAAAAACCCAAAAAAACCCCTTTCCAGATCTAAAATAAAAGCAGTGCATTTAATTACTTCATCGATTTCTCTTCTGGCAAAGGCATAAGCAAATAAAATATTTTAGTATAGAGCTGTGATTCCTTATGGCTTTGGCCAGGTTGACAAATAAAACTAGCATAAACCTCAAAACCTGGGAGGCAAACAGTTATCTCATTAAAGTGCAGTACATTAACTTGCCATCAGCTCTGCTGCATGCTGTGCTGTGAATAAATTAAATGAGAATTTAGAAGAATTCTGACTGTCTGTGCCTGACAAGCTTTATTACTGTGCATATACCAGCAATCATCTCCCCAGTTTTGCAGGAAAAAAGAAAAAAAAAACCACCAAAATCATTGAGGAGGCAAGAGTGAATCAGTCCAAGTTTTTCTCTTCTGGCAGCAAAGGTTTATAAACTAAACTTATATGCCAGAGATGGCCTCACAAAAATGCTTTAATGGCAAATGCACAAACAGAACTGATCTTTTGGACAGCCACAGTAAAGCAGATATTTTGGTGACCTACCATTAGCAGCTTCTCCTTGTGGCCAAACCTATTGAGAGTCTGTGGTTCATGCAAATGCAATCCAAGCTCTCTCAAACAGAAATGCAACCTGAGCACTGACTGATGGATTTTGGCTCAGTCAGGCACAGGGGAGGTCACTGAATAATACATTTTCCTGGGGCAGTAGGAAACATTTCCTTGCCTTCTGAAGTTTTGTCCTTTTTTCTTGTAGCGTTACTTTATCTTGGAACATGAAGAGGCTCCAGTACCTTGGCTGTGTGTAATCCATTTCAATGAGACAACACTTGACCCAAAAAACAGGTTTTAGCATTTCTTTTCCACTATATTTTCTGAAGTTTGGTTTCACTAGTGGAAATCAGGATTTGTGACCACCTTCATGTATTTCAAAATACAAACATAATAAAAATTAATGCATTTTAATGTGGCAAAACCATCAAGCAACCAAAACACAAATGAGGCCAGAAGTGAGACAACCATCACTCTAGCTGGTTCAGGTATCCCAAGACACTACCAGAAATGTGAGTATTCAAGACTGGAAGCCGTTGACCCAACACGATGAAGGAAAGTGCAACTACAGAAATTTTGTATCTCTGCTTGCATTCTATTATTCTTCAGATATGCTAAACAATGATGTATTAATATACGCTCTCTGGCATGAGATTTTGAAGACCTTATGGCTGGTTTAGCTCAATGAATGCAGCAGTATGTGGTGACCATCAAAGCATATGCAAGTAGCAGAATTTGGGACATTGGCAAAACTTCAAATAGTAACACATGGCAAGAAAGGTCAGGGAGCATGTCCAGAGAAGGTCAACAAAGTGAAGGGTGTGGAGAATAAGTCTTGTTACAAAGTGGCAAACAAGTGGCTGAGATAGCGGAGTGGTTTAGCACTGCTCTCTAAAACTCCCTGAAAGGAGGGTGTAGCCAGGTGGGTCAGCCTCTTCCTCCAAGTAACAAAGTAAACGAAAAGGAGAAATGGCCTCAAACTGTGCCTGGGAAGGTTTAGATTAGGAAAAATTTCTTCTTGCTTCTTCAAGGGATTGAAAGCATTGGAACTGGCTACCTAGGGAAGCAGTGGAGTCACTATCCCTGGAGGTATTTAAAAAATGGACAGATATGGCATTAAGGGACATGACTTAGTGGTGAATCTGGTAGTGTTAGGTTAATGATCGACTTGATAATTATAAAGGTCTTTTCCAACTGAAATGATTCTATGATTTTCTTCTATGACACAAAGCACCTTAGCCTTTGGCAAAATAAAATTCTGTAGCTCCACGATCATTTAACTTGCAGACGCATTAAACCATATAATGTCAGCAAGTCTCGGATAGAAGCACACTGAATTTCTAGTAGTTCAGACTGATGGGGAATTAAAAATTAACCTTTTACTCATCAATATTTCAATGCCCTATTAGGTTCCATTCAGTAGAGAACGTCCTTAGCACATGTCCTTACAAAACAATCAGAGCAAAGTTGGCAAGGATGACAAGCATTTAACTGAAGAAATTAGAAGGGCATAGAATTTGCCTAAAGCCTCCAGGGATGTGGCCCATTTCATTGATAAAGTTATGTTGATAAGATGACACAAGTTAGTCTACAGATAAAATCTATGCATTCCACAGTAGGTTCCCTCTGACATTGGTCAGAAGTCCTGAAGGAACTCACCCTGCCCTGCAGACCACACAGAGACTTTCCCAGGGGACGTTTTAGCTACTAAGGAGGCTTGGAGGCAGCAAAAAGGCATTTGATCTGTGGCCCTATATCCTACAGTTTTTTTACAACACAAAGCATCAATTCCAAGCCACTCACAGGGAACACGTCTTTGACAGGGTTACTGAGCTCAAGTGTAATCTTGCAAACATGTAAATTGAAAGCGTGGGGATGCTCTAAGTGCCTGGTACCCACCTGCAGCAGAAAAGTGGGTTGTAGCTCTCACAAAGAGGGCTTCTGGGGAATTAAAGCCCCTCCACAGCAAAACACAATTCCCGTATCTAGGTTTTTTCTCCTACCAGATTTCTCCAGCCAAATCAGACAAGTCATGTACAGGTGTTGGGGATGAAAAAATAAATGGAGAGAAAGGAATTAACTACAATGTACCTTTTAAATGGGAATTGTCCAGACACTGTGATCTGCCAATTTAAATTAACTTCCCTGGCATTTACAAGTGGTAAAGAATCAAGATATTAAATATCTAGTAAATAATTTGCTTTGACAAATATGCTGTTTGTCTCTGGCAAACAGTACAGGAATCACTATAACCTACCTGAGCAGACACAACTTCTGCATGTTCTCTGAGAGGTTCAACATGGGTTCTTGTTGCTCAACTGCTTCTGCACTAGCTGGTGTAGGGCACCCATGTGTCCAACTGCCACACACAGAGAAAACAGAGAAACAGAGAACTGCAGAAAACAGTGGCAATGTTTACTCTGAAAAAGGACTGTTGAGCTTTTCAGGGTTTCCTAAAAAGACATAAAAACTTTCTAAACAGGTCCTCCTTTTCTAAGTTGTTAATCTGTCACTTGATTTGTCCCATATTCTTTGTGCAGCTTGCAAAATAAAGTTTAATTTCATCCTTTACAAACTTTCAACATGGAGCTGTCACTTGGAGGAAAAAAGCACAGAAAAATATATGTGCACATACATATGCATACACACATACATATTGGAATCAATGCAATGATTAATAAACATCCAAATTATTATACTTCCTAACCAAGTGATTAGTTTACATCATGTGAAACCTTGCTCTTTATGAGTTAAAGAGGAACTCTGCTTTTCTGGGGTAGGAAAGTGTTCTTTTGTCTTCAAAAAGGCAGATTTCAAAACAATCAGGATTTGGCCCAGAATTAGTCTTTCAGTTCCTGAGATGTCCACTCACTTTCACTTAGTTTGGTTTTGGAATGGGGTTTTTCTGTTTATTTGTTTGGTTTGTAGAGTTTTTTTGGTTTTTATATGTTTTGCTGTTTATTGGGATTTTATAAAGAATTTAAAATTTTACTAAAATTACCTCTGTGTAGAGCTTAAGTTTGCTAAGCCACAGGCAATGTCTGCCCTGGACATCTTATAGTCTACAAGGAGAAGAGATGGACAGACAAAAAAAAACGTGCAAAGGAAGAGTAAGAAAACTACTGGTGGCAGCCAAAAATGGAGAAAAATTTCGAATGCATGCTCGTATTAATGTTGGTTTGGTCTCCTGTACCCCACACAGGAAGAGTAACCCTCCTCAGCTCTCCTACACAGAAGGGTGGTCTAACAGAGACCTGACTCAAAGTAAGTCCATGCTCATCTCTGGCAAGTGTTTACTTATGAAGATGGCCCTGCTTATTGCAGGGGGCTTGGATGAGATCAACTTCAAGGTCCCTTCCAAATGAAACTATTCTGTGACTCCACAATTCTAAGCATCTGCACAAATTCAACAAGACTTAAAATAACACATAACTACTCCTTTCAGCGCACAAGGCTTGTGCCCAAATCCAGTGCAGATCTTTGATCTTCGAGCCCTCAAATAGGATACCCAAGTGAGAACACTCAAATTTGCACAGAGAGCAGAGGGCCAGTTTGGTCCTGTGAGTACATTTTTAACAATGTGTTTCAAAGAGCTAACTTCTATAAATCAAGGAAGAAACCCCAGTGACTGAAGCATCTTCTTGTAGTAAAAGTGAGTCAGTTGTCTTGAAGCCCAGATATGACCGACACTAGTCCTTTCATTCAGATTCAAGGAGATAAGTTAGCTACAAAGCTCCCTGTTCAGCTGGTTACAATATTTAATGGAGAGAAGGTTAATCTTTTTGGTACTTTTAATAACCACCTCTCAAATCAGTGGCACAGCTGGTGTCTGACACAAGGGTAAGGACACCGAATATTGCCAGCTCCAATGTATCAATTAAGTAGCGACGAACTCTGAGAAGAAAAGTCGTACTGTGTTTCAACCTCTTTACCCTGAAGAGCTGTAGAGAGAGGATAATTAAACGAGCAGATCAGTACAGGTGAAAACCTAACTCAACATCTGGAAAAAGCCCTGAATGAATGAATTACATATACACATACACACATGTAAATATATATATACATAGACCACAGTATATACACATATACACACATAGAAATTTTAAAAAATCTTTCTACATATATGCATATTTATATATATATGAATTACAAGGTTTGCAAACTCCTTTGAACGTGAGCCTAAAGAGTACTCCTGCAACATGTACAGACACCTTCAAAAGGCTGGGATAGATTCTTGCAGTCATTTGTTACATCCTAATCCCTCTCACTGTAGTTTCCAGGAATAAAAAAACACATGATGAAATCAGCAAGACATCCAGACTGAGACAGACAGTAGTCTCTCTGTATTAGGGATGAGGGAAGTACCCTGAACATGGTCACAGAATGGGGTCACTTTTAAAATGTCTTGAAAACATAAAAAACTTCTTGTACACAGGGGAGCCCACATGTATTTACTTAAGGCTCAAATGGGTCAGCTTAGGGCAACATTACATGGACCTCAGCAGTGACCTAATTCCGACTTCTGGAGAGCATGGTTTCATGAATTCCAGAAGCACCTAGAAATTCAAACTTAAACTTTTACCAGTTCCCATGAAAGTAAAATCATATATCCATGTTACCCGAGCAAGACAGCCAAAATCCCAAAGAGTATTTGTTAAACTACATCGACTAGCACAGAAAAATATTTGCATTCTACATCGAGTAGCACAGAAAAATATTTGCATTCTGTTAATCTTCATTTGATACTAAGCATGTGGAAGCCTGAAAACATATATGGATATTTATTTTTCTGAGGCCAGTGCTAGTTACAAACAAGGAATTAAAAATGTTTTCACTAACTTTACTCTTCTGCTGATCACTTACCAAAAAGGTTCCCTGTCCTTATAGGGCTTGTATGTTTTTATTCATTACGTTAAAGCTGAGCTGTTCACACTCCAAGCATAGGATTCACTATTCACAGTATGTATCCTAGTCCACAGTTTGCTTTGAAACAGCGAACTTGGCCGGGACTAATAGCACTGTCTAAACTTTGCAGCCTATTTATCAGCCAGATTCATCAATTTATTCTCCTATGAGTAGTGGTGGGTAAACACCCACAAATTGTTTTCCTGCACATAATTGCTTTGTGTAAGAAAGGTTATGCAAGTGTTCAGGGAAGTTCACTTGGTCAGTGCATTCAAGGAGGACCTTTTTGTAATTTTAATTTACTCTCTCCCAAATGTTTGTAAGCTACTGAACCAGGGTCACAGCCACACTGCAACCTATTCCCATTCTGACTTTTCCTGTTTTGAGCATATGGGTAAGCATCTAGAATTTAAAGTTCTATGAAACATCTTGAGAACACAGTTCTACCTCAGCAATTTTGATGACAAAAAGAATACACTTTAGATAGAAAAATTGAATACAAAGTATTGCTGAAAACAATTTCCTTATTGCTATACCTTGTTCTCCTTGTTCTATCTAATAAAATCTACCCCACTGTGGTCTATGTTTACAAATTTATTCTAAATAGTCCATATTTGACATCTTACTCTGCTACAGGGCATACAAAAACACAAAGAAAAGCCCTTACCAGACATTATTTTTTCTTTCAAAAAAGGATTAGAAGATAAAATACCTAATTAAAATGTGACAAAATAAAAGTTAGATTTTTAAAATATTGAAGATGAAAAATATCACAACTAATGTGAAAAGACAGAGTAAGGAAAAAAATTCTAAAACCCAATGTAATTACACTATCTGTTATGTAAGCAAATAATTAAGTCTAATAACTATGAAAGGAAGAAATAAACTAAGGAAAAAATCTAGTTATAAGAAATTGTTGAAGCCATGATTAAATGTCCTTAATTAACTGTGCCACAACTACTGTTCCTTGTTCAGTCAGGAGAGCAATATTGTCCCAGCCCACATATTGTCTATATAATGTCTAAGTGAATATTTTCAGATATCATTGCCTGCTTCTGGCTCCTAAAAACCAAAGTTCTGCTCCTAAATGCCAAAAAATGATTCAGTGCTTCAAAGCATGTACAGGTGAAACAATAATTAAGTCATCCAGGTGAAACTCTTCCTGAAGCAGACAGCAAAATTGGCATTTAGGTGAAATATCCTTTCATAACCTTGTCAGAAGTAGCCTGTCTCTTGAGGAATTTTTTAAAATCTTATTTAGTTAAGAAAAGTAGTGATAATGGTTTAGTTTCTGACAGAGATCTCTGCAAAGTGGTGAGACTATCATACTTTCCATGTCTTGCAGGTAACAGAAAAAGGCTTATTTTCGTTAGATCTAAATTAACCAGACATGTTCATTTCATAAAATATTTTCTATATTTTTAAGTCGCTAGGATATAACATTAATTTTTATGTGTTCAACTATCAATCTACACTTACACATTCTATTGTTCAAGAGTGCCTGAAAGGTAGTATTTTAGAGGAAAGTAATTTTATATAGTTGGTTTACAGAACAGAAAAACCCAAGGGGATTAACAGATAATATCTATAGATTCAGACCAAAATCATATTAGAATAGGCTGTTCAACAAACATAGTTGCAACAACTTTGTCCACAAGAAAAGTAGCTTTAAAATATTGGAGGCTGGAATATACTTTAATTCTTGAGTGTTTCCAGCCCATCTTTACTCTTTGCCAGGAATTTCCATCCCACAACTCCTGTTTCTGATCTAAGTCTACACTCACCAAAAACTGAAATACGTAATGTAAGCAGATTAAAAACAAAATTTAAAAAAAAAATAAAATCTGTATTTCAGACATCACAAAAAGGGAAGCTTTCAACAAGAAATCCTAATATGTGTAGTTTTGATAAAGTACAGTGTTCTGTACAGGGACATTTAACTCCCCCCAAATGAATCCTTTACAAGAAATAAATATTCATAAAATGACCCAGACACAAGTTAGAAAACGCTCCACGTATGGAAAAACTCACATAATAAAAATCCTTAGAGGCTGACCTGAGAGGCTTTCTGAATAGAACTCAATGGACATTTTTCATGGTCCTGAAAAAGTATGCATCTCTCTATTCAGCAGCACCAAAAATCTTAGAAGTGTTTCAGTGAAACCAAAGCAAAGTTTATGTCAGTTTCAGTAGCTAACATAACTGCTAGCATAACTAGCTGGCAGATCTGTTCTTGTTCTTCCCTGTAACTCTGCATATGGTCACTTCTGGAGAGCAGGACAATGGGGACATGGCAGTACTGCTATTTGCATGTCACTTTAAACATAACGTCTCGGTTTGAAATGAATACTTTGGGTTTGATACAGCTAGCAATTACTGAAAAAATACACTTTTGATGATTGAAGTAAAACTTTCCACTTTTGAATGACAGAATGGCTACATTCCATCCCAAATGGAGTATTCCTTTTCTGCTGTCCTTCATCAACCTTGGATGAAGAAATGCATTTATTACTTTCCAAGTTCTTTTCCTCATAATACAGCATTTACTGGAAAATGGACAACAACAGTAAGGGCATTTCAGATCATGGCTTCTTTACCTCTAAGGCCACAAGAGGTAATGGTTATTGATGCTGGACTGTTGCCTTGCATGGAAGAAATCAGTTCAAGCCATGGAATAATTCAATTCAATAGACTCTACAGCAATTCTGAAACATCATACTAAGATGGAGTACTTTTTCTGGAAAGAGCTCTGATCTCACTTTTAAGAGACTTCTCAATCAGTTGTTCTGCAGTCTCATCGGTAAAAACATACAGTTTAATTTCAAGCTGAAAATATATGGAGAAAAATGACATTTATATTTCACTTCTTGACTACCTCCAGAGCATGCTGTGATAGTTATAATCCTACCAGAAAACCATTCTGAAAAATCATTGCTCATATTCTTTAATCAGACTCAGAAACATTTTCATACCCTGTAGGAAGAGACAGCTCCATCAAAAATATGACTCTCACAGGGTCTCTTAACACCAACTTTCTTCATGGTCTTGATATAGCAAATGGTCTCTTCAGGATTTCATAATTTCTAGTATCGGGATAAAATGTGTCATCATAAGCTTTAAAAGGACAGCTTATGGAATAACTTATGGAACATAATCTTCAACTGACACCCAAGGATACAGAGACTGAAATGCACAGGCAGAGCAAAGATCTCAGCATCTTCTCCTGGTACCTGCCAGCTTCCTCCTCTTCCCTTTCACTGGGATAAGAAATTCCTCATCATTTGGTCTTCTTGAGGCTCTGAAATTCAACTCTGACATACTAAACAGCAATACCCTCTTCCTGGGCAACCAGAGAACTGTGATTATGGAGCACAGCACAGGCAAAAACATTCTTTTATAGAGAATGACACTGTCATCCTGCTTGAACCTCAAACACACTTCGAAAGGCATAATGCCTTTATGAGGGTAAAAAGAGGATTGCATTAAGGGTGGAAGGGCTGTCAAAGCAGAATGAAAAGAGTAACAAATATTGCGGTGATTATGGTGTTTTGGCTTGGTTCTTTCATCCCTTTGCAGATACAGGGACAGCTCAGAAAGACAGCATCACTGCCTAAAAAGAAGATCATTTGGTATCATGTGGACTCCCCAAGAGGTACTCCAGCATTTTAAAACACATATTCAGAAACTGAAAGTAACAGGAATTATTTTTCAATATATATTACAAGAAAAGCTTCAAAGAGGGAGACACTAGTCATTTTTTCTAACCACCAGACCTTTTGTTTGTCCTCATCTTATAGAAGTATTTCTACAAAACAAGCTATGACTAGCATCCTAGAACAACACATTGAGAGATCAAATTTTCTGTCTGAATCTTGCAGAAGTTAAGGATGAAATGCTGCCAGAGAACAACAACAGTGTAGGCACTACCAGAAAATAATAGTTGAGCCATCCTAGCTGAAATCTGATGGGAAATGAGCTACCGACAGCAGCCATACAGTTTGTGATCAGGTATGTCCCATGTGTCAGCTAACCTCAAAGTATCACTGTATATTGAAAAGTACTATTAGTTTTAATTGTTAATATATTTCCTTGCATCGTCCCTGCTTTACGTTTTTTTCTAGGATAGAATATGCTTTGATTCCGGCAAGTAACTAAAATATAAATTTACTTCTCATCTGAGTTACACCAAGGTCTAATTAAGGCCCAACTGGAGACTTGTCCTCCTGCAGTTGAAGAGAGATTTCTTATAGTATACACAGTCCTATCAGCTGGCTGGTTCATGTAAAAGACCTCACTGGTAGGAGAAGAAGAATCCAAAATTTGCTGCTTAATAAGTAGTGACTTCTGCATAATCATCAGGGTGTAATTCAATTGGTTCAGATCTATCACACACAACAACCTAGACACAGGCTACAAGGTCACAGATATTGGCTCTTCACCAGACAGAGCTACTCATCACAAAACTTCACTATAAAAGAGTACTGCATTTTGACAGAGCTTCAGATGCCCCCTGCAGAGAAGAGCTTCAAGGACCAAGTTAAGTCATGTAAAAAATTCCGTCTTCCTGTGCCTGCCCAGGCTTTTCATATGGCATGGGAAAACCACTTACCAAGGCATTCACAGCATCAAGTTTTATACAGCAACAGCTGTGGGAAGTCACTCATAGCCTGACTTAGCAGTAAACTCTCTAAATTTACAATACCCTTCCAAACTTGCCACTGTCCCTGATGAAGAAATAAAAATGCATCTTAATTGCCATTCTCTAAACTACTTCTTCTAAATGCTTTCAGACAGAAATTAATTTCAATTCAAGAGAAATCAACAAGGCAAGGATGAATATTTTTCATCTCTTAAGAAGTTTCTGGAAGTGTTTTGTGGAGAGCTCCCTCGTGACTACACCCCACCTGACATGCAGCCGACAGGAGCATCAGCTTCAACAGACAACGACCAGCGCTCCTGGAATCCGTCTGGCATTACCCACATGCAGCCTAACGTGATTCTTAGGGATGGTCCTGTGCAGGGCCTTAAAAGTCCCTTCTAACTCTGTGTATTCTGTGGATACTGCATCTCATTTGCAGCCACACCAGACCCACCTCCTCTTTGTTTACCATCATGGCTCTGCTAACAACAGCAATGGTGATTTCTTCCCAGCTGTCCCACCTGTCATAATCCCAGCCTCTCCACTCTCCAAGTCTCGCCCTGAATGTAACATGCTTTAAATCCTCCTTCTAAAAAGAAACCTTGACTTTCAGTTTATTTTTATCCAAATCAAGTCCATTTCTCTGTGATGCAATAAAGGCCACTGTGTTCACATGCTTCTTTATGTTGGTATTACTTGTATATTTCAATAATGAGCTTGTTCTCAGCTAGGCTGTTAGTGAAAAAATATTAAACAAAACACAACCCAAACACTGAAGCAATGAAGAAGGACCCTGTTCAGTAACCAGTTTTACCAGTTCAGTGCTGTCTTTACCAGCAAGCCATTTAGATTGACTGGATGCAAACACTGCTACCAAGATTTATTTTGAATTTTTTAGGAAGTATAATGCACAACAGGACTACTGTAAAGGAGTTTTAACCTGTTGCTTTGACAAAGTCATTATTCAGCTTCATACTTCATCCCAAAAGACACTCCTTGACTGAAGTCATCATGAATTCACTATCAAGAAGAGCAGCAGGAAGTACTGCAACAGCAGGCATATGCTTTTAGGGCTTCAGTAATTTAACATTCTGATTTAAATTAAAGTTATAAAAAAATTTAAAGCTACAAAAAAATTTGTCAACAGTTTTCACTTTAAACATACTAGTTCAGCACTCATTAAGTACTTCAATACTGCAGCATTGCTCTATTGTAGCACCAAATTGTCAAAACACAGCCCCATTCTGCTGTGAGCTTGCAGAAGCCTTTTACCTGCATGGTTTATCATTCACTTTGCTAAAATTTCACAGCAGATTCTCCCACATTTTTTTAAAGTAAGGCTTGGGCTTCAATGGTATATAGATTTTTCTCTCCAAACAGGGGTCCAGAGCACAAAATTTACTAGCCAGGGGTATCACAGCAATGCATATTTTCAGAACACACATAAGAACAGCAGAAGTAAAATACCTTTTCAGAGCCCACAAAAGACTTAGCAGCTGGTGAAATGCCTGGGTATATCCTGTTATTTAGCAGTAAAATGCAGGCCTTGTTACTGTAAATTTCACTTATTTTCTCCAACTGCAGTGTAATTAATACCTGTGATCCCTCTTTCTGAGCACACACTTTCCTTAACTTTTGCTGAAGTCTTCAAAGCAAAATCGGCCAACAAAAGACTCCTGGCTATGCTCTAGATGCTTTCTGAAGCAACGTTTTGCAAAGAGATGGAGCTTAATCTGGCAGTGATCACCCCCTAATCTCCAGGACAGTGATTTAGGGTAGTAACCTAAATAGTTCATCTGCATACCTTCAGCCTTCTTTTTTTTTCACTTTATACTCTCCTGCATCACTTTGGGAGCATGGATGAAACTACTGAAGCCTTCATTCTTTCAGGCATCTCATGAGACTCCCAGGTGGTCACACCTTGCTTCTCTCCCCACTAGAATACTTTAATGATTACAGCAACATGCAACTTGCTTAATAACCTTCACATCAGGAAACAATTCCACACCTTGGTTCTTTTGCACAAGTGACTGAAGGATGCAGATAAAACCAGCTGTCTGTGGTTGCCAGACCGAAAGGGGAAGAAGCGCTCCAGGTGTCACACAGGAACATCCAGTGCAGCATTGAGGCAGGGCTTGCATCTAACTCCAAGACAGCACACACAACCCCTAATATAACTCAGACTGTGCTGCTAACTGGCCTCCCTTGCTCTTCAGAGCTCGCAAACCTCCCATTTAGCTGGAGCTGCTGTAACCCTTTATTCGATTTTCAAGGGAGGCCAGAAACCTTATCTCCTGCAGCTCACCCTCTAAATCAGGGAGATCTGCCAAACCACTTACAGCCTGATCTCACTTCTGACTGGTCCTTCTTTTCAGAGACCACTTCAGAGGCATGTGATGCAACACAGTATTTTGTATGCCATCACATTTGATGCACGTGTTGCTTTCCTTGAACGTTTCCTTTCCTTGCTGGTATGACATAGTGCAAAGCACACAAATCTCATGTACAAGACATAAAAACCTGACACATCCGCTGTCATGAGAAGCTTTGTACACCCTCTTTCTCCTCTATGCTTCAGAAAATGCGTGGTTTAAAGGTCAAGTCTCTAAATTAAGATCTATAAAAACAGACTCATTTTCTACTCCTGCCTCAGCATCCCCTATTTTAATCACGTAATTTAGTTTTCCTGTCAACAAAACATGGAAAACATCCTGTCATAATAGAGACAATGAATCCTTTATAATTTGTGTTTAATATGGAGGCTATGGAGACAGCTAAAACATGCACACACCTTCCATGCTCTATTTCTTTTAGACATGCTTTAAGCCTATGTCTTTGTCTCAAGCATCAGCAAAAGCCATTAGTCAGAAACCCTGTCCTATACCAGCCCCACCCCCAGTCATGGGGTGTTTTCACATGGTGGTGTAGAGCCGTATTTATTTGGCAGGACTAATGTTGAAATCCCCACGTCTGATCACTCGCACTGTGATGTCTCAAGGATCTCCAGCTCTACTACTCTTCCCAGTGCCCAGTCTAGGTATCAAAAACTCCATAAATCCTTACCTTCAATGCGATAGAAAAATCTATGCCATGTTTTTGACAGCTACTTTTCTGTACTCCCCAGCATAATTTACAGTATCTGTTTTCAAGCCATGCCACAGCAATGCAACATGAAAATTAGCCTAGATCAGAGACCAAAGGAAGTGGATTGGTCTTTTGGAAGAAGCTGTTCAGAAGAGGTATGATGAGCCTTGGTGTTCCAGGGCTTCAGAAAACAGAGCAATACTGCTGTTATGAAACAACCATATGCAGACTCAAATAACCCAACTTTTACAGCTATTTCTTAAAGAGTATTTTCTGTTTCAATGCCTATCTCAATTCCACAGTAATTCCAGGAAAAAAAATCACTACATCCATACTGGGAGACAAAACTCAGAAATTTCAACCTTTACTTACTCTTGTTCCAAGAGTTCTCCAGACCTCAATTACATCAACACCTTAAAAGATATGTTTAGACTTTGTAAATAAGCTAGCTTGTTTCTGAAATACTTTGGTCTAAATATTAGTGTATTGTTACAAATAAATGTTAATACACTGATATTTTCTACAGTAAAAAGGAACAAGTCTGTGAAAGGCCTGCTACCTCAAACACCATTACAATACAGATAAACCCCAAAATATTACTTAGTGGTATTTCAGCCTCAAAATAATCAATTAGACTATATGCTATTTCCTCCTCTTCTGTACATAAGGGTTTGATCTAGCACCATTAGTCACCACAGTGTATGTGTCAACTGACTTTGCAATGCAATAGGTAAAATCGCCAAACCTTTTTTTCCTGCTTTTCTTTTGTTGTGCCTTGATTTATATTTAGGTCATAAGCAAAGATAATGGAATTTTTGGATAAAGCTGAACCATAAATCTTGTGATTTTTTCCCTCTGAAAACAGATAATTTTTTCTTTAATGTAGCTATTTATAATGATTCACTTAAAGACTATAAGCAACAGGCCAGTAGTTTTCTTTCTGAAAATGCATTACATTAGGTGTTTTAGAGGGCTGTATTTAAGTTCATAATCTAGTCAGCATTGCTTTCTTCAGCTGTTTAGAGCAATTTATTCATCAAGAGCTAACTGAGGCAGACTCAGTTTCACCCTGCATAGTGCACAAAGTAAAAATACAGTTACAGATCTGATTTAGCGACATTTCATACAGATCTGCATTTACACATGGTATAAGGCAGTGGAAAACCAGACTTGGTTAGATTCGTGTCAAAATTTCTCCTCTCAGTGAGTGAATCCTGCTGTCCAATAAACTGCTGAAAACAATCCAAAGGAAAAAGAAAAGCATCCAAACCAAGAACTAAGCTGAACTTAAGAAGAAAAGTTCACCTTAAACATAGTAGTTGCCTTCTCTCCTTCTGGATCTTTCCTGGTTTGCCAGGAATTTTTAAAATGCATTACTTTGTCTTACATAATAACTTGTAAGCACTGTTTCATTCTACCAGGCAGAAAGACATGTTATCCAATCCCTACTTACTTTCAAATGGCATTTCCAATTAGAATACTTCTCCATATCTCTACTGGTTTTACATAACCTTTAACTATTCCTGGTCTGTGTCCCACACTTAAGACAGAGCTGAAGTAACACCTGATGGAAAGTGAGATGTAAAAGGGATTGCATTTTGCTTCTAGGCTTCTGCGTTGCAAGAACAGCATGCTCTTGTAGACAATAGCAATTTCAAATTGATGAGGGATTATCTCCCACTTGACTTGGAGAAGCTGCTTTCAAGGAATTTAAGTTGTTTATCAGAACTTCTGAATACCTTTTGAAATATGAAACCAATTAATAAAACTCTAAAATTACAACAAAGCACCATCATCTTCCTTCTCAGGAAAATTCAAGGTAATTCACAGTCTAGGAGAGATGGCTTGAAGATTAAGAAACTTTATCTCTTTTAGCACACCTGGGAGAGCCATGCTGAATAAAGGTAAAATCCAGTTCTGAAAACTACACAGGCCAGAAGAGTAAAAAGATAATTGTAGGAAAGGGGAAATATCCACTTATTCTCACCTTGTCCTTGAGCCTTTTCCATGATACACACCAGAGGTGACACCAGAGTCAAGGCACTGAACAAACAGCACCTTTGATCTCCCTTCAGGACAGCACTTTTCCCCCTGGCCCCAGACGTCCGCCTTCATTCGGTTTAATCCTGTTTCACTTTAAACCTTCTTCTGTTTATATATCCAGATACAAACAGGGCTGTCCTGTAGAACTGAAGTCACTTTCCGATAGCAGAGATTACTCTTGGTTTTGTGGAGGATGCAGCCTCAAAGGAAACAAGTAAGAATTCTGTAGTGCATAAAGCATATTAATAAGCAGCTAGGAACTGAAATCCCAAGAGGGACCAGACCACCCAACTTCACAGTGATTTGTTCTCACCCCTGCAGGGTAGGAGGATGTGACAGGGCCAAATACATGATGGCATAAAAGCCAACCATGTCTTAGTGGTACCGCCACCACCACCACATCATCCTATTCTCTCAAAGAAGACAGTGCTGGTTTTATTGCTTCATACACTGTTTTCAGCAAGGAAAGTCTGAGGCATTGCTAGCCAGTTCATTAAAACTGGTCTTAGAAATCTCAGTTTTCTCCATATTCTACACTATGATTTCTAAAGGAAATCCTGCCTCATGCACAGCAGAAGTAACAGCATTTGCTTCTACATGTGCTGTTCATGCCCTTCACAGTGTCCCTTGGCTTGTTTTCCCTATAATACAGCTACATCCAAAAATTACTAAAGCTGGCTTGTTTTCTCCTTATGTATTGTCAACTTACAAAATGTTTCTCAAAACACTCACTCGGCACATTCACTAAATAACACTCGGCCAAAGGCAGGAGTCCAGCTCCCTCTAACAGCAAGAGCCTGCACTCTTAGATAAGCCTTGAAGCATGTCTAGAATGTTCCCCATTCCCATCCTGGACAGCCCCTGTTTTGAGGTAATCTCTCCTAACTGAAAGAACAGCTGTCAATTTTGCACCAGAAGCAGAGGAAGGCAAAACTCCAACTGAGCTACACTTTGCAGATTACAGTTCATCAAAACTGAGTATTTCCATACCGCTCACAAAGTTTCACTTCAACCATGGAAATGGTGAGAGAACTATGCAAGGTGAGGGAAAAGTCAAAGCATTAGAAACAAGCCAAACCAACCAAACAAACACAAACAATAGCCCAAGACAAACAATTCCGGGTTTGGATTCACATGGTCTAAGTGTCCTAAATTTAAACATACAGGTTTTCTATTCCAAGAAATACTGATGCAACCCCCCAAAACTGCTTTTTTTTTTAGTGCAGTGAGGATGCAGATGAATGCAAAGACAGCATCTGCTACTCAGTATCCAAGCTAGACCTTTGCCTCTTCCAATCAATATCCTCCTCCGCCTTTTTGACGCTTAGGTTAGGGGAATTTCTGTTCAAAATCATCCAGCCTGTTTGTTCCATCCCAGTGAATGAATTACTCCTACTCCTACCACACTGCCATGCAGAGTGCCAACACAATCCTCACTGCTTTCCAGCAATGGAAAAAGGCAACTGCCAGGTGCCTCCTGCAGCAGCTTCAAAGTGATCTCCTGACCTGCCCACCACACACAGATGAGCACCTTTGGAGATGCAGGCCTTCAAGTCTGAGGGAACCCATCCAAGTGTCTCACATTTTGGATCACATGATGTGAATATGCATTCTCATGCATGAAGTACAAGACACACAACTACCCCAGCTTGCATGGCTTCTGATACAGCATTTGTGAACATTATCTACACAATTAGAACAGTCTTGCAAAATTTGAGGGTTTCAACAGAGAGAAAGAAGACTAATCTCAAAATAGCAAATCTCTTGGCATTCCTGTGCTAGCTCCTGGACTGAGCACCTCCTCAAATTTCCCCATTGACAAAGCAACTTTTGGGTAGCATGCACAGTGGATGGAAAGTAGCACTCCACCAAAATCTTTTGTGAGCTTTGCAGTATAAAACAAACACCTTTTCTTCCAAAGCACAGTCTAGGGGTCAGTGAAAAATTTTCATAACCCACTGAGCAGACTTCCCAACACAGCTCTCCTCCTACAAGCAAGGCCAGCCTCAGTATCAATGGTCTCCTTGAGATTACCAGACTCAGCCTCCACATCAGAAAACAGGGCAGAGATTTCTAGCAGGTGTCTTAATATTTCTAACAGCCAGTCTTAAGATCTTCAGCAGCTTCACAATTAATGAAAATGTGTCAAACTTTTCCATTTCTCTTCCACCTTTTAATGGCAGGCATCTGAGTGAAAAACCAGAAGACAATTCTAGCCACATGCTGGTTCAGGAGAGGTACAAACATGCCACTTGGCTTTGGTGTGAACACCCAGACCAACCTAAAGCATTGATTTTTGAAGCATGTATTTTGCAGGTCCAAGTTCTAACATCAGGATTTAGCAAAACTAACAAAGTAATAATCTTTGAAGCTCTGAAGTATTAATTTGATTGCACAGCACTACATGCAACACATCTTTTCTACGTTTTTCTTACTCTCACTTAAATCCCAGTTTAGCAACCTTTTACAATTATAAAACCAAACTGCATGGCTGCCAATGTATAAATAAAAGCCAAACGTTTAATAGGATATTTTAAAAAATTCTACTCTAACACAAAACCACTATGGATGACAGCATGACAACAACATAAAGCATGAAGTACACTATTCATCTCACTGGAGTTTGTTTTGTTAAAAAAAAAATGGCTACAGAATTTATTAAAGGCTAGATTAGTTCAGTGCTCTTCATCCTGGCTTTTTTTTTTTAATTAGAAGCAAAATTCATAATGCAGTAGACTTCATGGATGGGTTTTTGCCTTGATGGCAGCAGCACATGTCATGTATCTCCAATCATCTGAAACATCCTAAGCGACAGAAGGAAGCAAAGCTTGGAACCACAACAAAGGAAATCCATTTCTTCTTTCCATCCTCTATCTTTTTTCAGTATTCTGCAACATTTTATTTTCACAGTTGAAACACTAAGTATTTAAGCATGAGGTATGTGAGCTAACCAGGTAAGAGATCGGATGAACCAAAGATTAACTTTATTTAATATGAAGAGAGACACTGTTTCGAAGGATGGCAAAGCCTCTGAAAACTGTTTTAGCAATTTGTTTTAAATTAGATTATGGTGAAAACTGAGATGGTATTAAAATAGACAGAAAGACAGAAAAACAGAAATCTGGACTTTCTAAAATGAAATTATATATTTCAGCCTTTATGCACAGCTATTAGCTGACACTATACAGCTGTTCAAAATAATGGAAAAGATTAAACCAAAGTTTGCTGCAGTAGGTCAAATGAAAAACCATTCAACTTCGCAAAAACTTAGATTAAAATCCAAACCTTCAGATTTTAAACCACATATCTTCCCAATTTTATTGTTTGCAGAGTCCCAAGGGCTATACTTGTAGGGATTGCACAAGGAGATCTGTTCACAAATTAAGCACCTGTAATTTGAACCTATTCTGAAGAAAGGACAAGATGGGAATGAAAGTTATTCTACTTGGAACTGGCAGCTTTTTGGAATGGTTAAACACAAATCTGTCTACTAAATCTGAATGGTATTTATAAATTATATTAAATTAATTTCTAAAAAGTAGTGAGCATTTTAATTATTATTTCTATACAGAACAGTAGAAGAGATTGCACAGCACTCTTAAGGGGTTTAAAACTACACTCTGCATAACCGTGTCTACCTAGGACCTGCATTTTAAACTACTTACACCGTTGAGTGTGTCTCACAGTTAAGCATCTTCAAAGCAAGATTTATTTTGCATGAAAGACAAGAGTTCAAGCTGCATTACAGTAAGAACAAAAGGAAATTATCAAACATAAAACACACACCAAACACAAAGTTAAAGACTATCAGAAGGTAAGGGCAGTTTGGATACACAGAACAATCAAGAAATTTTCAGACAAGAGATAAAAAACCCCAGCAGTTCACTGAGTTGGAAAGACAGAAATAATTCCAGATGGCAACAAAGCTGTTCCCTCTACCACACCTGCCATGGTGGCAGGATGCAAGGCAGGCTGGAGAAGGCAGTTCTGCTGGAACTGAGCCGCAGGAGACACAGTGGACAGAGATTGCTGGATTAATGAACAGCCCCTGTTGGGAAACCAAGCAAAGGCAGTTTCGAATTACCTCTGGTAGCAGATGGGCAAGTAACCGAAGGGTTTGAACTGTTTGGTTCTTACGGCAGGGTGAGTAACCGAAGAGCTTTATTTGTGTGTGCTAGAAACACGTCACAGCAGGAGAAATTAATGGCAAAGGCCACAGGAAACTGTATCACACAGAAATATTTCTGGAAGAGTTGGAAATGACACATTAGTATGTGCAAGGCCAGTGAGAAACTGTTACGTGGATAGAAGTGATTGATGTAAAAAAAAGACTGTCAACAAACTAAAAAAGAGCTTTCTGCTGTTTGCTCATTTTCTGATCAGCAAAGAAAGCATAAGCTTCTTATTTCTAGTAGAAAAACACTGATAATTGAGTGCAAGGCGCAGTGGAAAAAGAGAGAACTCTTCTAGGTACATATGCATGTCAAAAGCTAATGGTCAATTTGCATTACAGTTTACCTGCATCATCAGTTTACAGTTCTAGCCAAAGCTAATTTTGTACAGAATTGGAGTCAGGCAAGTGAAGCAGGGGTATTCCTTGCTGACCATGAGCAGACAGACAATGGGTGAAACAGATCCCACTTCTCAAAGACAATCATCCTTCACTCTTAAGCCAAATCCAAATCATTGGCTATTCAAGATCAAAATTAAAGACTTCCCTAATAACATATAAACAGTGAAAGTGCTCTGTGTCTACATAACCAACAAGGAAGAACTTCTAGCCTTTTCTAAGATGAAAGAATTTCCCCTAGGGGGCTGAGCATGAGGAATGTCTGTCCAAGAAACAAAATATCCTTTGAATATTTGCAAGCTATTACAACTGGAAGTTAAAATATTTGAAAGAGAGCTGTTATATCAACCTAGCAGTGCTATCATTCACAAAAAAGGCTAATATATTCCAGCTGCATTAACTTGCTTTTCCCAAGTCTCCCCATACCATCTTCAATATCCTAATACATCTTTGACATTTGACACTAGCACATATCCTCCTCTTTGTAAAATAACTCCCTATAAGGTCTTACTCTTTCTTTTCAAAATATGACAGTGGGAAACAGAAATTTCAAGTCTCAGAGCCTTTTTCTAAAGATGGAGAGTATTAAAAAATTCCACCTGACAACTGCTTCTTACTTAAGGTGAGTCAAGCTAGTTCTACTGTGTCTAGCAACTGCTTTCCTGCTGATGGACAAAGAACTTCATATGTAAAAAAAAAAAAAATCTCACCTGAAAAACCACAGAAGCCACAGGTCCTGGGCAAATATTTTTCACAAGAATTGTAGCATTCATGTTGCATCTTCAAGCAAAGAGAACACATGCTGAGATCAGAGGTTTCTTTGCACAAGGAAATCAGAAACTCTCCAATGAAACAAAAGCTTGAAGAATCATAGTTCTGGAAAGTTATGCTCAAGAGATATTCTGGGTCTTCAATTCCTTCAGAAGATTTTACTCACACTATAGAAACAAGCCCTTAATATGCATCAAGACTGCTCATATGGCAGATCTTAGGCTAATACCAGTTTTGTTGAGGTTACTTATGGAAGAAAATACTCTCCTCCATCATAAATTATTCTTATGGACTTCTCAGATTCTTGAAATATTAGCACCAGGGGAAAAGGCAACAAATGATTACACAATTTGTACAAAAACTCTGAAATTAAACCAGATACATATTTAAAGACTGTCAGTAAAGAAGTTTATTGATCAGGTAAGTGGAACAATTCATAAGGAAATGCTGCCTACTGATGTCTATTTACTGCACTGCACATAACTGATATGATCAGCTCAGATTAAGGAAGGTGCATTGACACAGCAGAATACACAGGCTCTCCATACTTCACTTTTCAGCCTCAGCTTGGCAGCACAAAGACTTCAGTTCTATAAACTTGCAGTGCCTTTAAAAACCTATTTCTTATTCTGGTCAAAGAGGCACAGGCAATGAAAAAGCCACATTTTATCAACTACTGAAAGATATCCTCCCCCAAAAGACCAGAATCCATACTCCTCCACCTTTTTCTTAGCCAAACTGTTTAGAGTTTAGTCAGGCAGGATCCTTTAACACAAGAGGCAGTTTGCAAGCATTAGAAGACATAGACCTTGACCCAAAGTCCTAAGAATATATTATTTCATTATTCTAACTCTCATAGTAATAGAAGATTAAATATGTGTGGCATTTTCTGGAAACTAAGATTATTTTGTTTCCGAAGACTGTATTTAACTTCCAAAGACTGTTATTTGTTACCACTACCACTTGAGGAAAATCTTCCACTTGCAGCATAAGAGAACACAGACACAGTCAGCTCAAAGAAAGAAGAAAACCTCATAGAAAATGTATCATCCTCATACTTGGAAGAAATTCAAATAGAAAAGTTTCTGACAGACAAAGCTGGCAGATGCTATATTAGAGATTTCTGTCTCATCTAGAGGGTTCCTACAATTGAGAAAACAAAAGGACCTAGCTTGAACTGTGGAGAATGAAGAGTATGAGATCTTACTGAAGTACTAGCAAAATCCAGCACGGATTTGTTATTTACAAAAGTATAAGGGATGGTAAATAGTATAAATTTTTACCTGCATAAGCTTAGCAACTGAGCAATAAAAGGGTGTGTGAGCAATGCTTTTAAACATATTATGAACAGAACATTCCTTCAACAATATTGTTTAAATACAGTCATGACAGAGTATGATGGGGTTTGTGCTTCTCTTTGCATCAGCTAAAATGATACAAGCATATCTGTGCAAAGACAACAGAGTGTATCACCGCAGTTCCAAGCATTCCTTTGACACAATGAGAAATGTACTGATGATTTCTGAAACAACATTTACCCCCTAATACAGTGGAACACCCTCTGCAATGGAAAACGTTTTCAAGCTAATAGTTTGTTTTCTTCAACATTAGCATTGGACTGACTGTTGAACTCTGGCTCCAGAACTGAATTTCATCCGGCTGAATTAAGGTCAAAATCAGTATTCCTACTGCGCAAGGGAAGTCTAAATCCTGCTGGAAAAAAAAAATAAAAAAAATAAAAAAAATGTACTGTTAACTTCTTCTGGCAAGGAGAAAAAAAAAGGCAATGTAAATAAAATGGTATGAATACTTCAGTACTTAAACACTAACTTAAAAAACAGTGAAAAATTTGGAAGTTATAGCTATGAAGATTTGAAGGTTTGGCTTACACACATACCTTGCGTTAACCACTTGAATACTAGCCATATGCTAGCAGCTGGTATGCACACATTATTAATGCTCAGCTGTAGACACATGGGAGAAAACTTTCCTCTAAATATTATGAATGTCTGGAATGTTGTTTCTTCTTAAAGGATGAAACCAATCCCATGTTATCCCTTGTACTAAATACTAAGATGTATGTTGAATATAATAATAAATCTACTCTTAAAATATAGTATTTAAACTGCACTGATACCTACAGCCTGCGTGCCATGCTCCCTAGTAGGCAAATTCATATGAACTATATTGCCACCCTCCCCATAAGACTCTATTTGCCATACCTGGCATTTTAAAAGTGAGACAGGCAGATAAGAGGTCTGTGTCAATTTACACTAACAGAAGGACAAATTTCAAAGGTCTTAACACTATGCCACTCAAATAATGTAAGTTTTTCTGCTAATTTCACAAAGACCAAGTCTGTGTGCATTGCTGTTACATAAACAAAATCATGCTGCCAATGTAAGGGATCAGTCTCTGCACTTACAGCCTGCAGAACTTGCCCACTGCTGGAGGCTACATAGGGATTCATAGGGATTAACTGGCACAGCCCACTGTAAGTTGGTTGGTTTGTTTTTAATTTAAACACGTTAACAGGGTGTGAATGCTTGTATTATTACTGCCAAAGCTCTGAGAAATGTCCACTGCAAAAAACTGGACAATTTTTAGAAAGAGGCTTTGAGAAAGTAAGAGAGATCTTGGTGAGATGGATGTACCAGTAACAGCCTCATGATGCTTCCTTCGGCAGAGGAAGCCCCTTAATGGTGATGCGCAACAAAGGCAATTCTTTGCATCTGGAAGCAAGTTAAGTTTCGTCATATCTCCTCAAACCAGGAAATAGTGTCTGAAACAAGACATTTAACCTGAAAAACCACCATGCATCCAAAAGAGAATGATTTCTCATCATGCCAATATTCCATAAGATTATTCCATAGTTTGTTGGTTAATGAAAAGTTATTACACTGAAAGATTTTTACAGCTCCAAAGGAATTTGATGTAAGAATTGCAGATGCTGGATTCATATGCCTTGGAGGTACAATTTTATACAGTATATATTCAACCAACATCAATATTCAGTGTAGCAAATAAAATGCTAGATACAAATTGTGTAAATCCTAAGAAACTAAGAGACACTTAATTTTAGAAGGGCACACCTGTGTCTAAGTGAAACCATAGAAAAAACATTCTCAAAAATACCAGCTGCTATAACATTGTCCTAAAGTATCTTTAGCATTATAAAAACTGGTGTAATGTGAGCAGCTATTGCATGAAACTTGCAAGAAGTGAATATTTCTCAAAAGAAGCTTAAAAGACATTAGAGCTTCAGCATCTCTGAAACATTCCTGTTTAGAACCTTATAGAGGAAGGATGCTGGTAAAAATGTCTTGCAAAACCTTGAGGTGCTCCCTCAAACCAGAGATCATCGGAATCAATTAATGGTTTGCATTCTAACATGTATTTTGCCTAAGTCTACAACGATAGTTAATATCTTATTAAAAAAAAAATACAGAGAGGACAGGAAAGAGTTCGTAGTCTGAACACCATCACCTGCCATCCCTCGTCTTATTTAAAATTGTGTTGAGATGGAGCGTTTTCTGACAGCGACATGACATGAAGCCGCACACTGCCGCAGCCTGCCTCCCCTCCCGCAGCCGCAGCCCTGCGTCCGTCCCCGCTCCGACCGGCCTCGCCGCACAAGTTTACGGGAAAAGGGGCAGTATGTGGCATTTAGGTCCTAGGCGAGGTTTACTGCTCGGGCTGTTAGGCCAGTCCGGCGGTACGGGAACAGGCTCCCTTCCCTCCCCGACACCAGGCAGAGCCGCGCACCCCGCACCCGCCGCCTCAGCCGCTCACAGCGCGGGGCCGCCGGAGCCGCGTCCCGCCGGCGCCCCTGCCCCACCTGCCCCGCTCGCTCCCACACACTCCCCCACGCAGCGTGGCAAGGGATCTCCGCGGAGCCCCGCGGCACCGCGGTGAGAGACACCATGGAGCCCCCCGGCAGCGCGGTAAGGGACACCGCGGAGCTCGGCGGCAGCGTGATGAGGGACACCGCGGAGCTCCGCAGCAGCGCGGTAAGGGACAGGCACGGAGTTCCGTGGCAGCGTGGTGAGGGACACCGCGGACCCCCCCGGCAGCGCGGTGAGGGATCTCCGCGCGGCCGGGGCGCGCCGCCTCCCCAGCGGCGTGGAGCACTGAACCGCGCCGAGCGATTCGCCTTCCCGGCGCAGGGCGGCC
Organism: Oenanthe melanoleuca; assembly: GCF_029582105.1. NCBI lineage: Eukaryota > Metazoa > Chordata > Aves > Passeriformes > Muscicapidae > Oenanthe > Oenanthe melanoleuca. The sequence continues at coordinate 63,175,222 of NC_079362.1, read as the reverse complement.
GCGGGGCGGGGAGCCGAGAGCACCCACCGGGGATGGCCAGGTTGGTGAGCGGGGTGCTGTGGAGGCTGGCGGGCAGCGCTGCCATCCAGTCGGCGAAGAGCAGCTCGTTCTTCCCCTGCGACGAAGCCATGCTGCCGCCGCAGCTGTACCGCCGCCACCGCTCGCTCCAACTCGCCCAGTCCCGACCACTGCCACCGGCACTGCCACAGCCCCGCCGAGCGCGGCTCCGCCCGCCTGGCACCGCCTCTCCCCGCCCCGCCGGGCCCCCGCCGCCTCCCCGCGGCGCGGCGGGAGAGCCCTCAGGGTCGGCGCCGAGCGCGGCGCGGCCGGTCCGCACCGTCGGGCTGGGCCCGGGCGCTCGGCGGGCGATCCCAACCCGAGTACCGCGGGGGGCTGTGAGGGAGCGGCGTCACGGCCCGGCCGTGGCGGGTCCGCACCAGTCCGGCCGGGGCACCCCCGGCCCCAGCGCCCGGCCCTGCCGGGGGCCGGCAGCAGATTCCCCCCGGAGCGCGGGGCCGCCGCCGGCCGGGCGTCTGTGCCCGGGATGGCGCTCGGGCCCGCCGGCCGCTGGTGGCCCAGGGCCTCCGCAGAGCGTCCCGTGACCTTGGTGGTGGCTCGGCTGAGCCCCTCGCCGGGACCCGCATCCCCCGCAGCCGGCTCCCGGGCAGCTGCATCTGCCCCGACACGAACGTCTCTTTTTGCAGTGAGTTGTTCACATGAAAAAAAACAACAAACAACATTGCACCTTAGTTGAACATGCCTTGGAGATCTAATGTTTTGGCAATAATTTTTTATTCTTCTTTGAGGATGGTCCAAAGTAGTATTTTCTGTTATCATCTCCAGCGCGTCTTTGGCAGCAATTCCTTACAGCATTTGGGTGGCTGCCTCCGGATGGATGAATGAATGAATGAATGAACCTGATAAAGCTCTGTGAGCCATTTTGAATTGTTAGAACCAACCTGGTTTTTTCACCTTCAGTGTTACCCGTTTCTGTGAAAGTTTTTTATATGTGTGGCAGAAGTCCACACGTATAAACGACATTTATACGTGTCACACATTTTGACAGGTGGAGCTGTGAAAAACAAGGCCTGGAGAGAGCCACAATTGAGACAGGTTCAGTTTATCAGTTCACCTTGCATTCTTATGAGGGTCAGCCCTACTTCTGTAGCTTGTGTTCTTACTCAAACCCTTCTATAATAGGTGGGTTTGGTAATAAAACTTCAGGGAACAACTAATAATAGCCCTCCTCTTTCTGTCTAAAGTTTCCAGAGCAAGTATGATGAGAAACTTCCCTTGGCCACAATTTCTTGAAAAGCAAGTGAGTATTTCTGAGGTATTTAAATAAAGGAAATTTTGCTGGCTCACTTTTTGCAATAGAAATGACTCTTGAGGTGGGATTTGGCTGGAGAAATGTGATCATATGGTTGACCTTGGGGGAGATGTTGAGTCAGATTTGAACAATACGTGAAAAAGAGGGAGGACAAAGCAAACAGCCACCAAGGCCTGTTAGTTTTTTGCAGTATTGCATCCTGTGTATGGACATGCTGATCTGGCCCTTCCAAAATTACTGGTATTAGCGAGGATGGAAAAACGATAATCCACATTTTGGATATGATGATATAAACTTCACTTAAAAATGGAAGATGTTACATTACGTGAATCTTCAAAGAATGGCAAGAAATTTTAGTGGAAATTTCAAGTTTTCTAAAGAGCTTTCCAGTAAGGAGCAATGAATGTTTCTATCAACATGATTAAATCAAATCAAGTTTTTTATTTAAGGGACAGAGTTATTAATGGATTGCACTGGTCACCTGGAAAATTGCTGCTTTCATCCGTTTCACTATGTGGCCTATATTTTCTCAGAGAAAACTGGAGTATACATCTTTTTGAAAGATTAAACATGTTGTTAGTGCTGTTGTTGATCTCTTATGTCTCTGAAACTTTGGGGATAGCTCAGTGCAAAATAAATACCAGCAAACTCATCACTTTAAAATGTATTAATATGTATTATAATTCTAAAACTACCTTTCAGTAGTGCTTTCTATTCTGCTGAAGACCTGTAAATATCCCTCTCTGTACTGACTGGAAACTTGTTGGCATTTGCTTCTGCAAGCAATTCAGGCTTTTGTATAGTCTTTTCTTTAATACCCAAAGAAAGATTCTTCATAGTCTGGATTTTAAAACCATGGATACTCTGCTTCATGAAAACTGGCCCACTCTAACATATCTCATACTAATCATGCTTGAAGAGGTCTGCCTCTCTTTCTAGTGCAATGTAACTGCTAAGATGGCCAGCTTAAAATCTGTTACTGAACCTTTATGAATTTGGGAATCACAGACTTATATAATTTGAAAGGGAGTGGGAGAGGAAAGGAGACTTATGGGACAGAAAGTCAGAAACATTTATAGAGCAAACTAAGAAACACTGATTTGGACGCTTTGACTTTAAATAAAAAGGTTTTTTTTCTAGCTTCTCAGTGGTATGAGACTTCAGCATTTGTCTGTGTCTTCAATATTTATCTGTCACTTGGGAGGTGTTTAATAAAAAAGAAGTAAACCATTTATCTTGATGAAAGAGCAGCTTATTGTGGTTCAGTTTGAGCCTGTAATTTTACTAATTTTCACTGATTTATAAACAATGACAGCCTGTAAATCAAAGGCAGAGTATCTATACAAACTTCTATTCCTATTTAAAAACAGTAAAAACCAAAAAAACACATTTTTGGCCATATTACTGAAATCTTTAAACATAGCAAGTCTGAACTGTTAAAGAAAGTAGATTCCAGGAATGAAATAATTTAAAAGCTTCAAACTACCAGGTAAAATGAAAATTAAAAGCGGTGCGAAAATACAAAAAAATACCATCTTTGCTCTTTTATTCACAGCTGTGCTGAGCTCACTGAAGATGCCATGAAGAGATGGAAAATTGAAATTGTGCTATCTGTTCATCATGTATTATGTTCTCTTCAGTCTGCAGTGTGGATGAATAGAGACACCTCTGCTTCCATGGAATTGCAAAACAGAGTAATTTAGCCAATAGGAATGCTGCTTCAGCATTCAAAATTAATTACACCATTAAAAAGACTTTCTGTTGTTTTTATTCTCCTAAAAAATTGCACTTTAACAGTATGCATTCACTGTTATGCTTTTCATTTTAACAGTCATGTAGTTTTCTTTTTCATATGTCCTTGTCATCTATTTTAATCATGTGAATAACAAAGGACTAACAGGATCTTTTTTCTGTGAATTACATAAAGTACATTGCAGTCTGAAAGGTAAAAGAAAAAAGTACTTAATGTGGCACTGTATTTTTGTGACGTTCCTATTATATAGAAAATTTATTTATTTACTTCAAATTTATTGTTAATTAATTCAAAATGAGTCTTGGAACTGAAGAATTAGTGTTGTTTAAATACTTGAACTTTTTCAGTGGATTCTGCACCTGAGGTTGGTTTATACCTCCTTCTTACTACCCATTTCTGTTCATAGAAGTTTTTCAGAACAGATCCTGGCTGCCTATCCCATGTTTGCATCTCTTATAGCTTTGAGTGATTCTATCAGTAACGTTTGGCCAGTAAAGCCCTTGCAGCTGAGTTCCTAATCATATTTTTGTTACTTGGGAACACAGAGGATTCATTATATTCTCAATTTAGCTACTTCTCATGACTAACAGGTATAACAAGTAGGAAAAGTACATAGAATCTCAAAGTATATTGACTGAATGAGTTAACTTATTCAGTAGCCATATGGATGAATAGAAGTCATGACAGGTATTTTGTTGTCATTTTATACTTTGTCTGGCTTCTTTGACAATCTCACCCTTCATTCATTAAGCAATCTCTATTTAGCAGTATTTGTCCTGTCAAAACAGATTACAAAATTCCTCAGTAGTCAGAAACCTAGTGGAAAATAGTATTTTCTTAATTTTATGTGAAAGAATAAATCTGTTTCTGTTTCTGATTTTCAAGCAAAAGAAAATGTGGTTTATTCTGTACTCTGATTTGTTATTCCCTACAAAGAAAACCTGGGCATCTTTTTGTGTGCCAGTAATGAATGTGAGAAGAAACAATATTTGTTCTGAGTGGCTACAAATGTCAGGGTGATGCTAATGTTCCCTACTCTCTTGTGGTAAATTACTGTGACTGGGAAGATGATGGGTTAATATAAAGGTACAACACAGGCTTTTACTTGCATACTTTACAACCAAGACAAAGGACATTATAAAAATATACAGAAAATGAAGTAATTAAAGTGTATGACAAGACTGTTATAGTGAACCAAATTCTAGAGGCTTGAAATGAACAAGATAAAAGGCAAATTTGAGTATTTATATCCAGTCCTCAGGTGGAAATCAGTTTCACCTTAGCTACTTTCTTTCTGAAGAGTATTTTTAGGTTTCTGGAAAAAGGTTTGTTTTGTCTTTTTCTTTTTTAACTTTTTCAAGAAGAATCCCACTGTCTCTCACCTAAGATGTCTGCATCAGAGCACACCAGTGGCTACTTTTTTTACCTGGTTAAAAACAAAAAGGTTCAGTTGTGTTGGCATTGCTGAAAATACTGATGGCATTATCAAGAACAGTGGTGGTGGAACATGAAAAACCCTATTTTCTCATAGCCAGTGCTACCACATCACAGCAAAGTATGCAAATTTGATACAGGAAAAGGTGAGAAAGAGATTGCTTTTTATTTCTAGACCAACCTGACAATTTTTAAAAGCTTTCTGTAGAATCTCATGAACATTTTCTCATAAATAAGCGTTTCTGAGACTTGAAGGCCCAATGTTTGATATGGTTAAGAACTTGCAGAGAAAGCTTGATTCAAGCATTTGAATGTGAGCTCATTCTCTAGGTAGAAAACTATTGTTTTATTGAAAACAGAAGCTAAACGAGATAGTTTAGTGGTGGGCTTACGACGGCGATGCAGAAGGAAGCATTAGTGTTGATCATAATCCTTGTAGCCTCCCAACACAGTATTGACATGGTCATAAATTATCAATGTGAAAATATCTACTTTTAGTTAAAATAAATGCTTGAGAGATTCAAAAACACCTCTCTCCTTCTATGTTTTCCAGCCCTGTCAAAGAGAAATGAGAAGTTTTCGAGGCAGTCAGATACAGTTTTGTCAGAAAATACAGCCCTTTTCATGAGTAGAAAATTTTGAACAGTTTAAAATGTTCTCTAGAAAGTAATGTTAGACAAAACATTCCAGAAGGTTGTTTGGATGATGTCTGATCTTCTTTGGGATTGTGACTAGCACAGACAGATTAGAAATGTTCAAGGCAGTGTAAAAACTTAAAAATGCAAGACCAAACCAAGTGAAATAAAATAGTTATTTTCATTGACTATATATTGTGTTATAGCATAGTGGTAAATAAAAACAAGTCCATACACAGGAAAATCAGTGAAAATAGCAGATATTAAACAGATGAGATAATCAGAAGTGGTTCATGCATGCAGGATTTTACAGTGGACCACCAGAAACAGAAGATGCAACCTGCTTGTATGTGCAAACCATTTAGGAATGCAGTTCAGAACTACTGTGCACAGTATTTAGAAAAGAGAGAAAAGAGGAAAATAGCATTTCTAAATAGATATTAAAGTACTTTTTAATTTGCCAAGGTATGGAAATTAATTGCTATAAAAAGAAACACTCAGATTTTACAACTGTTTATTTACCATCAAGATATTTAGAGTGGCATTTAGTTATTGATCCTGGATTTGACTAGCAGCAGATATATACATGTATTACATACTTCCCATCTTTTTGCTGTATGATTACTTCTAAAATAGTAAACATCTGTCAAACAGTTCATGATCTATAGTAAGTGATTTCTGAGACATTCTAAAAGAAATGGGAACTGCATTAAATGAGCAAATAGTGAAAGCAAATAAATGTATAATGACTGCTTAAGCAATGAATATTAGGCAATAATTAAGTATTTTTATTTCTGTGCCTGTTGAAGAATAATTCAAAATCAGTGAGATGATGAAAATACTCCATTGAATTTGGGTCCCTTGGATGTAAAACTAGTATCAGTTTGTTAATAGCTGATGCACCTACTGTGCTTATATTCTAAGCCACTGGACATGAAAAGTCTTTTCTGTTTTTAAATAGAAAAGATGATGGATGATACAGAAGACTTTCCAATGGGAGCTGCGCTGTTAACAGTGGTCAGTTCTACTCTTGGCAACTAGAGTCATGTTTCATGAAAGATATACGTCCTGGATGAGGCTTTCCAAACAAGCTCTTGCTGTTTGCTTGGTAATGAAGCACTCCTAAAAGGTGTTGGAAAGTAGTCAGCAGGACTAATAAGATTTTAGCACATGACTCAAATCATTATGCCATCCACATTTCATGGGCTGCAGTTGATGCCTACTGAGTGGATGACAGGTCATGTTCCTTTTTAATTACACCCACCCCATGATCGGTGGGCAGTGCAGTTGTTTCAGCCTGACATTTGCAGGTTGGATACTACAGGGTGCAAGGCAGTGTCTCAACCCCAGACAAAAGGGTGGTGCAGTGGTGCATCAGACTTCTCTAGGTGAATAGGCAGGAAGAGGTTGGCACAAATGCTAGAGAAAGAGAAGTGAGCGTTATGTGTGAGAAGAAAGCTTTTTCAATGTTCTGCTCTTCCCCACTCCGCGTTGCAATGTGATGGAACACTATGTGGTCATTAGTCAAGGTGCAACAACATAAAACTTCCTACCTGAAACCAGGGATTCTTATTTTTGTAGTGCAAGAAAATAGGGTGAGAGAAAATATGAGATAGAGCAAGAGAATGGAAAATGTGGATGGTAACAAAGAAAGAAAAGGAATCCCCCAAAACCTATGGAGCGAAGTTGATACACAAAGGTGTTTGTATCACCAAGAGCTTAGAAATCGAATTCTGGGATTTGTGTTTGCCCCTGGACATCCATTCTCTGGGACAGTGGAGCTGGAGGAGCTGGTCTTGCTTTTCTTAGAGTGTGTTAGAGTGTGTCTGTTCTGCTGCCATCTAACTCTTGTTTTTTCTGGAATCATCTCCACATCTCACTGCTTTGAATTGCTGCCTCATCCCTTGGCCTTCATGACAAATTAAATTACACACCTAAGACCTTACTTTCATGACTGCACTGTACCTAGTGAACTATTCAAAAAATCTGTAAATATTTCTAGCTAGAGATTTGAAATCAGACATCAGTTTCTGAAAGAATTTTCTGCCTTCAGGACTGAGCCCTAATTGCTGTTCGTCGCGACTTGCTACTTGTTAAAAACAGTTTCATTAAATGCAGCACAGCTCAGGATTATCAAGATAATTAAGTTTGTAATGATCCATGTGACACTGAGTGAATAAAATATATCTGGAATTCCTAATATGAGTACAATCCTCTTAAGACTAAAATTCATTATTCTTTGCAATATAAACTAAAACATTTTAGCCTCTAGGTCATAAAGTATTTTTTCAATTTTCTTGGGGAGAAAATTGGGATTACATAGGCTGAGGAATTAAATAGGATCACATGCTTTTCCCCAGGTAACCAACAGGCACCATAAACCAATGCAAAGGACAGAAGGTGTAGTTTTGCTCTGGCCAGCTTCCTTCATCTGCTCATGAGCAGGCAGGAGGGTCTGCAATTCAGCCTCCAATGTGCTGCATATGCTGCATGATTCCAGCAGCTGATAAAAGTTGCAGCTTTAATACATTGCTTCTGACAACCTGACAGTATTTTAGCAGTGTTTTCCCATTATAACCATTTTTTACCCTTTTTCATTGCATGCAGTTGCTTAGTAATCAGAATAATGCCTTCATCCACTGAAGCACTTACTATGGTTATAGTCTAGCAAAGATGGTTTCAGCATCTGCTTTTTGGGATTCAAGACCTTAAAGTCTGGCTGTGTTTCCCTGACATCCTGAGTCCTGTTGAAATATACACATTGGCCAAATTAAAAGTCTTTGGCTATGAACTGAGTCAAATAGGGCCCAGGGAAGATGGATGCCAGAAGCACAGCAGAGGGAGGGATCAGGCCATTTGAGATGAGCAGCTGGAGGAAACAACAGTGCTTGCACCCTTGCCAGCAGGACTAGCATGGGGCTGGGAGTGTGGCTGGTTTTGTGTTATCTCTGCAACAACCACTGCAAGCACTGTGGGTCATCCACTGTATTTGTTTAAGGGAGGAGAATTTAACATCAAAAGTGGAGTCTAAATTCCAAGGCTCACTTGTAAATCCAGAGCATCACCCTGATGATCAAACAAAGCCCTAGTTTTTCCCACAACAGTGCTGGACAGCTGCTTTCCTTGACACATAGACTGAACTCAGCCTGCCATCACTTTGCCTAATAAATGCCTGAGGTTTTTTTCTGATACTCAGTTTTCTATTTACAAGCTTTAAGGGCAATAGAGAAAAGCAGTTCTTTATAGAAACAGATATTCCCTGTCCTTTCCACAAACCAGCTGCTTTAACATGTGCTTTGCAAGGGCTGGACAGGTCAGAGCATGACTGTGCTATAATGTGCAGTGCCTGCTCTTCTTCACATTGGCTCCAGGCCCTATTGAGATTAGTGAGGGCTCGGCCAGACAAGACAATGAAAAGCAAAATAATTCTGTAGGAATCTGCACACAGACATACAGACCTCACTGAAATATTCTGTCTTGTGTGTGTGAAGCAACAGATATCCAATTTCTGCTGCTGTGGAAAACAGAAACTTAATTCAGCCAGTGAGCAGGCTGTTTTTGTTCACCTTGGGGAGATCCAAGGTATTTTCCTCATGATAATTAACAGCTTTGCAACCCTGCAAAGGCACTGTGAAACAAAGAAGGCTTAGATGGACATGAAGGAATCAAAGAAGCTGGGGATGAAAGCCCAGTGTTCAGTTTCATTACTCTTCAAACTAAGGAAAAAAACCTTTCTGAGCAGAGCAGAGTGGCAGAATGTAACAAAGTATTTATTATTGCATTTAATTAGTGCTAGGTTCAATTTGAAGATTGTTAAGTAGCCTTTTGTTTTCACAGGATTCTTTGCCAGTTGAAGTGTGGTGCAGTTGTTTGTACACTAGCAGATTTTTGCTAGTGTACGTATGAAATCATGTCAAAATCAGAAAACATATTTCTGAGTAGAAGAAAATGTACATTGATTCTAGGCATAATTATTCTGTTTGACATTTGTGGAAATGTTTCAGCAACAGCTGAATTGTAAAGGTAGAATGCTGAAGTCTCATTGTTATGTTAAGCTTGTACCATCTAAGTAACACGAGCATTCATGTGCTATTCCACAAACCATTTGAAGGGAGAGAAACACCAAAACTCTGTCCCTGTTTTTAGAATTCAGTTTTTAGAAGAATTTTCCACTGCTAAAAGGGAAGTAGCACTGGGAGTTTTATGAATGGTCTAGATGATAAATAACTTGAATCACACACAGACTGAGGAGTCACAGTGGGTAAAATCCTCTCTCCTCTGAAGTTGCTGGGAGACTCTGTGGCTGAATGTGAGACAGCCAACCTGCACAAGTGCTGTTTTGGCTTTCCCTGCAATGTTTCAAGAGTTTTGTACATAATTTTCTTTGCTAAACAGACCAAGTGTTGTGGAAGGAGAAGGAAAAGCAGGACCTACTTTTTCTATTGCAAATGACAGTCAGAAATGCTCACTGATCTGCATCAATTTTCTTCCCTGGAACCAGAATTTGGATCTCAGGTTAAAAATTTTCTTGCATGTGGGGAGAGATGACCTTAAGACGTGAAACTAAAGAAAAACTTTGAAACCAAATTGCCCCCAGGAAGACCAAAGCCAGGAAGCATATTTTGAGAAACATGGTTCAAGCACACACACATGCAGTTGGAAACCCATCTGGATGTGGTTCACTACTCATACGAAAGGGGTTTCAACACTCTGAGAGAATAACACCTAGTTAATCACCACCAGAGCTCTCTTTTCCAATGTTTCTTTCTATAAAACATTCTAGAAATTCTCCTTATAGGAAGAAGCTGTTTGAGCAACTTTCAGTAAATTAGAGAAGTTTAGCTGAGTTTGGTTTGAAGTGCCACCTTCTTTCTGCTGCACACTGAAGAACCGTAGGACAAAGAAGGATAATTAAGAAAAATATGAGAGCAAAGGATTTCAGAAGTTGTGTATGTGCCAGCAGTGGGTGAATGGTTTGCTGATTGAAGTATAATGCCTTTGGGGGAAAAAAATCCTCACAAAAGTACATTGGTATAATCTTAATGTCCTTTTACTGTGCACCCAATACTTGAAAAAAAACGAAGTCTTACTAAATGTGGAAGGAAATTCTGGCATTTCATTTACACACATAAAAAAATATTTGAAAACATTAGTATGAAAAGGCAATGAATCTCTCTGCTAAAACTGTCTGTGTCTGTAAGAGATAAGAGGGCAGGAGGAAGGAGAAAGAACAATTTCTTTTAAATTATTCTTATAATCCATTTACTTACAGAACAGCACCTACAAAACACCTTGCAATGACTGGGCAGATGTTCTGGCAGAAATAAGTACTCTCACTGTTCCCTCATTTTTCCATTTCCTTGCAATTCACTTTTCTCTAAAGTAGTGAATTTTTCAGCTCAGGTATTTTTCACAACGACATGCTAATAGGGACCTCTACTCATCAACGCAATAGAAATTATTAACACGAAGGAATTATTAGCATAGTAGTGCTCATGTGGTTAAACATGCACGTGAAGTCTTTGGTGGGCTTTTGCTTAGCAATTTCTACAGCTCAACTTGGTGGCTCACACAGCTTCAAAGTCGTCTGTGGTGGGCAAACCTGCAGAACTCACCACAGCTAAACCTTCTGCCAGTCATCACAAGGACTGACCATGCAAGGCCTTGCCCTGCACGAGAGGGGAGGAGTTACTGGGGAAGACTTGTCTTGTTTAACATTTTTGTTTTGCTTGCCATCTTTCCTACGGGAAGATATTCTGGTCAAGCCTGTGAAGCCCAGCTCCATTCCAGAATTTTGAAGGAAAAACTTATCAGAAGGATAAACAGTGGGCATTTAAGCTAGTGTCTTTAAAATATTCAGAAGAGTGAATAAGTGTTTCTTGTGCTACATCTGATAAAGCTTGGGAAGTGTAAAATATATCTCAAAAGTTATAAGGAAGGCTTAGGAACAGTCTGTGAGGCACAAGCAACAGCAGGGACAGCAGTGGCAGCTACAGTAAGGTTCTGGGGATGAGAATAAGCAGGGCAGGGGATTCCTGGAGTCAGGGGCCCCCAAACAAGGGCCTAAAGAAGGCACACAAGGAGCTGCTGAAATCACTTGGCTTGTTCAGCCTGGTGAAGAGGAGACCTCATAGGTGCCTGCAGGCTCCTCACAAGGAGAATCAGAGGCACTGATCTCTTCTTAGTGACAGAACGCAAGGGAGCAGCAGGAAGCTGTGGTAGGGAAGGTTCAAGTTGGGTGTCAGGAAATAGTTCTTCACCTGGAGGGTGGTTGGGCACTGAAACAGGTCCCCAAGGGAACTTGGTCACAGCATCAAGCCTGACAGAGTTCAAAAAGTACTTGAACAACACTCTAGGTGCAATCCTTGGGATGGGGCTGTGCAGGGCTAGGAGTTAGATGCCAGTGATCCTGATGGGTCCCTTCCAGCTGTCCCTTCCTTCAGTGGTTCACTGAAGAGCTGAGAGACCTGGAGGCAGCTCTCACAAGCAGGGTGAAGTGTCAAGGTTGTTGCCAAGGGCAATCACGGCAGATTTCAGTGACAGGAATCTTCTGAGGGGAGCAGTAACAGTGGTGAGCAAGAGAGGAAGCTGGGCAGGGGGACTAAGAAAGGACACCTGGTGGCTGAGGTTACACACAGGCTGCTGATCAGGAGGAGCCTGCTGATGAGGCCTTCCTGCTTTGGCTGCAGGGCACATCATCCTCACCCCCTCTCATCCTGATGGAAGGGCTCAGCTGCCTGGACATCTGCTGGGAGAGCAATACAGCCAGCTGTAGCAATCCAGGACACTCCTGGGGTGTGCAGAGGACAAATTCCTGGTCCGGGCATTGGCCAGACCAACCGAGGAGAAGCATGACCGGGCCTGGTGCTCACTGATGGGCATGAGCTCATTAGAGGGGCCAAGTCTGGACACACCTGGGCTGTAGTGACCATGCCCTGGGGAAATTCATGATCTCATGGAGCGTGGGCCTGGCAAGGAGAATGCTCAGGACCCTGAAGGTTAAAAAAGATGATTTCAACCTCTTTAAGGAGTTGGTGAATGAGATCCATTGGGAAACTCCTTGGGAAAGGACATGGGGGCTGACCAGAGCAGGCAGCACTTCAGGGCCACTTTTCTTAGAGCACAAGAGCTCACCATCATAATGTGTAGGAAGTCTTGCCAGGCAGGCCAGAAAACAGCATGGCTGAGCAAAGATCTGCTCCTCAATTTGAGAAGAAAGAAGAACATGCACAGCCAGTGGAGGAGGAACAGGTGATTTGGGGAGAGTACTGGGATATGGTTCAGATGTGTAGGGACAGCATGAGGAAAGCCAAGGCACAGATAGAACTGGGCTTGGCAAGATATGTGAAGAATAACAAGAAGGAATTCTATTAAGGATATAGGGAAGAAGAGAAAGGCCAAGGAGGTAATGATCACTTATAAGTGAGAATGGAGAACTGGTAACAACAGATAACAAAGAAAGCTGAAGTACTCAATGAGTTCCTCCCTTCAGTATTCACTGGTTTGTAGTCAGCTTACCACTTCTCTCAAGATCTTGAACTTTAGGTGGGACTTGGGAGACATGAAGCTGTGAGAAAAGAGCAGGTCCTGGATCACTTGATGAAACTGAACAACCACAAGTCTATGGACTCTGACAACATGCATCCCAGGGAAATCCCATCCCTGAGAGGAACTGAGTGCTGTTGTTGCCAAACATTTCCCATCATATTTGAAAAGTGATGACAGTGAGGCCAAGTACCTGGTGACTAGAAAAAGGAAACATTGCTCCATTTTTAAAAAGAGAAGTAAGGAAGATGTGGGGAATTACAAACCTCTTAGCCTGACCTCTGTGCCTGGGAAGATAATGTTGCAGATCCTCAGGGAAGCACTGTTAAATCACATACAAGACAAGGAGATGATCCAAGACAAACAGCATGGCCTTACAAAGGGCAGATCATGCCTGACACTCCACTGACCTTTGATGATGAAGTGACTGCAAGAGCCAACAGCTCCCAAGCAGTACAATTTGATGCACCTCAGTGCTGTGAGTGAGCAAGTAGACAGCTTGATCCTGATCTGAATTTCTAACTCTTCTGCTCTGTGGCAGTCCTAGTCATGGAGTATACAGAGAAGATAACTGTAGCTCAATACAAAAATTGAATACAGTTTGTTTTGGCTCAGTAATTTTTTTAATCACCTTTGCCTTACTTGAAAGTAACAGTATTCTGGGTCCACCATTGTTTTTCAGTGGTTTTGGTAGTTTTTGGATGTCAGCTGGAGTCTGTAGCCTGTACTGCCAGTAGGGGCATTAAAGGTGAGGCTCTACATGGACCATACCATACAGTCTGTGGTACAGCAGAGTAATTTTAAACCAATTTACAATTCACTTTTCGCTGCCACCTTGTGAAAAACTGGTTAGAAGAGAAGATATTCTGGGTGATATTTGGGGTAAAGCATAGCAAATGGGTGATGTGGAAGGACAAGATGCTTTCAAGACATTGGTGCTGTTGGTACCAGGGCAGAAAGGTTTTTTCTCCTTTTATTTTCAGCTGATCATAGTATGGAAATACAATATAATGAGAAATGGCACAGCCATAGGAAATATTCGGTATAAGCTCTTATAGAAAAATGTAACATAGAACAGGATGAGAAAAGCAGCAGGCAAGCTTCTAGCTTGTTACCCTTATAGCCTTCAGCTTCATTGCAAGGGTCTCTTTAGATTTTCCAGTGCATTTTGTAACAGACATTAAATGCTTGAGCCCAAATTTGATGGATGGAATTGACTTTATTTTTGGAATTGTTAATAGGACCAACTTTGGTGTAAAGTAGTATAATTTATGGCACTAGTAGCACGACATACAGTAGTACCCTGTAGGGTGTGCTACCTGCCCCTGTGCCGCTCAGGGCTGTGGGATGTCCGCCGGGATCGACGAGGTCGTCTGCTTGTTGCCCGTGATTCCCTGGAGGAATCCCGTTGTGCCCACTGACGGTGCTCTCTCCTCCCCAAGCGGACATTGGGCACTCCATTCGTGCCCTGCAGCTCGGTGCCAATCTCGAGACGGTTCAGAAGCCATGTCCCGAGCCCTGCTGTGCTGCCATCTCCTGCTGCTTGAGAGGTCATAACTCTGGGCCTGCTGAGCCCTGCTGTGACCATCATAGTTCCTCCTCCGGGACCTGATTCGGTCCCTTTCCCCAGTCTCTGGCACGGCTAGTGCCGCGCTCTCCTGCTGGAAGATCTGTGGTGCCGGTGGCCTGCAGAAGGATGCCGCCTCCTTTCTGCAGAGTGGTGACCATCTCTTCTTCCTCGATTACATCTAGTGGAGCTGGTGTAGTGCCCTACCGAGTACACCTCATAGTTATTGTCTCCCGCTTTGCGGAGGAGGTATCGGAAAGGCTCCCGGCAGACTGGGCACACAGCTTTGTTGCGGGACCATTCTAGTATGCAAGGAAAGCAGAAACTGTGGCTGCACCAGCTCACAGAGACTTGGTTTTTAAGGATGTCCAAGCAGATTGGGCACATTTGGTTCTCCGAGTTATGTAGAGACTGAGCCTGGAGCACCTGGTTGTTGTTGGCAGTAGAGGAAGAGGTGCCACCTTCTGCCAAGCCCTTCTGCAACGCCATCTGCCGCTGCAAACCAAAGAGACACGAGGCTCCTGGCCTGCCCTGGAGACACAATCCAGAGTTGCAGTCTGCAGGCAGCAGGCAAACTGTCCACATCAAGCACTGAAGAGCTGCTCGTTCTACCTCAAGGGGCTGTGCTTGAGCTGCCACAAGGGCCAGGGACTATTCTGGGACAGACAAGTGACACCACAAGTGTCTCTGAAGGGCAGGGCAGTGACTGACCTCTCTGACATGTGCAAACAGGAATTGTGAAGGTGTAAAAGCAGTTTCTGGTTCTCAGCAACAGCAGCTGAAGCCTGGGAATGTGGCAGTTTGGGACTAGCTCCCCAGGTCCTGCTGTTATTGCTGCACAGGAAATCCTCTCTATGCCCTCAGAAGGCAGCCAACGGGATGGGGATACGTCCTTCCCCCACCTTCTGATGTCTATCCTCACTGGAGGAGGGCTGGCATTCTTAGCATCTTCAGGGCTGCCCCATGCTGCTAAAGGGATTGATGCCACACGTGTCACAATGACTTTCTGATGACACCACAGGGCTTTCAGAATTGCACACAGAGCACACAAGCTCTGGTCACGGGGACAAAAAGCTTCCCAGGTAGTTTGTCCAACTAGGCTGCCTTGCTATCAAGCAGTATCCCAGTATCCCTTTTCTGTATTTTTTATATAAAGTCATGGGTTTCACCGTTTATACCAAGCACTACATACTAATTTAGGAATAAACCAGCTCAAGGTGTTTCTTCTAGCTTCTACCTTCTAGCCTGTTTTCCTCCTAACCTTGGTCACCCTTCATGGTTCTCTAGATTTTTGGATGTCTTTTCTGATGGAGAAGGTATTTTATGGTCCAAGCGCGATGGTTGGAATTGACTTTATTTTTTAAATTGTTAGTAGGCCCAACTTTGGTTTAAAGTAGTATAATTTGTGACACAAGTAGCAGGACATACTACATTGCAGTAGTACACTTCTTGGTAGAATTTCTACCTGCCCCTGTGCCAGTCAGGGCTGTGGGATATGCACTGGGATCTACAAGATCAACCCCTTGTTGCCTGGGGTTCCCTGGAGGAAACTCATTGTGCCGGCTGATGGTGCTCACTCCTCCCAGTGAAGTCAGGGGCATCCTATTCAGGACTGGCAGGGTGTCCCTCATTGTGATCCCTCCTTCTTTGCTCTTCTCTTTGTGTTTGTCGCCAAGTACTGTGGGACCTCCTCCAAAGTCTTCTGCTTGTTGCCCGTGATTCCCTGGAGGAATCCCATTGTGCCCACTGACGGTGCTCTCTCCTCCCCAAGCGGACTTGGGCACTCCATTCGTGCCCTGCAGCTCGGTGCCAATCTCGAGATGGCTCAGAAGCCATGTCCTGAGCCCTGCTGTGCTGCCATCTCCTGCTGCTTGAGAGGTCATAACTCTGGGCCTGCTGAGCCCTGCTGTGACCATCATAGTTCCTCCTCCGGGACCTGATTCGGTCCCTTTCCCCATCTCTGGCACGGCTAGTGCCGCGCTCTCCGCTGGAAGATCTGTGGTGCCGGTGGCCTGCAGAAGGATGCCGCCTCCTTTCTG
Organism: Oenanthe melanoleuca; assembly: GCF_029582105.1. Taxonomy (NCBI): domain Eukaryota; kingdom Metazoa; phylum Chordata; class Aves; order Passeriformes; family Muscicapidae; genus Oenanthe; species Oenanthe melanoleuca. The sequence goes on along the minus strand of NC_079362.1, from coordinate 63,158,919 downwards.
CAGAGTGGTGACGATCTTGATTACATCTGGTGGAGCTGGTGTAGTACACCTCATAGTTATTGTCTCCCACCTTCCAGAAGAAGTATTGGAAGTGCTCCTGGCAGATCGGGCAAACAGGTCTGATGGAGGACCATTCCAGTATGCAAGGAAAGCAGAAGGTGTGTCTACACCAGCTCACGGAGGTTTCCTCCTCAATGGTGTCCAGGCAGATTGGGCACTCAAAAGCTCTTTGAGGGATAGCCAGAAGCACCTGGTTGTTGTTGGCAGTAGAGGAAGAGGTGCCACCTTCTGCCAAGCCCTTCTGCAACGCCATCTGCCGCTGCAAACCAAAGAGACGCGAGGCTCCTGGCCTGCCCTGGAGACACAATCCAGAGTTGCAGTCTGCAGGCAGCAGGCAAACTGTCCACATCAAGCACTGAAGAGCTGCTCGTTCTACCTCAAGGGGCTGTGCTTGAGCTGCCACAAGGGCCAGGGACTATTCTGGGACAGACAAGTGACACCACAAGTGTCTCTGAAGGGCAGGGCAGTGACTGACCTCTCTGACATGTGCAAACAGGAATTGTGAAGGTGTAAAAGCAGTTTCTGGTTCTCAGCAACAGCAGCTGAAGCCTGGGAATGTGGCAGTTTGGGACTAGCTCCCCAGGTCCTGCTGTTATTGCTGCACAGGAAATCCTCTCTATGCCCTCAGAAGGCAGCCAACGGGATGGGGATACGTCCTTCCCCCACCTTCTGATGTCTATCCTCACTGGAGGAGGGCTGGCATTCTTAGCATCTTCAGGGCTGCCCCATGCTGCTAAAGGGATTGATGCCACACGTGTCACAATGACTTTCTGATGACACCACAGGGCTTTCAGAATTGCACACAGAGCACACAAGCTCTGGTCACGGGGACAAAAAGCTTCCCAGGTAGTTTGTCCAACTAGGCTGCCTTGCTATCAAGCAGTATCCCAGTATCCCTTTTCTGTATTTTTTATATAAAGTCATGGGTTTCACCGTTTATACCAAGCACTACATACTAATTTAGGAATAAACCAGCTCAAGGTGTTTCTTCTAGCTTCTACCTTCTAGCCTGTTTTCCTCCTAACCTTGGTCACCCTTCATGGTTCTCTAGATTTTTGGATGTCTTTTCTGATGGAGAAGGTATTTTATGGTCCAAGCGCGATGGTTGGAATTGACTTTATTTTTTAAATTGTTAGTAGGCCCAACTTTGGTTTAAAGTAGTATAATTTGTGACACAAGTAGCAGGACATACTACATTGCAGTAGTACACTTCTTGGTAGAATTTCTACCTGCCCCTGTGCCAGTCAGGGCTGTGGGATATGCACTGGGATCTACAAGATCAACCCCTTGTTGCCTGGGGTTCCCTGGAGGAAACTCATTGTGCCGGCTGATGGTGCTCACTCCTCCCAGTGAAGTCAGGGGCATCCTATTCAGGACTGGCAGGGTGTCCCTCATTGTGATCCCTCCTTCTTTGCTCTTCTCTTTGTGTTTGTCGCCAAGTACTGTGGGACCTCCTCCAAAGTCTTCTGCTTGTTGCCCGTGATTCCCTGGAGGAATCCCATTGTGCCCACTGACGGTGCTCTCTCCTCCCCAAGCGGACTTGGGCACTCCACTCGTGCCCTGCAGCTCGGTGCCAATCTCGAGATGGCTCAGAAGCCATGTCCTGAGCCCTGCTGTGCTGCCATCTCCTGCTGCTTGAGAGGTCATAACTCTGGGCCTGCTGAGCCCTGCTGTGACCATCATAGTTCCTCCTCCGGGACCTGATTCGGTCCCTTTCCCCATCTCTGGCACGGCTAGTGCCGCGCTCTCCGCTGGAAGATCTGTGGTGCCGGTGGCCTGCAGAAGGATGCCGCCTCCTTTCTGCAGAGTGGTGACGATCTTGATTACATCTGGTGGAGCTGGTGTAGTACACCTCATAGTTATTGTCTCCCACCTTCCGGAAGAAGTATTGGAAGTGCTCCTGGCAGATCGGGCAAACAGGTCTGATGGAGGACCATTCCAGTATGCAAGGAAAGCAGAAGGTGTGTCTACACCAGCTCACGGAGGTTTCCTCCTCAATGGTGTCCAGGCAGATTGGGCACTCAAAAGCTCTTTGAGGGATAGCCAGAAGCACCTGGTTGTTGTTGGCAGTAGAGGAAGAGGTGCCACCTTCTGCCAAGCCCTTCTGCAATGCCATCTGCCGCTGCAAACCAAAGAGACGCGAGGCTCCTGGCCTGCCCTGGAGACACAATCCAGAGTTGCAGTCTGCAGGCAGCAGGCAAACTGTCCACATCAAGCACTGAAGAGCTGCTCGTTCTACCTCAAGGGGCTGTGCTTGAGCTGCCACAAGGGCCAGGGACTATTCTGGGACAGACAAGTGACACCACAAGTGTCTCTGAAGGGCAGGGCAGTGACTGACCTCTCTGACATGTGCAAACAGGAATTGTGAAGGTGTAAAAGCAGTTTCTGGTCTCACAGCAGCAGCAGCTAAAGCCTCGGAGTGCATCAGTTTGCGACTAGCTCCCCAGGTTCTGGCACTATCAGCACAGAATAAATCTTTCCTCACATACAGACTTCCCCAGTGGAGGAGGGCAGACTTCTGGCCCTTCAGGGCTGCCCCACACTGCAAAAGAGATTGATGTCACACGTCACAATGACTTTTTGGTGACACCACAGGGCTTTCACGAGCTACACACAGAACACACAAGCTCTGGTCTCATGGAGCAAAAGGTTTCCATATTCACTGGGCTGCCTTGCTATCAGGCAGAATCCCCTTGCTCTTTTTTTTATATAAAGTCACTGGCTTCACTTTTGTACTCAGTACTATGTTTTGTTAGAAATAAACAATTTGAGGCATTTCTTACTCCGCTGACTTTGCAGGTCTGATTCAACTCCTCCTGCTCAGCACTGGGGAGGCCATAACTGGCAGATTGAAAGTGTGAGGGCTGTATAGGGTTAAACATCTCCCGAAAGATACTGGTATGTTTTCACAGCATGTGGTGTGTTGCACATGACCATAGTTTTCTCAGGTGCTTGTCAAGTCACAGTTTGCAACTAATTCAACCTGCTGCCTATCAGTGCTGTGAGTGAGAAAGTAGGGAACTTGATCCTGATGTGAATTCCTTGATGGCAGCATCCTCATCCTTCTGCTCCATGGTAGTCCTAGTAATGGAATGAGACAAAGAGAGCATAGAGTCGAGGACAAAAATTGAATACAGTTTGTATCCAATCAAAGTTTGGATCACTTCTATCTTTTGACAAAGCTCCTCTTCATACCAGTCTTACTGGAAAGTAAAAGTTTTCAAGCCTCCCAGTAAGACTGTTGAAACCTTATCTCCACACACTTCCAAACTGAACCCTGTGTAATCAAAGATATAGGCCAACAAAAAGTGCTATTTAAGCCTTCATGATCCCCCAAAAAATGGAATTATCAGCACAGATTGATGTCTGCAATTAAACATGCCACCCATCATTCTGGAGCACAGCTTAACAGGATGGTATTCACTGTTCTGTGGGCTAACCTTCACCTCTCCAAAATGATCAAGGAGAGATGTGACTGGTATCCTGGGGACAGCATTAGGACTATTATAGAGCATGAATGCTGAAGTCCTAGTAAACAAAATAAACTTAGCACCAAGTGTTTTATACCAATTGAAACCAATTGCTCTTATCAGGTATATTACCTCAATGGAAAAGGATTGATGAAAAGGATTGCCAGCTTATATAATGACTATTCTAGGTAAGGCCTGTACCAATACCTATTAGTTGTATCCAAACTCAATTGTGGATACGACTTCCTGTAGCAGCAATTATGAGAGAAGGCAGTGTACCTTGCCCACTGAAATTCTTAAAGTAACCTGAGATAATGCAAATAAATTTCAAAGAGAATTCCCATTTTGGTGGCATCTAGTTAATTTCACCTACCCAATACATCACACACCCAGTCACTGCACTGTGGAATTATTCCCTATCTGATGTAGCACAGAGTATGGGTCCAGCAAAATGGGAACAAATAACAAACCGTTCATGTTGATGCATGTGTTGCATGAGAACAACAAGGATTTATTGGTGGAACACCCTTAAGGCCCATCAAGACATTTTTCTGGACACTGAAAAAAATTTTTGTCGGTTTGAACTCCATCCTGATGAAACCCTTGGAACTGTGCTTATATACATTGAAAAGGGATGTGTTTATATGAGAATTATTCTGATTCCATATTGAGAGACAACATCTCTTCAGAAACAAATAAACACCTCTTTTCATAATTTTACCTAAATTAGATGATTCTGTCACAACCCACAAATTGCTGCAATCTAGCTACACATCCTGTCAAGATTTATTGCTCACCCCCATTTGGGTGAATCTTGTACTGGTGAAAAAACTGCCATAACCAACAATGTGTGTTGGCTGCTGGAATGCATCTGAGGCAATGGACCATGGACACAGAACTTAACCACCATTTATCCTGGTAAAGAGGAGTACACCATACCCTGGGAAGAATGAAGATTAGTGATATCACTGGTGGGACACTTTGTTCAGCTGGTCACCACCGACAGCAGAAATTCTAAATCTGGTGTTGCACACTATCAATAATTTTGTTGTTTTCTGTCATGCCAAGCTTATTGTTAAATATTGTTTCATATGTTAGTTAGTGCTATTGCATGCATCTCCTCACATAATATTGTTCTATCATGTTCCAAAAGGTCTTTAAAAAACAAATCTTGGTAACCTGATCAAAATTTTCATTCATTTTATAAATGGGGCATAATACTTCTCTGTTTACAACCACAGAGGCAAGAGGGTGACCACACCATCATTCACTGAATCAAGAGAGGGATTGACTTTAGTCATGGATTGTGCTGGTGCTGGAGGGAAACAGGTCGCAGAGTGACAGAGAAACCCCTACCAGGATTTGCCTTCCCAGGCGCTTCTAAAACAATTGTTATAAGGCTCTGAAACTTAAGGGGCGGGCAAATTGCACAGTAGATGAAGATCCATCCAGGGATGGATCAGTGAACCCCATGCATTACAAATGTTTCAAGTTTCACTAAAGTGAAGTTTTTAGTAGCAAAAGCTGCTTTTTTCTTCCTTTGAAACTGCATCAATATTATGGTGAGCAGCAGGCATTGCTCTGCAATTTTAAAAGACTTCCAAAAAGTTTATGGAGTTTTTATGCCCCAAGTCCAGATTGTGTCTAATTATTTTCCTCTATCATGCAACCTCTTCAATTTCTATGTTACCAGTGATCACCTCCAGAAGAATGAAAATTCAGTGTTTTTTCCCCAGGGAAGCTGTTACAGATGTGCATTAGTTTTCTTTTTTCTTTTGGTTAAGTTAAAGCAATATTTTAAATATCATGAATATAAATTTCTCTTTCCTCGCTTACTACTTGGTCTGAAGAAAAAACAGGAGATGGTCTTATTTCCTTAGCAACCGAGTACAGGTGTGATTTATGCCGCTGTGTGTTCCTGCAGCTGTCTCCAAGCAACAAAACAAACTGCAATGCCAACTCTTGTAGGCACAATGTATGGAGGGGGGTGAGGGAAAACTTTGGAGCCCAAATACCTATCCCTGGCATCAAACAGGAGGGAAGACTGAACAGACATGGAGGTTTCCTAGAAAAATGTATATATTCTAAACGTATCAGCTCAGCCTGACAACTGCTTAGTATGCAAAGAGTAGTCAATTTTAAGTCACTCGAAGTTTAGGAGACAGATGTAAATGTGTTAACATTTTACCAATGTTAAGGTTTTGCCTTAGCTTATGAAAGTGGCACCACTGTGTTTGCTGTCTCTGAGCTCAGAGGAGACTTCTCAGAGTCTACACAGCAAGAGCTCTCATGAAAAACAGAGTAATTGCATGGAAAAAAAAAATCAGTAATAATTCACTGTTAAAGTAGTTGCCAAAATTTGCCAAATTTAATTTGCCATTTCAAAGCTGTTTCCTCTTTGAAGTCAAGAGGCTTGCATCTACAATTGTATCATGTTGGCAAACACTGTGTCTCTAAATAACAACTTTAAAGCTAGTGAGGCTTGCCAAATGCAATCATGACAGATAACACTGTTTTCCTGAAAAAAATTGCAGTTTCCATTAAGGTGAAATTTGCTTTGGAATCTGAGGGTTTATGAGCAAAAGCTGCAGTTTGTGCAACTGTCTCCACAAGCCAATACCTTTTAGGTGCTTGTCAGGTGCAGAGCCAAGACCTGTGGCTGAAAGTGAGAAAGCAAGCAGCCCTCCCTTGAGTAAACACTTCATCCCCACTGCTATCTTACTCATACTGGAAATCCATAAAACCTCTGAAATTCTGGGATTTCCCAGGTGCTGGAGACGGTGCACCCATGTTTCACCCTGAGCACATGCTGTCCAGTGCCAGCCAGGGATGCAGAAGAGGATTGGGAGAGAGCATCACCCCTCCCTGGAGTTCTCCTGCCATGTCAGTGTGAATTTACTGTTTTCTTTCGGCCTTTGCCAAATGGAAAATACCCACAGGCCAGAGCCCTCCACTTGGGTTAATCACCAGTGCCCATGGCTTACAATACCAGCAAGCAGAGGGGGAAGACTTTGAAGAGACCACTAGAGCAGCCCTCATTTTTAGGGACCAGCTTCAAAATGGCATGAAGACCTCTTGAGAGCCAGGTTGCTGGGGCCAGGTTTGTATCACTACTGGCAGTGCTGGTCAGGGCTCATCCCAGCCTGGTAACCAATTAAGCACAGTTTCTGCCTTTCCCAGGCAGAAATCCATTTACCATCATCCTTCAAACTCACAAGTTTTCAATTCCTGGGCTTCTACCTAAGCAGTTGAGCTCTGAAGTCAACCTGTCTAATTTCAGCACATGAGGCAATACCCAGCTTGCCTTGCACTTGTGAAAATTGCTTGGGTTTTTTTTTCAATATGTTTGTGCTAAATGTTGGTCCTTTTTCCTTTCTTTCCTTCTTTTTTTTTTTTTTTTTTTTGGGGGGGGGTGTTGCGGGGTGTCTTGTTTTTGGGCCTCATCCTTTAGGAAAAGAAACAGCAGTCTTACAGCAGAACATTTGGAGCATTTCCTACTTTTTAGACCACCTCCCTTTACTTCATATATTTGTCCTGAATTTAAATGTCATGTTTCTGTAGACCTTCTCTAGAAGAGCTCTCACTGAAGCATTTTTATGATACTATACCAAAATTCTCATCACCTGGCAGCTGTTCCTTAATTTAAAAAGAGCATAAAGCTGTAATGCATAATGTTGATTTTTTTTTTTAATAACATTTTGACCTGAAGTGATAGATTGTATAAGCCTGGATTTATGCTGAATATTGGATTAAAAATACCATAAGGATTTGCTAGCTGTCTGCACATACACACTCCCTTTGACATTACTTCTGTAGATCAGGTCTCACTGCAAGTCTCAATATTTAAAAAGAAAATACACTACATCATTGAGACATGATACAGTACCAAATCAGGCTTGTTCTCCCATTCCCCTTTTCACCCAACATAATCACACATGGAATTTTACATCAAAAAGCAATCCCTAAGAGCTTCAAGAAATGCTAACTGGCCCTATCAGTAAAAAATAGTAAACATGAGTCTTATTTCTTTTATGAACTACAAAAGAATTTTAATCGTATGAATAGTATCACCAAATCTGTGGGACTACCTCCACATCTAGTGCTGTCAATAAGCTCAAATAACTTTTTCTTTAATTTGAAATGCAAATTCTGATTCAGTTTTATAGCATGCACCTGCCTCCTACTCTCTGTGGTGAGGCAGGCTGCTTCCCATTGTAACATGACACAAGGTGAAAAAATTGAGATGATTCTCTCTAAAACACAAGGAAAAGCTACCAAGTCTCCCAAATGGTCCCCAAAATGTCTTTAGGTCCTTCAAGAAAAGTGAAAAATGTGAATGTCCCTCTTGAATATATAAGTACATTGACATGAATAAGGTTTTCTGGTATAAAACCACTTCAAAAGGACAGCCAAACGTGGAAAATACAAACCCATTTCAGATGTTTTAATACTTATCTGCTTATTATTTGTAAATGTATTTTTACAAAATTTTATATACTTTTAATATGAGACTTGAAAGTAGCAAAATGGAAATAAAACTCTCTTTTATAGTTTCCATGGATTGTGGTTTCTTATACTTAAAAGAATTTTTGAAGTGCTTCAAGACACCCAATTTTTGGTTTGGATGGTTGGAGTTTTTTGCTTTGATAGTCCCTCCTGCAGGAATATTTAAAGGATGAGTTAGAAGTGTCAAAATTTTTATTATTCATCAGCAGGCTATCCTTTTCATTAGCTATTATGTCTCATGTGCGCTTACTTGCTTCTAGGAAAGTCATTTAAATGGCATGTGTTTGTTTTTGTTCATTATTTTAATTAAAATATGCACCCTGTGATTGTTATAGCTAAATTGTTATCTTAATCTTATACCCTTTCGTTTATTGATAAATACAAATTTCTTCAGTGTCCTAGTGAGGCTTTTCAGTCTATATTTAGTGCTGCATATCCAGAAGTCTGACTATGGGATAATAAAAGACTGATTTCTACACTGCCTTATACCAGTCCTTGTAGAACTAATTAAATTTAGAGATGAAGCAGGCTGTCAGCAGGTGTGCATGTTTCAGTTATCTTAGAAGAGTTGGAGGTAGTCTTTTCCTTCAGAATGCTGCAATACCACCTCAGTTCTAGGAGCAAGTTGGTTTCAAAAGAGTAATGACTAACTGAGAAGCCTGGGAGGAAGATGAGTGTAAAGCAGTCCAAATACAGCCACGAGTCTGTACGGAAATTGTGGCCTACAAGTCTGGACAGCAGCAGTCAGGGGATCCCAAGCACAAGCCAGCAACTCCAGACTGGTGGATGTCCACTCTAAAAATCGTGCTCTCCATAGCCCTCTCCTCTCCTCTCCTCTCCTCTCCTCTCCTCTCCTCTCCTCTCCTCTCCTCTCCTCTCCTCTCCTCTCCTCTCCTCTCCTCTCCTCTCCTCTCCTCTCCTCTCCTCTCCTCTCCTCTCCTCTCCTCTCCTCTCCTCTCCTCTCCTCTCCTCTCCTCTCCTCTCCTCTCCTCTCCTCTCCTCTCCTCTCCTCTCCTCTCCTCTCCTCTCCTCTCCTCTCCTCTCCTCTCCTCTCCTCTCCTCTCCCAAACTTGAGATCCACCAGGCACATCCCACTCCACAAATCCACAAAGCCATGGTTTGCAATGAGGGGAGATTTCAAGAGAAGAGCACTGTCCTATGTCTCCTCTTTTTGTTGCACCAAAAAGGTAAGATGGGATGATGGCAGACAAACACTCCCCCTCCCAGAATGACTCAGTACACCTCAGGAAATAAACCGTGAGCAGGCTGTTCTTCTGAATCCTTCAAGGCAGCTCAACATTGGATTCTTTATGCTTTTCCTTCATTTTTCATTGTCGTAGCCATGAAAAGCATCTGTAAAATATCTGTGCTTGACATTTCTGAGACGAGTTTACAGCTCTTCTAGCAGCAGTTAAGTATGTATGTTTGGAGTGGGAGGGGAAAGGTTTTGGATTTGTTTGGTTTGTTTTTTTCCTTTTAATTTAACTTCCATTGAACTGTGCTGCAGATTTGCAAATTTCTCTCAATGACATACACATTCTTTCCTGAATATTTTTCTGTAGTCTATGTGAGTTGAAAAAGTGCCTAATGAAATAGTCTTCTGTGCCTGCACCATAAGCACACGTTAGCCCTAGAGGTACCAGTTCCCAGTTGATATGCAAAACTCATCTTCAAACTCTTGCTTCTTTACTCACTATCTAAAAGAGTAATTTGTCATTCCCTGATGAAGCTTTAACCAGTAAAGGATCACAATGGCTCCATTTAAAATTTCCCTAAACAGCAATAAAACATTATTAATCCCTACTCCCTCTCTGGTCTCAGATCAACTAACAGCCATCATAAACACAGCAAACTGGGCTATTTGTCTATGCTTCAGCTCATGTAGGAATAATTTTCTGTTTGATTCTTCAATCAGATCTGCAGACTTTCCATCAGCTGCCTCTTTTATTCTCAGCCCACACAAGACAGTAAAATTGTCATATTTTAAAAGCAAATATTGTACCTTCCCAGTTACATTTTCATTTTAAAAATAAATCAATAGAGTTTGCAGCTGATAACCAGATTGGGATTGCTTTTAAGATTCTGCTATCTTTCCTTTGAGATAATCAGACAGCACCACAAAATACATCTATTTATTAGGAGGAAAATTCACATATTCAATCAGCCTGTTTTAAAAGGGACCATAAATGAGATTTAGGATTTTAAAGAGCCTGAGTAACTTTCCTCCTTCTTAATATCCAGTAACTTCCAGTCAAGTCCTTCTTCCCTGAGAAGGGCTTTTAAGAATGTTTCAAGACTTTTATTTATGTACTTACTTATGGATATGCATACCCCTACTCATATAATTAAGAAACTTCTTTTAGTTTTTACTTTACAGAAAATAAAAAGTGACCCACTTTATTCTTTGCACAGCTTATCTCAAGACATCCCTCTCTGCATTGTCCCTCTCTACAACCTTCACCACCAGCCTAAATGCAGGCACTGATCCTTGCCTTTAAATACATGTTCTGCAATCCACACAAATGCAGAAGCAAAGGGCTCCTTTAAAATACCTCAAACAGTGTCCTAGTACTCTACGTCTTGCAGGATAGGGCTGTTGTGCTTTTACAATACAGGGGAAATGTTGTTTTCTCTCTGGGTTTGGAAAGGAAAATGGATGAAAAGGAAGATAGAAGGTGCATGCAAATATATTTTACATAGGTTTCTGTAACACTTTAAAACACTGTTCATTGGATGTTTCTGGTTAAGTCTGAATAGATTCACTGAGGATTTTTGACATTATAGAAGAGTTAGATCTGAAGTGCAAAATTCTCATGCTTTAATGCAACATTTCATTGAAAATATTTAGGTGCAGACATCCTACCTGTGATTATCTCCGGCTGTGGACATGAAGAGGCTGAGTGAAGGCATTTGCCATCCTCTCAGCATGTGGGCCCTGATGCCCCTCGTTTCTTGATCTCTCTGGCAGGGTCTAACAAACAGAGTCGTGGTGCAACACTGAACTACCCTACAGCGTGGCACAGCCCTCAGTGCTAGCAACAAAACTGAGTGCCAGACTCCTTCTTTCACCTGGTAACCTTGCTGGAAAGCCACAGTGCTTTAAATGTATAAAGACAGGAAAAATACATTGGTGGGAACTCTGATAAGTTTTCCTTCTTTTCCTTTTCTCCCCTACATTGTGTTCTGTTTTCTTGACTGCTGATACTACTATAGGCACCTAATCAGAATCAGGCTAATCCCACTGCGACGGGAGCAGTGCTTTAATGCCAGAAAAGGCCAGAAAGCCACTCTTCAGGAAGCAGAGTTTTCCTTGGAGTGAGAGACAGCTTTAATGCCAAAGACCCCAGAATTAAGCCACTTACATCTAACTTCCCTAAATGGAACACGAGCAGGCAGAATACACTTTCTGTTAGCAGCACTACAAGCTGTGTGTGTTATACCATTACCAGTGCCGCTCCTCGGCCCAAGTCAGCCCTGCAGGGTTTAAACTCGAAGGCGAGGGGAGCGCTGCTGGCTCATCCCCTGCATCAGCTCCTGGGGGCTGCCGGACCCTGGCCGCGCTCGGGGTTACAGCTGCTTGTACATTCACACAGTTTCAGAACTGCCTGTTCCAAGCAATTTGGTGTCACTGTGGCTCCGAGCTGCCGTGGTTTCCAGCACAGCCGGTAGCCCAGCAGTGCTCAGGGGCTGTGCCTCCCGTCCCGTTGCGCTCGGGCGACGGGCGCTGCTCCTGCTGTGCCGCTCCTGGGACGAGCGCATCCCGGGTGTGGGACGTCCTGGTGAAAACAGACATGCACTCATTAGCACCTTTCTTCCGCAGCTTCCAATGTTTGCTTCTCCTGCGACTCTCTGGCTTGTTTTACATGGTTAAGTGCGTTTCACTGCTACCTGGCAAAGACACACCCACCGTGCTGGTGTTACTGTATACAACACTCTTCAGTGCTCGAATTACACCAGATGGAGTCAAAAGCCCGATCTACATGGTACGTTCAGGATGAATTGACGTAAAACACTATACCAACATGACAAAGGAACTATTCATTCCTGATGTTATGCATTTTATTCTTCTTCTCTTTTTGTTTAGCTAGTAAAAAGTTGATTTATGTTGTGAAGCTATAATTATTCATGAATTTTCATCCACTATAGGTCTTTCGCTTCTCTAGTTCACTCACTAGATTTTATAAATCTTGATAACAGAAGTATCCATACAATGTCTTCACAAGATTAAATAAGGCCACCTAACTCTACTAAGCTAGTTCAATAGCTGCCTACAAAAATGTAAACACCGTGTGCCCCATCTCTAAGAAAGTTCATATTTTTGTTACATCAAATCAACATTTAAGCGGAAATGGGAAATCAGATAAATTATATGTAGAAGAATTTAAGACTAGTTTTATTTGATAAATTACCTTGAATTTGCTGGGCACAAAGGAAAAAATAGCTTATCAAATCATATTCACATTAAAAACTGAATTAATATGAAATACTATGGACTGAACAGATTGTTCCTGGTGACTATGTCTTCCAAAAGTTTAGAACCAATAAATTTCTCTGAGTTTCTCTCCTTCAGCTTGATGGTGACAGAGTTGGAGATCCATTGCTTCTTGAGTTGTGGATGGTGGGTGTGCCTGTCTAGGGAATGGTACAGTATGGCTCCACCAGCCAGTCTCCTTCTCAGACTCCCCTTTAATACCTCTTGCCTTTCTACTTCTCCCCTCAGCTCTGCAGCCGCACTTTTGGGCACTTTTTGCCCATCAGAGCGCCAGGCTCTGGCACTCCCTGCACCGAGACCCGGAGCCCCGCGCTCGCTCTGGGTCGCCGCGTCCTTTCTGGTGCGCGCACGGGATGTCACTTCTGGAAAATGGACAAGTTCGGACCCGTGGAGTTTGCGCGAGTGGAAACCAAGCCTGAGCTCCTTGGGCGGTGCTTGACCGCCATCCGAGCTCAGCGCCGGCCTGCTGCGCTCCCTGCGGGCGCTGTTCCGCGCCCCGGCGCTGCTTGTGCGAGCGGCTCCCTGCGCGCTCCCTGCGCGCTCCCTGCGCGCTCCCTGCGCGGTCACAGCTCCTCTGGGCAGCGGCTCCACCGTGTCCCGCCGCGGTTCCTGTCTCTGCTCCAGTATCGAGGGCCCGACAGGTAGGAAAGCTCTGCCTGCTCTGTGTCCTGAGGCGCAGGGATGTGACTCACTCCGGCTCTGAGGTCCAGGAGGGACCCCAAGCTGGGTAGAGGCTGCTTCGTGATTTGTTCCTAAGCAAACACCAGAGGAAGTCTTCATACTGGCATTTCAGGATAAGCTTCAAGCTCTTAAAGAATTCCTGGTTTTTCTCCCCCGCCTCCCCTCCTCTTCCTTCTCCTAGTTCAATTCCTCTCATCTTTCATCCACTTTCCCCAAAACTTTTGGGAGCTTTGAAGCAGGCAGAAAAGCCGTGTAGCTCAAGAAGATTATGCTGGGTTTAGAGTAGTTACAGAATCAGGTGTACAGGCTCCCTCCTTCCCTTGTGTGAAAGGGAACACAGGCTATCACTCAAAATACACGGCACAGACTTGCATGCTTGAAATGTAACTTGTAATGATGTATTTCTGGGCTCTTCCGGTTTTATTCTCTCATTTTTATACTCACTTATGCTTTGTTCTTTTCTTTCCCTTTCACTTCTCTGCTGCTCAAGACCACAACTCATAAATAGTGCTACAACATTACCTTTGGCTTACAAAATAATCATGGTTCCAGCCTTTTCTCACAAACTCAGATACACTCAGAGTTCAATGAAGATGTCATCAGATTAACTAAAATCAAAATTAAGACCCTGCATGGATCTTAAAAGCAATTACTGAAGTCCCTTCATCTGAAGGAAGTATTTTCTCTAAAGGTTATTTAGCAGTCATTGTCCAAGTAAAGGAACTCATTTATAGGAATATAGGAACTCAAATATAGGAACTGAAATACAGGAACAGTATTTTTCATGCCTTCAATTGCAGTGGTTTATCCACTTTCAAGAACAAAATATTAAGAACACTATAGCATCTTATGATTTGATTTTTAACTCTACTAGCATCTCTGTGTTTGCTTATGCATAAATAACAAAGATGTTCTCTGCAGTTTCAAGTGGGGAACCCTACTGGCACCTTATGTTTCTCAAGCTGTAGGAAAAAACTGTGACATTCTTGTCCTCAACCATATGACCAAGGGAGTTGCAGCTAAAACCTTTATTGTTCTTAAAGAATCCTTTGCTGAACAAGGCTAGGCAGATAGTAGCGTTGGTCCAGATCAAATAACCCTTTCAAAAACCAGGTGACTTAAGTGTCACAATAAAGTCACTTCAAGTTCTTGGTGGTATTCAGACATTTCCACAAGACTGGCTGAAAACCACACTGATCTCTGACATGCCCCAGTACTCATAATCATATACAGTTCTGACTGGAGACTCCTAGAAAAGATGAGAAGTAGAAACAGTTTTCAATGTGGCTGGAGAAATCAAATGCTTACCAGGTTGTTGGTAAGTCAACTGTCAAGAAACTTGTCTGTGAAGAAGTAAAACTCAGTTAACAACTCAGGACATTACCTAATGGGCATCCTTTCCTCTTGGTGGCTCAAAAATAGCATAGTGTATGCAGTCTTTATGGAGAAGAAAAGCACAAACTGACTCTTTTACTTGAGCTCCAGGAACTCAACAGTATTATGAAGATATCCAGAAAAACAGTGCAGTGATGGTCCATTCTGGGGCCAATACCATATCAAACCAGACAGATGTGACAAAAAAACTTTGCTCCATGTTTTCTGTCCCCAAGAGTGAGAAAGGAACATGATAGAAATAATGGAGGCACATCATTAGTCATACTAATTGAGTGTATGGGTTTTCCCAGATTCCTAAACAGAAGGATTTTTTTTTAAGACTGGGTGACCAGTATTTCCTGTGTTGCAGCAGTAATTATTGGGAATGGAGGGAAGTGAAGCACTAAGGAAGGAGGTGGTTTAAAAATAGGAATATGTAAATGAGACAAATATAACATAGACATTAACTCAGCAAATCACAAACAAATTGACCTACAATAACAGAAAAAGTGCAAAGAAATAGCTTTTCAATTGATAGAAATTACAGCAAGAAGCTAAAAGAATTGGAAATTTCTTATTTTAGAGAAGACACTTAATATAATTGACATTACAGACAACTAGTGGGAGGAATTGCATGTCTAAAATGTTAAAAGCATTGCTCTTAACCTGTTTAAGAGAAATAAAATGGGTATAACATAGGTGGAACAATTACAGCATGTGTCACAGGAACCATTGCTCACCTTAGAGACTAAACTACAACCCAGAGCATGCGCACGCACACACACACACAAACAGAGACAAGGACTGAACATTAGTTATATTACCTATGAGTTGGTTTGGTTTTCCTCTCTTAGCTCTTTTTTCCCCATGTTTGACACACATGAGAAGATTGGTTGTAAAGTAGTGAGAAGAGTACTCATGTAGACAATAAGAAATGTTGTTAGATTGCTATACTGAAATTTGCATCTTTGACTTGAATGCTACCTGGTGCTGCTGGATCCTGTCTGTTCTGTTCCTATCCCATCTGTTCATCCCTTCAGACTGCTAAGTGGTATTTCTCTGGGTTTGGGTTTTGTTTTGTTGTTTAGGTTTTTTTGGTGGGGAGTGGTGGTATTAAGCTTTCTGTAAATGTTGACACACTTTATTTCGTGTTAGAAGGTAACTGAGAAAAAATTGGTTTTTTTCTCCCCGAAGTTTCATTGTATAGATTCCTCCTCAGAAGTCTTCAAGGTCTAACAGTGTTAGCTGTTCTAGTTCTTTCTGAATCTTGTAAGGCAAGATTCATGGATTAGTGATCGTGACAGTGATAAAAAGAAGACAGTTCGTCTATTGCATATGAGGATAGTTTTAGGCAGCCTTCATTTGAGAGAAAAGACCAGAAAAAAATAGAAGGAACAAGAAAAAGTTCTTTCATTCTTTGAGAAGAGTTTTAGATGGTAAAAAAGCTACAAACAAGGCAGAGAATTTTTTTGGTCAAGCAGTCCTGTTAAATAAATACAGACCAGGTAGAAGTTATATATACAAGAAAACAGACAAGGAGGTATAGATACAATTAATATATTGTCTAGCTCAGAGTATAGGAAGGTGTAATAAGAGAAGTTAGTATGTTACATAAAGATTTGTGGCAGGCCTTGCAAAGAACAAAACAACTTCCACTTACATGTTTTAAGAAAAAAAATAAAATAATGAGATCAAGATGGGCAACTGTTTAATGAATGCTTCTTTCTATCTAATTAGGAACAACCTTTATAAAATAATTTACTACTTTGTACCTGGAAAAAAGCAAGATGAGATACTTGAAGTATTTTCCTGACAAAGATGAAAAGGCCAGCAGAAGAAGCACACTAATCTTGATACAACAGTGCCAGGTAACTTTTTCCCAAGTCATGAAGTGAATTTTCTCTGGAATGTTGTAGACAGTTGATTTCACATAGAAAACAAGTTCTAGCAGAGGCCAGAGAAAATGTCTGATGCCAGGAAGATCTGCAACATTGTCCACACTTCAGCCTGAGAAAATAGAATGACAGATGGTGGCTTAATTTGATAGCAATCACAGGCAAAATAGTGGAAAATCAAATAATCAATTGTAGGAGATTCAGCCGACAGAAAATGAGCCATCTTGCATCTACCATGGCAACACATCTGCCACTGCTGTTCTTTAATCTGCCCAAATGCTTAGTGAAGGTTTTTTGCCTTGCAGACAAGAAGAAGCTACAGCTAATCTCAAAGGTTAAGGTCTTTGTGGTGTTATCCCCAGCTTTCTGTATTCTCCATGTTCCTTTCTCTCTTTCTTCCATTTTCCAGAGTCAATGCTCTTTAGCTGTAGCTGGAGAAACAGCTTATCCATTGAACTCTGAAAACAAGACGGTGGATTTAATTATTGAATGGCAGAAGGTAAAGATAACGTGAAGTCTTGAATGGTGGTGGTAAATTGTGCTTGGCTCTTCTTTGTAAAGTCTCAATTGAAAAATGAGTGTTCTAAAATATCTTCAAAGTGCTGGCTAATGTGTTGGGATATTTCTTTTAAGAAAACAGGAAAAATGTTGCCTGAAGTTGAAAATATCATCATCAGCTGCAGTCGCTAGAGCTCCAGTGCACATCAGCACCTAAGCAATGAGCTAAAACATGAAACAGACTCAATTACAGAGCAAGTTTGCATGATAGCAGCAGAAGGCTGTAAACAAGATACAGTGCATTTGAGAAATCAGCAGAGAGCAGAAATGCACAGCAGAATCCTCACTGAGGTAATCCCCAAGCTGTGAAAATTCAATCAAAGAAGAAACTCTCTTTTGACCTAACTACAAATGCAAATACATACTGCAGCAACCTTACAATATGAGCTCTGTGGCACACAGGGATCCAGTTGAGTTTTGAAGACTGATCATTCTGATCAGATAAAAGAAAGCAGAACATATTGTTAGCCAGTTTATGCGTGTGGTTGTATATATATGCATATATGTACATAAGTATATGTGTATGCGTATATATATATGTATAAGTATATATGTATGTAAAAAGAAAGACTGCTTGCAGTACACCTTGAATTTCTTAGCTTTTGAGAGAGAAGTGTCCCTTAAGGAAGTTTTGAGACACCAAAATGTATTACTTGAGTGTGTCACAGTATGAGTCAGACATTGAATGGAAAATGGGCTAGCAAGGTTTTTAAACTATAAATTGGTTTAAAAAACAGAGTGAATAAATAGAAAAGAATATTACATGGGTAGAACTGGAAAAGACTGCATGGCTTTAAGCAAATAGTCATGCCACAGAGGTGTCCCTGGTCTGATTTCTAAAGGGCTTTTGTAACCCAGTCTGGAAGAGATGACAGTACCCAGTGCAGCCATCTGCTCAAAACAGCAGCAGCAAGAAGGTCAGATCATGTGGTTTGGGGCTTTCTCCAGACCAGTTCTGAAAGCTCCAAGAACACAGACCCCACTGCTTCTCTTAGCAACCTGCTCTAAACTGGATTGTCTCTACAGGGAAAAAGGTTTCCCTTTGTATATAATGTGGACTCCTCCTGCTTCAGCTTAGACACACACTCTTTTATCCTGCTGCCTTGCACTGTTGCAGGAAGCATGGCTCCATCTTCTCAGTGACCTGCCCAAAGGCAGAAGGGCTCTAAGGTGCCTTTCCTTCTCCAGCAAGAAAGCAGTCCTGTCTGTTAGGCTCCCCTTGCCAGGCTCATTCTCCCTACTCACCCTCTTCTTCAGGTTTTGTTATTCCATAAAAAGCCAAAAAGTCCTCCCATTAATTTCAGAGATTTATAATCTAAAATAGACTACTGTTGTTCTGATAGTGTTAGGAGAGAGATATTGTGTTCATTGCTTATATGAACCTGTAACAGCTGCATTGGTCAGGCAGCATCAGTTAGGGAGTCATCATTTCCAGTTTAGGATGCTGACAATTTTTGGTCTTGATCTCTTGTAAAAAACCCTGTTAATAATGAAAAGGGTCAGGTTGCAACTAATTATGGATAGAGGCAATTTTGGCTGGACAGGACATAAATTTATCAATTTTTTTCAGAGTAATGAGTAAGATCTGTTTTCTAAATTGGGAAGATGATCAGTTATTCTGGGCCAAGTGCTGCCAAGGAGAAGAAAATCCCAGCAAAACAAAACAAACAACCAAAAACAACCACCATCACCAGCCTATGTGTGAATATTCATTTAAGATTGTACAATAATTTCACCTGACCACAATGGGGTCTCTTTGCATTTATGAATACAATATTTGTGGGTATTCTGTTAAATTAATTTACTATACAATTAATTAATATATTTATTAAATAAATTAATGAATTAATTTACTCTCTAATTAATTAATTTAGTCTGACAAGAAAAGCATTAATGTTAAGGTGCTTGGAGTTGCAAAACCTTTGGCATGACAGCTTAGACTTAAATGACATGCAACATATGCATTATATTGAAACAACTCAAGATAATTACTTTTCACGATTATCTACTCTTCAATTATTTAAAAAATGCATTTAATAGTAAATAGGAATTAAATCAAATCTCCATTTCAGGATAACAGAAAGTGAAAATATGCTGTTCTATATATGTGTCATCTTCTCTGAGTCCCACATGCAAATCTCTTACTCTGAAATATCAATTTCCTCCTTTACCTCTATTTTTTTATGCTCAAGCTAAAACACTGGGCCCAATGTAAGTTGCTTCTTAAAATTTTTCTTCAGATTAAAATAATTGATAATTGTCACCATCTTTCATTTTTTAAGTGTTGGAAACAACAGAAACATTACAATAGAGATATTACGTTCCCAGAATACATCTTCTTAAATGGGAATCAGATTCTCCCAGAATGAATAAAGCCATGATAGATGCAGTGCACATTGTGCTCAGAGAAAGCAGCTCTCTTCCACTTTGAAAGGGGCCTTATTAACTAATTACACAGTAATAATCAGAACATGCTGATCCCAGCTAGTAATGACCAGAAGGGTGTGATTTTGTCAGTGCACACCTTGACCCAGCAAGCCCTGAGTGATTCATCCTCAGCAAACTGCATTATTTTTATGGGCAAATTAAACTGCATATGGGACCAGAGCCTGCAGGTGTATGGACAGCTTAATTTTATTGGCTACTGTGGAAATAGCCACAGTACAGCAAAGGGATGAAAGTCATGTATGTCAAATGTTATGTATGCTATATTAATTGAGAATAATCCCCAGACATTCTAGTTGCTCAATAATCATAACAGATTTTCTAGTAGTAACATGACTGATTTAATTTCTCACTACTGTACTGTTTTTTTGTTTGGTTGGTTTTTTTTGGTTTTTTTTGGGTTTTTTTAATAACATTGGTCTATATGGAACCTGAAATCTTTGGTGCTTGCTGATTTCAAAATAGTAATTGCAGTCATTTGCAAAATTACAGAAACTTTGAAGAGGAAAGAGCAAAAAAGGAATGAGCTGAATTTTCCTGTTGCCAGCAGGACTTGCTTTCACATAGACAAGGGTCTCCCATTAATTAACAGCAATAAGAATCATGATCCCAAAGCTCCCGGAGAGCTGTGGAATGGCAAGTCCTTGCAGTCAACAGCCTCTTTCCTGAGGGAAACCACTATTAGGAAAGGGCACAGCCTCTTTCCTGCTGAATATGTTTTTCCTTCAACATGATTTTCTACAACATAAAATATAATAGAACTGCTTTGTTAAATCTCAGCTAGACTAAGTAATTTCTAGCAACATGATTTTCCAAGACAAAATAAAAGTAGCTGAACATATCCCCAGACTTGAAATACATTGATAGCACTATTACATCTAAAACTAGAGCTAATGGCTTGTTTTGTGACAAGTAGCTTTAGCATGTGGTTTCTTCAGCTCTGCATTTTTCAGCAGCAGTTGTTACTGGAGGCTTAACCAAGGCATGGACTATTACTGGCAACAATGGCTTGGTCACATTTGTCAGCACAGTGTGACACAGACCATTGTGGTAACCTTTCAGCATATGCTCTGGACTTGTGCCATTTTTTAGAAGTCATGGTCTTATCATTTACGAAAGAAAGAGTATCAAAGCACTGAATGTGCCTTCCTGAGAAAGACGGGCTGAATGAGAAAAATAGGAAAGCTGCTACTCCCCAACCTAGTATAGAAGTGTGAGAATGAACAGTTCTATGGTGATGTTCAGCCAAGGTGCTCCAAGGGATTTAATTAAATGTATCTTGAATTCTTTACTTGTCCAACATTTGTAATTTCAGAAAACAATCTTTGATGTTCACGCATTAAGTTTGATTTTATCTGAGTAGACTATAGATTCAAAAGCTAGTGGTACTTTTCCCATCATTATGTTATCCCAGTCCCTAACAATGATTTATTGACATAATTTAATTTCCTGTGAATAAAAGACAAAAGCAATATTTCAAGCTGTAATTTTACAAATGAGATAGCAAGGTCCAGAAAGATTTTGAAAATGAACAAGAAAAGCCTGGGGACAGTAACTTGATCACAAGATCTGCTTCCTGCTTGCCTGGCCTGCTTCCTTGACCTACTGTGTGAACGTATGTAGAAGGAGGTCTGGTGTCTTGGCTTTTTTGCTTTTTGTGATTTTGTTGTTGTTGTTGTAGATTTTGGCATGTGTAAGAACCACAGAATGGTTTGGGTTGGAATCAGCCTTAGAGATTATGTAGTTCCAACCCCTCTGCCATGGTATTGATTTTAATACATATCCCTGGTCTTAAAGAAGAATGTGCTACACCCTTCACAGTAAGGCTCATGTTCAGCCCACTCCTCCCTCTGCCACAGGGAGACTCAACTGAAGATTTCCATCTCAAGAACCTGTCCCAAAAGTATTATCTTACCTGGAGGATGGAATTTTCTGGATGGTGGAGAAGTCCCTCAAGCATAAAGCTTATGATTACTCTGGCAATGACTTTGTCCATGAAGATGAGGATTTTGAATTGCTCACCTTGGATGTCATTGTTTTTGAGACATTAGCTGCATGCTATATAATCACAGGCTCCTCACAGAGTTCATGCTAAGACATAGGAAAAAGAAGTTGTGAGAACCTATACTAGACATGACAGGAATAAGGATCAATAGAGATGTTTCTTTCCTGGAAAAACAAAATAAGAAGAGAGTTTCTGGACTACATGAAAACCTCCTGACCAAAACATGAACACAATGATATCCTTACTTCACTAGCCATTTTGAGGTGCTGAAGATACTGGTGAGACCAAAATTTGGATCCTTAAGGGTTTCCTAACACTGGTACAAAACTACTACTGCTTACGTAAGTCTTGTCTAGGTAAAAGCTCCATCAACTGCTCTCTTCCCATAGGTTTAGAATTTCCAAGCTCTGGGGTTTCTGCCAAAAGGAAAGGATGGAAAGCTATTTGTAATCTTTGCAGAAGTATGGCATAGATATCTTGCTTCACATCCCTGACAATGCATGGCAGGAGGGAGGGAACAAAGTGGGGAAAATAGAGCCTGAGTGACTCACTAATACATAGACCTACGTAAACAGAAGTGTCTGTCTAACCAGGATCCAGAAAGTTTTCTCTCTGTGCATGGAGATCTTAAAGTCCTTGCTTATGGTCCATTACACGCCTTGATATTACAGGTTTGCTGATGGCAGGTCAGGCACAGCTTTCCACGGAGGTGTAGGTACTCTTGATTTCCCATGCTATGGACAGAGATTCAGCAGACCATGAACTTCTGCATTTCTGTTGGGAGAGGGCAGATCTCAGTTTCAGTAAGGCCATTTCTTGAGTTTGTTACATCTGAGCAAAAATCACTGTAATTTTGCCTTAGAAACAAGAAGAGAACACTGACGGCATAACTGTCAGGCAGGACTAATCACTCTGTGTGTGCCACACAGAGATATTAGAGTAGTTAGGATTTGTCTGATACAGTTGTGCCTCAGAGAGAAATTATTTATATGCCTGTTGCAATGGCAACACAGAAAGACATCAAGAGTTTTCAGCTGTGCTTATTTTGAGCCAAAATGAGTTTTCTTCAGGGATGCTGATCTCTGATGCTTTTTGCCCTCTACTTTTAATATACTTATGACAAAACAATTAAGAATTGTGGGGCCATTTAAGTGTAGTGGATTAACTTGGGCAGATGCCAGGCCCCCACCAAAGCTTCTCACTCACTCCCCTCTGCATCTGGATAAGAGAGAGAAAATTTAATGAAGGGTTCATAGGTTGAGATAAGGATTGGGAGAGATAACTCGCCAAATACCATCACAGGCAAAACAGGCTTGACTTAGAGATGTGAAGTGAATTAATTACTAACAAAATCAGAGCAGGATGATGAGAAGTAAAATAAACTCTTAGAAACACCTCTCCCATCCCTCCCTCCTTCCCAGCTCTACTCCTAGCCCAGCAGTGCAAGGAGACAGGGAATGGGGACTGTGGTCAGTTCATTACCCGGGGCTTCTCTCACTGCTGGGGGAGAGGAGTCATTGCCCTGCTGCACCCTGGGGTCCCTCCCATGGGAGACAGCTCTCCATGAACTTCTCCAGCATGTCTTCATCTCAAAGGCAACAGCTCTCTCAAGCTGCTGCAAAGGCTGCTCCAACATGGGAACTGGGCTCATCTCTCCATGTGTCTCCCATAGGCTCACAGCCTCCTGCTTGGTATGAGTCTCTTCTAAGGGCTGAAGGTGGAGCTCTGCATCCCCTGGACCCTGAATCATCACCCAGACAAACACAGCTGGATCAGTGCTGGTGCCACCATCAACATCTCATCAGCTGGATCAGTGCTGGAACCACGATCAACATCCCATCAGCTGGATCAGGGCTGGAACCATGATCAACATCCCATCAGCTGCATCAGCATTGGAATCAGGATGGACATCAGCCCATCAACCAGGATGGGCAAAGGCTTCCCCATAGATGGAGGAGCTGGAAGAGTTCATCCAGGATCTGCTCCCAGTGCTGAGATCAAGTGGGGCTGAGGAGCTGCTGGGTTGCAGCCTCAAGAGCCTGGAGCAGATCGAAATGTGGCAGCTGGAGACACAGGAAAAGGCCCAGGGCATCATTGAGGGTCCGTATGAGGTCAAAGCCAAGGTGGATGGAGCTGTCAGGAGCTGCAGGAAAGGTGGGAATGGGACCAGGAGCACAAGGATGACACACATCCACCAACATTTCACTACAGCCCCGAAATCACAGTGCCCCTGGACATTAATGAGGGTCAGCACTTGCAAGTCTTTATCAGCAACTTCCTCTGGAGTCTTGTGGCCAGAGAAGGGGGACCACAGGATCCCTGGAGACCATCATGGACCCCTCATCAGCATCAAACCCCTCCAGTGCCCACAGGGTGGTGACCCTGGAGACCCCCTGTAATCCCTCTCCGCTACCAAAACCAGGCCATGTAAAGGCAATACATTCCACCCCTTGCCTCTGTGAGTCATGTATTGAAGAATTATCATTAAAATCCACATTCATCACATATGCTTCTCTTAACAAAAACTATCAAACTGAACAAAAGGGAAAAAATCCGGACACCAAAACTGAAATAACATAACACAGATCAAAAATTAACAATTTACATAAAATCAACCCCTTGATCCTTCACCAAAATGACAACAAAAATTCCCCACTATCATTCTACTGTATAACTCTACTCTGTACTTGTTTTGCCTTTTACTTCTCCCAGTTAGTATCCTTATCTTAAAATCCTCACGCTTGCCTGCATTCTCCACCAAAAAGACTGTTGTGGGTTATTAGTTTTGCACAGCCTGCTTTCAGGAGTAGGAGGACCACGGAGGTGGCTTCTGAGAGAAGTTGCTGGAAGCTCCCACCATGTCCAGCACAGCCAATCCCTGGTGGTTCCAAATCTGGGTGTGCCACTGGCCAAGGCTGGGCCAATTAGGAATGGTGGTCATGCCTACATGATAATATATGTAAGAAGAAATCAAAACAAAGGTTGTGATGCAGTTTTAATTCTAGAAGCCAGAGAAGAGTAGGAGCTGAGAACATGTGGGAAGACCTACACAGAGACACCAAAGTCAGTGGAGAAGGAGGGGAGGAGGTGCTCTGGGTGCCAGAGCCAAGATTCCTCAGTGGTGATGACCATGGTGAAGCAGCTGGGACCCTGCAGCCCTTGGAGGATCTTGGGAATGCAAAGACCCAACTGCAGCCCATGGAGGAGGTGCCCCACCAGACAGGGTGGGTGCCTGGAGGAGGCTGCGAGAGGAAGAAAAGCCTGAGAGACAAACTGACCAAAACTCCCAGCCCTGTCTCCCTGAGTTGTCCATGAGATGGGGGAAGGTCTGGGGAGAAAAAGGTGGTTTTTAAGGGCTTGTTTTACTTCTCATTATTCTGCTCTGATTTTGTTAGTAAAAAATTCACATCATATCTCTTAAGTCATACCCTTGGAGTGTCTTCTCCCACTCTCAACTCATGGACCTTTTCTTAAACTTTCTTTCCTCTGCCCAGCTATAACAGAGGAGGGTGAGTGAGCAGCTTTTGTGAGTGCCTGGCATTTGGCTGATGTCAAACCACAACATCTGAGCAGATGCCAGGCCACCGCCAAAGCCACTCTCTCACTCCCTGCTGCAGCTGGACAGGAGAGAGAAAATTTAATGAAAGTTCATGGGTTGAGATAAGGATCGAGAGAGATCACTCATCAAATATCATCATGGGCAAAACAGGCTCAACTTAGAGATGTGAAATGAATTTTCTATTAACAAAATCAGAGCAGGATAATGAGAAGTAAAATAAACCCTTAAAAACATGTTCCCTCACTCCTCCCTCCTTCCCAGCAGTGCAAGGAGACAGGGAATGGGGGCTGTGGTCAGTTCATCACCCGGGGCTTCTCTCACTGCTGGGGGAGAGGAGTCATTGCCCTGCTGCACCCTGGGGTCCCTCCCGTGGGAGACAGCTCTCCATGAACTTCTCCAGCAGGAGTGCATCTCACAGGCAGCAGCTCCTGCAAGCTGCTGCCATGAGTCCATCCATGGGCAGCAGCAGTGGGTCATTATTCCATGGGGTGCAATCCTTCAAGGACAGGCTGCTCCTCCTGGAGCGGGGCCCTCTTCCCACAGGTCTCCCACAGGCTCCCAGGCTCCCCTCAGGCCCCCCCTGCTCTGGTGTGGCTCCTCCAGGGGCTGCAGTGGATCTCTGCATCCCTGGGACCTCCCTGGGCTGCAGGGGCACAGCTGCCTCACCATGGGCTGCACCAGGGGCAGGGGAATCTCAGTTCCAGTGCCTGGAGCTCCTCCTGCCCCTCCTCCTTCACTGACCTTGTGTCTCCATGTTCTTCTCACATGTTCTCTCCCTGCTCTGCTCTCCCCGAAGTTAAAACTGCTCCACAAGCTTTGTTTAGATTTCTTCTTAAATACAGTCTCACAGAGGTGTTACCACCATCTCTAGTTGGCCCAGCCTTGGCCAGTGGCACATCCATCTTCAGATCCACCAGGGATTGGCTCTGCTGGACATGGTGGAAGCTTCTGGCAACTTCTCACAGAAAACATCTTTATAATTCTCCCTTCCCTTCCCACCCTCCCCCCTCCACACACCACCCAATCAAAATGAGGTTGTGTAAAACAAATACCTGAAGAAATGAAGCTGAGTTTGATCTGATATGGTCAGGTTCTGTGGTATTTCATTGGTATATCAGCATGTTAATCTCCGTTTTGCTTGAAAATTCTCAGGTTATGTTTTCCCTGCAAAGTAGTGTCTCGAGACTTTCAAATAAAAGGTCAATTATTTGATTTGTCCTTTACTAGGTGATAGATCTGCTTCTGAGGCTTAATCTTCAGGCAAAAATAAGGGGCAAACTTCTGATCTCAGCTAGATGCCTTAGCATAATATATTCATTATATAATTTAAAAATCGCTATGTGTTTTTGGGCTGGATAAAATAATGCAGGGTTTCACAGAATTACAGAGCTCAGAAGGTGCATGAGGGCTCCCTTTGCCACCTGCTGGATTTCAAACATGGGTAAAGATGAGCCATCTCTGTCACAGACAATAGTAAAACAAGAATGGTTGGCAGACATCTCCACCTTAGGGAGATGGGGACACCACGTCTGGCAGGTGAGGGTGCTGACAGCTGGAACAAAGCACCAAGAGACACTGATGTTCAGCTGTCCCTTGGTCTCTCTAAATCAAGACTGTGTATTTTCTGGAAGATAAATTGTACATAGATCAGTGAGTCAGGGTGAAGTTTTATAGCATGTGGCATGTGGGTCAGACTAAGTAACTAAAGGTGTCTTCCAGTGTTTATATTGATTAATCAGCTGACCAGAGGAGTGAATGACAGGTCATGCATCCAGTGAGAGCCACAGGCAGGATCCCAGGCAGGCAGGGTATGCAAACTCCTGACCTTGCACTGTGCAAATTACGGCCCCTCAAAAATAGAATCACATATGATATAGGAAGGTACACAGAATCCCGATTTTGCCCCTGTGTGGTAGGGCTTTTTTCCATAGGAAACTCTCTGTTTCTCTCCATGCTTTTTGTTTGTTTATTTGTATTATGAGACAGAGGACAGGAGCAGTACACAACTTTCTTTTTGTAGCTCATGATTTTATATCCTACATCTGAAAATGAAATGTAGCATGAAATTTACTTTCTGTAGTAATGTGAAATTGGATCAAGTAAAAGCAATTTCTGTACTCTTAGCAGGGAGAGCCCCTTAAAAAGGCTGAAAAGACCTCCATTCAGTTAAAAAAAATAGCCATCAGATTTGTTCCTTGTCTCACAGTGATTTTATTACCATCTGATATATGACTGATATTGAATTACAGATGGATCACCATATCAAGCCAAAAAATTATGAGATTTTCCTTTTGTCTAATGTATTGTTCACATTCTTTCTCTCTCTGACTCAATAAAAAGCATCAGGCTCTATGCAGCTGCAGCTAAAAAGAACTTCCACCATAAAACATTGGCTTTGTTTGCAGCAGCTAGGACAAAGGTTTTTATTTTAATAACAGTGTTCAGTGATTCATGTTAGTAAAAAAAATCCTCAAGAAGTATAGGCCTTCAATGCTTGGATTTTTTTTTTTAATTAATTATTCTCCCTTTAGAATATGATAGTGCAGTACAGAAATCTTTGGTAAGAATGTCATATTATGACAATTGCTGTTATTCACCCTCAGGCTAGCAGAGCAGATCAGCTGCCTGGGAAGTTGCAGCAAAGAAAGGAGGAAGTATCATAACCCCTTACCTGGTGGCTTCACCTTGCACTTGGTCCTGCTGTGTGAGCTGGGTGACAAAACAGGAGCTGTCACAGCACTGCCCAGCTGCCCCCACATCTGCCTGGCAGCACCATGCAGCAGCATATGCTCTGCCACAGCCCACAAGGTACAAAACAGCCCTGGGGTACAACTAGAGAAGCTCTTGAAAGAGCTTCTGATAAGATGTTATTTACCAACCCCATGAAAAAAACCACAACGAACCAGACCTCATCAAGTAAAACAGGTCTGAGACTAAACTGATCCCTAGAAGACCTCCAAAATACCCTCCTCACAGTGAATATTAAATAGCACTAATACACACAAGTTGGCAGAATAAGTGAAGTGTGGGTTCTGCCACGCATCCCTAATGCTGGCAGCCTGTGCACAGGGAAAACAAGCCCACTCAGAGAGCAACCCTCTTCTTTGCATTTCACATTGCCATGCAGAGTACCTAGCAATACTGCTGAGCCCCTGTGGTTTGAGTAAATAAACCGTTCCAGTTTGTAATTAGTATGAAGCAGAATGATAAAATATAATGAAAAAATGGGACCTTCACCAGGCCATAAATAATTGTTTCTGACACGGCACTGAAGAGTGATTTGTCCACGTACAAGAACAATGCAGGACAAACAGCAAACTGTGGGAGCTTTTATGCATGAATAAATTAAAATTATCTGGTGGGAAATTACACACACACACTTACAGTACACACAGAGATTTCACTGACAAAATTGCTGCTCCTCTGAAGCCTTAGTGGTGGAATGACCAAACTCAGACAAGTACTCAGATGCTTGCCTTCACCTGCCCAGGCAGCCTTACCACAGGAAAGGGATTAGCAAACAGTAACAGCTTAAGCAGGTGCAGAATGGGTTCCCAGACAGCAAAGCTGCTGTTAATTTTGAGAAAGTCTGTTTCCATGGTTTCTACAAAAGTATTCCAGGTAGCATCAAACCACTTGCTCATCCTGTTTCAGTGATATTCCCCCTCCTGATGGCGATGCTGCAACAAAAATACTTGCCCTAGCATTCATGCCTTTCAGCTGGAGATTTTCCACTCCATGTCAGGGAGCCACAGGTTGAGCTCCCTTCACTCTTCCATTTTGCACAAGAGGTGGGTGATGATACCCAGGTCACTGTGGCTGGCCTGGTGTCCACGAGCCCCAGGAACAGCTCAAGGCATCACTGAGCATCACTGCATCACTGGAGCCCTAAAACTTCCCAGTCACCACTCCAGGATGCAGTCACCTATCTAAACCCTGTGATTCTCTCCTCACCTACCATTTTTGGTCATCAGCACTCTGTGTCCCTGCTGTCAGCTGTAAAGACCCTGTGAACCACAAGAGCCTGCCCAGATCCTCATAGCACTAGGAAATCTGACCTAGAAGGGTGTGAGCACACAGCACCTGCCTGAGTGTCCTGGCCACCAGCTAAGGACTCACCTGGAACACCACTTTGCAAAGGATAATGAAATACTCCTGAGGGTGGGGAGGAGGTGAGTGTAACCATGCTCAGAAGTATGACTGGAGCTCATATCCATTGGGTTATGGTCTTACCTCATCCAGAGGCTAACATTAAACAATATTATTACAAAATAGAAAAAGCTGTTGTAATATAATCTGAATTTTTATTTTTTTTTTTAGATTACAGCAAAAGTAATTTGCCTGAAGTATGAATTAATGTGGATTAGAGTAGGCATACATCAAAATCTGGTCCCTGTGAGGGTATTCTGGAGCAGTTAGCCATTGGAAACTATTGGCAAAGAGCAGTGGAATTTTTCTCTTGAAACAGAGGATGGATAAACTAAACAACAGAAAGAGGCATTTAAGGGTAAGAGATGTGGGGCTGGCACTCCAGCAAAAGCTGCAAACTGCCAATAATAGTGTCAGGCTGAAAGTGGGAGGACGGTGGTCAGCCACAAAAGTCTCTGGAGCACTCGCTCAGCCTGTACAACAGGCGAGATGACATGCAGAAGCAGGCTAGGTAGACATGTGAATAGGAAAACAAGAAGTGACAGACAGGGATAGTGGGAGATATATTTGATAGCTCAGGAAGACTTGATTTCTATTTGCGCATCTGCAGGCAGGCAGAGTTCAGTCTGAAGTTCACTTTGTTTTTCATGGTGCTGATGCTGGATTGGCATCAAAGAACGGTGCTTTTATCCTTGTCTCTGCAAGAGGTTCAGTCCCATCATCACATGCAACTCAACCACACGTTTCACAACTTTTTATTAAGGCCACCAGAACTACTAGTAGCCTTTAATAAAACCCGAAACTCAAAACAGTACAAATCTAAACAAAGCAAAATGCTTTTCTGCAACTGCATTTTTCTCTCTGATGACATACTACAGAATGACCCCTAACTGGCTGAAGCACCATGGAAACCCTCCAGATACTACACTGATGGGGGCTCTGTAAAAGCCTGTATAAAATCTGTACAATCCTGATTAGAAATGCATACACAGAAGGGAGATGTTAATACCATGCATTACAGCCTCTGCAGGGGCACACTGTGCATTGCTTTTGGTAGCACCTTCTAAAGTTTATTCTTTAGTGTAAATCTAAATGTGGCGAAAGAAAAAGCACTCTCTGTTCAGATCATCTGGGAAAACACTGCTTAATGTCATTAATATTATAAAAGAATTAATTACAAGTCAGCTGTTCCTTGTGCAAAGAAGTCCAACTCTGTAGACTCAAGGGCTTTTTAAAATATCTTTGCAGCCACATCACTGGAAGAGCTGCTGGTGTCTCCTAGCACTGTCCTCACAGCCTGCTTTGGCCCAGCACTGGGCACTATGTGGATTTTGCTGCATTGGTGTCCAGAGAGAGTCAGGGTGTTCAATGGGACCAGCAAAACTTTATAACAAGGCAGAAGGCTGTTGCTCAGCCATGGTCTCTAGGGTTAAAAGCACCAGCAGCTGAGAGTGCATGCATGACCTAGAGTGTGGGAGACTAAACATCCATGAACACTGCATGATTTTGAATAATAAACAAGTGACAATGGGTGCATTCACTGCCTGGATAGTCCAGAGAAGTCTTAGTTTTTCACTTTGAGTGAGGGCACTGATTGTGCTCTTCCATCAGCACAACTGCTGCACGTTCTGAGAAGAAAGAGGGAGTTACATCTTAGGGGTTACTAGCATAGACACCTTAGCTCCTGTGAAATGAAAGGCTGCCCTCAAAGGACAAGGCAATTATTCCTTTTGCAAGAAGTGAACATGTAGGATTTCTGCAAACTGGGAAGAGTGGCGAAAATGTTCCTAACAATTCAGACTGATTTAATTTTGTTTATGGACAATGACAAAGCTGTCCAGAAAACCTCACCTAACGTAGCAACTCCTGCTGTTCCAAGGCACAGGAGTTCCATGCACACATGGAAGTGTGGTGCACCCTGCAGAAGGTGCTGACATTACAGATCCACATGCTCCTCATTTAGGGAGCTGGCAGGTTGTGAAATGAGCAGCTTTTAATAATCCTTGGTCACAATTTCTTTGCAGACTCTTTGTAAAGGATCCCTAAACAACGTGCCAGACTCCCATGTCTACCATTAAAGATGGTCCTTACGGACATTTATGACTATAAATAATTATTAACTATAGTTATAAACAATTT